>NC_061111.1:232429441-232487689 GCF_002878395.1 Capsicum annuum | reverse complement strand
TGGATAGAAGAAACCTTAGAAAATTTAGAAAAAAATACATGTGATAGTTTATATAATTTAAAAAACTCACTACGAGAAGAACAATGCAAGATAATAAATGACATAGAAAATCTAGAATTAGATATACATTACAGTACAGTTAGGATAAATTATTATACAGAAATTTGTAACTCTGCAATTACTACAGGATAAAATAATAAACCAAACAAATAAATGTCAATTCAATTTTCAATATATTTTTCTCAAATCCAATTTTTATTCATAAATTTCATCTTAAGAATCCCAAAAATTGGCGCAAAACTCAGTCCAATATCTATGTCCACCTTATCAATCCACTTCACACAATATCCACCAATCGTATACTGCCACGTCAGTAAGGAAACACAAAAACCACCCAACAAACACAAACTAATTCAATCCATTGATTCTTTTCTAATCCAAGGATCCTAAAATTTTCAGTTATATATATATAAAATTGTTATTTATTATTTTTTAATTCTTAAATTAAATCTGAACCGTCCGATCAAACAATTGGATGATCCAAATTTTAGTCAACAAAATCATCCCCCAAACATGGTTTTTTCTCACCCCAAGATGAGAAGACGTGTCTCTCCTCTCTTTCACCTCACTATCTTCCTTGCTTCAACACCCTAAGCAGAACCTACCCAGACAAACTTTAACTACTCCCCTGCGCAACCCATCTCCCTCGCCCTAAAAATCCGCTGAACCTCTCTCTTACCTCGCTAATCATCCCGCTAATCAACAATGCCTTGACCTTATCCTAAACAGCGAGATTCAACCATTTACTTACAAGAAAGATTTTCAGATCCTTTGAAGTTGACATATAGATTTCAAGTTCATGGACTAAGCTTGTCCACATCTCCAATTCTCACCCAACGTGTTTTCACTGCAGCAAAATATTCAAATTCAAACCCAAAAAATTGGATTTCCTCTCTACTCTACTTATCTTTTCTGTCTCCCAATCTTTTCAAAGAAATAATGATAATTTTTCTTATTTTATTGCTAGAGTTCTAAATAGAGCATTTTAAAAACTAGTTGTGCCTTCAATTTTCACTATAAATAGGGCCTCAAATTCTCTCAAGAAGGCAAAGGGAGAAAAAGGGGATCAATGGAGGTTAGAAAAGAAGAGAAGGAAGAAATTAGAGTGAGTACAACGATGGAAAAGTAAGTAAAGAGTGAAAATAGTGTAAAAAATGAGTGAAAATAGAGAAAAATTATAGCACAGACATTTGAAATCTGATCTGAGGTGATTTTATACACTTTTATATCATTATTCTAGCTTATTTTGCCATATTTTGAGAGCAATTCGTGTGATTAACGTGTTCATATTGATATAAATAAGCATTTAAATGTCTAAGTATGTGATTACAATGTCCAAAGTATTTTTCAAACAAGTTTATACTTAATTGAGTAATTTAGAGTTCAACGCGAAAAACTAGTTTTACTAGCTTGAGCTAGGTGTGTGTCTAGTGGATTTCGGTGAATTCTAATGTGTTTAATTTATTCCAAATATTTTAAATATGTAATTGTGAGTGAAATAACTTATTTGTAGTGTGCAAAGCTTAATTTGATTAAGTCAAGAGTCGAAATATTAAGTGGAAGATCATTGCAAATTTGTCTTATCTTAGCTTGTGTTTTGATTTGTCGTTGAGAATATTGTGTTGTTTTAATCTTTAAGATGGGGTGTGTGATATTGTAGGAGGCTTTGTGATCTAAATACGATGATATATTGATGATTTAAAGGCCAAAAATTCATTAAAAATACACTGCAAAAGGCATGGGCAAATGATAGGATGTTCTACACTTAGCCAAAATTTTGGAAGCAAATTTCTGTGAGTGGACGCGAGGTCAACGTGTCGTGTAGACATTCCTAGTTCTGCTAGTTCATCGATGCGTTAACTTACGCATCGCGTCGATGATCAATGCCAAATACAATTTGCACCGACAAGTAAGTGCAAAAATGAGAATCTTTTCAGAAAGGACGTGCCACTTTTATTCTCATAAGAATTGGGAATATTTTAATATTATATATACACACATTACTTGGACAAGTAGGACAGCTGGGACCATTATTAATTGCTGGTCACAATTTGGTCAACATGTGAATGGACAATTTTTCTCGTTGGACACCTGGAAAACAAAAAACGGTGGTACTAAATTCAGAAGAGGCTGCACACGGTTTTTATTAGGTTTTAATTTTTTTTATTTTAGCCTTTAATTATCATATCATGTATTCAATTATTTGGATCGTGATTATGAATATTATTGGCTAAAAACCCTCTTTCCGGGATTAAGGCTAAAAACATAATTATTATTGTTTTGGATTAATTTTGATTAATTTTGCTTATCATATTTGACTGTTTGTTTATTCTTGTTTTAATTATTTTATGGATTAATCATCCATAAAATATATATATTGTCGACCCTGTGATCTCGAAAGAGGGAATAGGGAGAAGTTTTTGTTCTTTTATAAAATAAAGAATTAAACTTAACGTCTAGGACAGGGATGTACTTAGGTGCCTTACTTGATTCATACATAGAATTATAGCTTTAATTAACTTAATTGGATTATTACATCCCCACTCAACGATGTAGTTATAATGTCCAAATTAGGTAAAAGATTAGAGGTTGGGAAACCATGATCATGCAATTAACCCTACGAATCAATGACCAAGATAAACAAATTAATGAATAAAATTAAATAACATAGTATGATTGTTCGAAGTTCTTTAACACTAAGTTTTAATCCATTGATTATCCCAAGAATTTTTTTTACGCATTGTTTATTTTTTTTAATTTACAATTCAAAAACTCTATTTGCTACTCTCTTCAATTGGTTAAACTAGAATTAGATAGTCGGTGAACGCAAGTCCTTGAGAGATCGATACTTGGGCTTCCTTGAAGCCACTTTACGACTTGATAAGACCACGTACACTTGCGTGTGTGCTTGGATGCTGTCAATTTTTTGGTGCTGTTGCCAAGGACTTGTAACCAGACAACTATCTTATTTTTAGTTTTTCTATATTGAGTTGTAAATAGGTTTTATTTTATTTTATTTTCCTTTATTTTTATTTTTCTCACACTCTTTTGGAGATGTCAGCCTGAGATAGATGGTTTTCGAGTGATAACGATTCTATATGGTGTATGGTTTGTCGACATAATGGTTGTTTATATAATTTTACCTTTTAGAATAGCCCACAAACATTGCCGAATCAGGATTGACAGTACACATACCTTTAAACGGTGAAGATCAACCACAATCATGGAATAACCACCAGCAGTAGTTTCAACAGGCCCAACCAAATCAGTCAACTAGCAACATGGATGAGATGCTGAAACAAATTTTAGCATCTCAAGTACAGTTGATGGAAGACATGAAGAACTATTGGGAGGCTGTAGAGCAATTGGATAATAAGCTAAAAGTAGATGCAGAGTTGACTCCCTAACTAGTTGCAGACACAGTTGCTAATAATTTAAGGAAGTCTGAGTACTTGGAAACTAAAGTTGTTCAACAGATTAAGGAGTTACCACTGCCACCATGTCTACAGTGGCTAAGAAAAGAAAAGTATGAGGAGGACATTTGCCAATTTGTGGAGCAAACACAAGAATCGCACTCACCCAATTGTCATTTTTATCTTGAGACTGAAATGGAGAAGGCAAATGAGAGTGAGTGTGTAGTAGATTGTGTAAATTTTAAAGTGGTATTGGTTTGGTATCATTCAACGTACTTTCCTACATTATGTTTAGATGATATCTTGTCTGTGGAATCATCTGAAATAGTGGAAGAGTGTGAGGAATAAGAATCCTATATTCTTGATTTTACACTGGATAAGTAATGTAAAAACATACCTCACCTCAAGACCGAGTGGTTTACCATGCATCATCCATTACTCGATTCCTTAATCTTTGTACCACCACCCTATGAGCGAGGCAAAAATATGGATGCAAAGTTGGGGGTAAAATTCATATCCTCAAGGTGGAGGAAAAAGTTAATTGGGGTCGTGCCGTGACACTAAATCAGGCGCTTCTTGGGAGGCAACCCAAGAAAGGTATATTTTATTTTTAGTATTTTTAGTTTTTTATTTCACATAGTTTTTATTTTTTGTTGAGTCACAGGTTTTTGGGAAGTCTGAGCACCAGAAACCTGAGCTAAGTGCATGGCAAAAACTGAGTGTGGGGTCCCATGGATCTTCTTTATGTGAAGATGCTGCTAGTTAGCCCTAGAGGCCTTAGGGAGTATTTTATCTCTTACTTTTAAATTCTCTTTGGAGACAAAGTAGATTTTTAAGTGTGGGGTAGGGAAATTCCCAAAATTTGGATCAATTTAATTTTTTTTTGTTAGGGAATAAGTGAGATATTCTTGTTGGTGCTATTTGTGATTACATGATGCAAGTGGGTTTGTTTGGTAAAAGCATGTTGAATGAGTGAATTGCTACTTTTAAGACCTCTAAGCTCATTTTTGTGACTCTTTTACTTTTTGGCTTAAAATTAAATTCATGCTATTGTTTGGTTAAGAGTCTATGATGATCCTATTGAGTTGAGCATGTGCCATATGCGTGTGAGATTTTTATATATTCCTTGTTCCATGTAATGTCTAGAACTTTCTCGGTGTATGTGTGAAGAAAAATAAAGAATATGGGTTTAGGAGATGATATAGGTATTTCTTTGATAGCCTTATTTTATACTTTGTTTTACCTAACCTTTGTGCATTATTCTAGTTAAACTCCGTTGAGCCTTTAGATTTTTCTTTGGCAACCTCATAAGTAGCCTAATACCTTCTTTGATAGACCTTAATTTGATCCAAAAAGCTCCTAAGTGCTTTAATAAAAAATTGAATTAGTAAGGAGTTTGAGAAATTGAAGAAGAAAAAGGTAAAATTGATGCCCCAAGGTAATAGTACTAGTGTATAATTGATGGGTGGTGGATGATTGTGATATAATTTATGATAACAGTATTTCCATGATTATGAAAAAAAAGAAAAATTGATTCTTGTGGTAGTAAACTCTATGTCCACCAAGTGTTTGTGAAAATGCTTAAAAGAGATGGGGCAAAAAAAATAAAAGAGCTGGGTGGATCAAAATGGTGTAAATTGGTTATTGGAGATTGATTAAAATGTATAATGTAGTGTATTAAAGCTCCTAGAGAGGTTAGTCACTATTCCCAAATAGTTTCTACCCGTCTCTTAGCCTACATTACAGCCTGGAAAAGTCCTAATTGATCCTAAGCTTTGCATTCAACTATTAATGAAGCATTACACTAAAGGCAAGCCTATAGTTCATTATGTGTAACTTGTGAATTCTTTATGAGAGTGAGCGTAATTTGATTCTTGTACCCATTATGTTATAAATTGTATTATTGTGAGTGATTATAGGTAACTCTCTTAACGTGAGGGGCACATGTTTGATAAATGTAGGTGATTTGTATGATGTCCTTGATTGAATAATAAGCATGAGTTTTCTAACTAAGTGAATAAATTCTTGAGGCTAGGATGTTTTGTAGTAGTGTTCATAAGTTTTCAATTGTGTAAATAACATGCTTCGTGTAGAAACTTGCATTTCGGGTAGTCATTATAGTACTAGCTTGAGTGTCCTGCATTTAGTAGAAGTGTAGCGTCATCTCAGATTTTGATGCTTAGAGTGAAGAGTTGTTCGAGGACGAAAAAGATTTTAAGTGTAGGGTGATGATCTGAGGTAATTTTATACACTTTTGTATCATTATTCTAGCTTATTTCACCTTGTTTTGAGAGCAATTCGTGTGCTTAACGTGTTCATATTGATATAAATAAGCATTTAAGTGTCCAAGTCTGTGATTACAATGTCCAAATGATACAAGTACGACCACGAAGATGGACGTGTGGAAGTGTAAGAACCCGAGGCTTGGAGTGTGCAAGAAAAATGTAAAAGAGGGCCTAAAACACACACCAAAACTGAACCTACACTACACTCCATGGGCGACATTTTGAGGCTTTTCATTAAAGGGCCTTTTGGGCATTTTGTATTCTAGTAGTAACCTAGTATAAATAGAACATTGTAGGTCATTTTTATTTGAGACTTTGATGATATTGTAAGTTGTATAACATTTTGAAAGACAAGTCCTCTCTTTTCTTTAGGAGGCAACCCGAAACTAGGGTGATACTAGTGTGGAATCACTAGTGTTGCATTCATGGCTTGAGATGTTGGTGTTTAGAGGAGGTAAAGTCCCTCTTGTGTCAACGTAGTAGTTAGGTTAACCGTTGTGTGTAGCGTTAAGGGTTCAAGAGTATCACATGTTCTTGGGTTCTTAAGATTATACCAACCAAGGTCTAACTATCTATCCATTTTGTTTATTGTAATTTTGTAACCGTTTGTGTATCTTGTAATCTTCAACCCGTGAGTTGTTTTCTCTTGTTGTTATTGTTCTTATCATATGGTTCTCATCTTATTGTCGTTTTTGCTGTTTTGGTGTTGAAAACACACCTCTCTATCTTGTTATTGTATGTTGTAGTGAATTCGAGAGTTGGTCTCCAATAGGTCCTCGAATCTTGTGATTTCTGGACTGTTTGGAGTATAATTTCGTGTATCCCTTGGTTTTCTTGTATCATTTGGTATCAAAGCGTGGCTTGATCTTGTTCCTACAAGATCAATCTTGGGCTTGTTAGTTAAAAAAAAATTGATGAAAAAAACCGAAAATCCAAAAAAATAGCAATCTGTCCAATTTGTGTTCTTGGCCGAAAATTGTGTTCTTTTGTGTATTGGCCAAGTTTTTTACTTGTCTTTGTTGTCTCTAAGTTTTAGTATTGTTCATCACTAACACATTGGGTCTATATCTTAGATTTGAGCTTGAAATGTTGATGTTGTTGTTGTGAACATAAGCTTGGCCGATTGTTGTTGGTGTTGTTGTGGCTCACGGTTTGGAATTGTAATGTGAATATTGTTGTTGTTCTTAGTTTGGCCATGTGATGTTGTTATAAAATTGGTGTCCTAAGACCAATTTTGTTAAAGATATGGTAGTCTTGACCGTGTGAGACAATATTGTTGTGGGTTTAGAGTGGGTTGTGAAAAGGGAATTGTTGGTGTTCTTGAAAATTGTTGTTGTTGTTATTGGTGAATGTTGTTGTTGTTCTTGATGTTCATCACTAACTTCATACCTTTCTAGAAAAATAAAGTGCTTATTTGATCCAAAAAGGTGAAGGAAAAGGTGTAGAAACTTGTTAGTCTTGAAAGACCCCCAACCACTAAAGACCTATCAATCACTTCTCAACAACTTTTTCATGATTTAAGGACCTTGTCTTGAGGAGAAAAGTCAAATCATGCTTTTTGAATTTGAAAGAGGATTTCAAGACTTGTTTTCCCTCCTTAACCAATTCCCACCAATTTCAAATTACAATTGGATCAAGACTTGAATTGGAAAATAAAATTTGATAACAACCACAACCAATACATGGCTGCCATGTCACGTTTTACTGTTCACCGATAATTTTTAAGCTCAAATTTTAGATGTCTTTGTTTCTTATTTGTTGATCCTTCATTTCGTTTAATTTATCCTAGTACTAATTAATACAATAGTAAACTCCTACTAGATTGTCAATTAGTCCTTTAAATCCATTGTTCGTGTCTACTTTTCTTTTATGCTTTTATTATTTTTAAAATCATAGTACTTCTTGGTTCAAGTTCGGACACTACTTTCCTTGAGTCTTCAAACAAAGAATCCATTTCGACCAAGGAGTAGACTCACCCCTCGTTCATCACAAACTACGATCTGAGTTGCAACACTTGTGAATCCAAGTGTGAGACAATTAAGTATGTGTGAGTGTGGTGAGGTTGTTTCGAGCTAACTTGTGTTTTGCTTTGTAGAATTGTTCTATTCTTTTCTTTTTTTAGGTACAATTACAAGGGAACCCGCGGCTTCAACCTCTCAACCCATGGACAATAATGCCACCAATGTCATTTTGGCCTACCTTGACACTATATCTCGAGACCTAGCTATGGCAAATGAAAGGTTGGATCGTATGGTAGGTCAAAGAGAGAAAATGGGCTGCCTGAACACACATCACGAGGAAGGCCGTAGCTCACGTGAGTTACGAGGTAAAAACGTTATTCCCTATACTCCTATAAACTTAGAATGTTGTGTTGTGGCTAGTAGGAGCTAAGTAGGTGTAGTTGCGACTTTGCCTAGGGTAGAGGTGCTCGAGTCTTCTTTTTGTGATACTCTTGGTATTGTTAGGCCACATGAGGACCAAACTCTTTTTGTAGGTACGCAAGCACTAGTTGATCCTTTAGATGACAAAATTGATTCTCCTTATGAGAATGATTTGTGTTCATCTAGTGCTAGCACTTATAACTCGACTAAGGTTCCATTACTAAGTAACGAGATTATTCACACACTAGTTGACCCTTGTGAAAACCAAGGTGGGTCTACGTTGGTATATGAGTTGCTAACAACTAGTGAGGTTGTGGACAATGATCAATCGGGTGGAAATGACCTTGACGTGCGTGATTGTTTAGGAAACCCGAATTGTGATTGTCTTGGTAAAGATGGTTTTGCTTGTGATCCCTTTGCTGCCCATGATATTTTATGTCTATGTAGGGACTACTTTCTTGAAAGAGAAAGTGTTGCATGCTTAGAAATTCCATCTACTTCTTCTTTATGTGTTTCCTATGTTAAGCCTACTAGTGTTGTTGGACTTGAAACTAGTGAGTACATGCATAAGGAGATCATAGTTGGAGTTGACTCGTGTGACACCTTTCTTTATCCTCTTTGTGCTCATGATATTTTCCACAGGGATATAGAGGGTATGCCTAATTTTGAAGACGGCACCATAGGGGAAAGTGAGAGTGGCCGAGGCCTAAGTCCTTGTTTACTCCACCCATTTGACCCCGGTACCATCTTAGGGTGGGAAAGAATTACTCTTGGCCTATTTTCCTTTTGTCTTGATGCTTGCCTAAGCCACCTCTTTTGTAGCATTTGTACTAATCTTTTCATTATTAAAACAAAGGACCCGTTGCTATACTTTAAGTTTGTTCCGCCTCAGAATGGCATGTTGATGTGTTATTTTTTGCTAACCCTAACCCCTCATGTCATGTGGATGTGTGCTAGTTTGCCTTCTCTTGATTTTGTATGGTACAGATTCGAGGTCGAATCCTTTTCAAGAAAGAGAGGATGATACAAGTATGACCACGAGGATGGACGCGTGAAAGTGTAATGAACCCGAGGCTTGGAGTATGCAAGAAAAATTCAAAAGAGGGCCTAAAACACACACCAAAACCGAACCTACACTACACTCCATGGGCGACATTTTGAGGCTTTTCATTAAAGGGCCTTTTGATTATTTTGTATTCTAGTTGTAACCTAGTATAAATAGAATATTGTAAGTCATTTTTGTCTGAGACTTTGATGATATTGTAAGTTGTATAACACTTTGAAAGACAAGTCCACTCTTCTCTTTAGGAGGCAACCCGAAACTAGGGTGATACTAGTGTGGAATCACTAGTGTTGCATTCATGGCTTGAGACGTTGGTATTTAGAGGAGGTAAAGTCCCTCTTGTGTCAACGTAGGAGTTAGGTTAACCGTTGTGTGTAGCGTTAAGGGTTCAAGAGTATCACATGTTCTTGGGTTCTTAAGATTATACCAACCAAGGTCTAACTATGTATCCGTTTTGTTTATTGTAATCTTGTAACCATTTGTGTATCTTGTAATCTTCAACCCGTGAGTTGTTGTCTCTTGTTTTTATTGTTTTTATCATATTGTTCTCATCTTATTGTCGTTTTTGCTGTTTTGGTGTTGAAAACACCTCTTTCTATCTCGTCATTGTGTGTTGTAGTGAATCCGAGAGTTGGTCTCCAATAGGTCCTCAAATCTTGTGATTTGTGAACTGTTTGGAGTGTAATTTTGTGTATCCCTTGGTTTTCTTGTATCACCAAAGTATTTTTCAAATAAGTTTGTGCTTAATTGAATAATTTTTAGAGTTCAACCCGAAAAACTAGTTTTACTAACTTGAGCTAGGTGTGTGTCTAGTGGGTTTCAGTGGATTCTAATGTATTTAATTTATTCCAAATATTTTAAATATGTAATTGTGAGTGGAATAACTTATTTGTAATGTGAAAAGCTTAATTTGATTAAGTCAAGAGTCGGAATAATAAGTGGAAGATCATTGCAAATTTGCCTTATCTTTGCTTGTGCTTTAGTTTGTCGTTGAGAATATTGTGTTGTTTTAATCTTTAATATGTGGTGTGTGATATTGTAAGAGGCTTTGTGAGATAAATACGGTGATATATTGATGATTTAAAGGCCAAAAATTCATTGAAAATACATTGCAAAAGGTATGGGCAAAGGATAGGACGTTCTACACTTAACCAAAATTTTGGAAGCAAATTCTAGTGAGTCGATGTGAAGACGATGCGTCGACATTCCCAGTGCTGTCAGTTCATCGACGCGTTAACTGACGTGTCGCATTGATGATCAATACCAAATACAAGTTGCGCCAATAATTAAGTGCAAAAGTGGAAATCTTTTCTGAAAGGACGTGGAACTCTTAATCTCATAAGAATTGGGAATATTTTAATATTATATAGGAAAAACTACAAAGAGTAGCAAACCTAAGTATTAAATTACAAAAAATAGCAATACTTATATTAAATTACATTTTGTAGCATTAGTAGCAATATTTTAATGTGGTCCCCTACTTTTGCCGCTTAAGAAGTTACCGTGCAAAAAATTCTCCCCTTTCACGCTATTCTTCTTTCTCTTTCCTTATTTTAAAATATTTTCCCCCTTGTTTTACGCCATTACCACTCAAATCGCGCTTCAATTTTTTTTCCTTTTGAACGATTTTAGCACGATCGGATAAGGATTATCTTCCTCTATTTCAGGTAACTATTTAATTTAGTTATTGCATGTTAGTGGTTTTTCTTTTTTTTCTACTATAACACATCTTAAAATCCGATTTTAAGGTTTGTTATGCTTTAATGGCTGAACAGACACCAATATCATGAACAAGTATTGGTACAGATAATATTAATTTGGTGTCTGGTTATGCACAATCTTTTAGTATTACGTTAACTCAAGAAGATGTATTTAAAGTTGTTTCAAACCCTACACAGTCGAAGAAATTTGTGAGTTCGAAGGAGATTAGGTCCAAGTTTTGCAACGACCTTGTAACACCTTATCTGAACTGGAATGCTACATGGTGCTCATGATACCGAAGGACCAAAGCTAACCCATAACTGATATCTGTACCTATACACTGCATATTATACATGTAAAGTGCATAAAACATGAACAATAGGACATAATGTTCAAATAAATATATCAACCATATGGGTGAAAAATACCCAAAATAACTGAAGTCCGAATCAAAGATGAACATAAATCTGAACTAAATCTGAAAGTCTCTAAGTACTGTCTGAATAAGGAGTTGAAGGAACATGTCCCCAACTAACTCCGTAAAACTGAAAACTAACTGAAATAAATAATGAATCAAATCATACTGTCCTCGAATGAAGAGGACTTACAGTAACTCTGCGACTGGAAATGCAACTGCTACTGCTGATCTGGAGCTCGTGTCTTTGGATGTATGGTGTAACATGAAAAGAAAGAACCATAGTGCAAATGCGTCAGTACGTGGGAATGTACTGAGTATACGAGTGAGGTAGGCTAAATATATCAGGGTTTATAGGAATGAATAATGCTAACTGACTGACTGATATAAACGTAAGAGTACAAACATGCATACATAGTAACTAAAATCATGGGTGCATGATAGATAGAGCTGTATGCTAATACATAGTTTACTGATGACTAACATGACTGATACGTTAGATCTAATAACATGGGCGACTGTGTTTGACAGTCCTGAATCTGATGGAACTATCTGAGTTCTGTACTATAACTGAGTCTTACTGTATCTGATAGTCCTAATATACTAAAATCTAAAGAACTATCTGAGTTCTTTTACTGAGACTGATACTGAAACTGTGGAAGGTAGTTTTTTAACCGACATGCCCCTATATATGCCATTATGGCTAAGCTGGGGTCCAATCTCTGCCCTGAATGAAAAGGTGTCAATACCGCGCCACTGGTAAAAATAATTGTGGGTAACCCTTATCTGATAGTGTTCAAAAAAGAGAATGGTGAGGCCCTCATATGACAGTGCTAAGACATCTCATCAACCCTCATCTGACAGTATTGATATCTCAACCTATGCTGACAATATAGTTCTGGAATGTAAGGATGACTGCTAAGAATCATACCCTAATCTGGTAGTGTGTGTTCCCATCCTTGGGTTTACTCGGTGCTGACTTCTACTCCCATCTGAAGAGACTGAACATGAATAACTGACTGTATGTGGACTGAGCTTACTGAATTTCGTTAACTAAAGGAATACTACTGATATCTGATAACAGACTAAGATCATGAGGTTTCCCGAGTTACATGGCTGACTGAATTCTACTGAATCATGGCTTGATTTTGGATATCCTGAAACATGACATGGATCTAGGGACACAACTATATTTTTTGGGTACGAATACCCCCAGGACTCGATATAAGGAAACTGACATACACGACATGACTTGTTCAAAAGATTGGAGTCCAAAATTCATAATATCACAAGTAAGGGATTTCATACTAATCATAGTTCTCAACACCTTATACATGGAAAGGGGAATTCATACGACATGTATATACTTGTATAACTTCAATATCATGCTCATTCCATACCACAACTGATACAGGTATGACCATGAGAATGCATATTTGTGAGATGTATTAAACCCGAGACTTGGAGTTTGAAAGTGAAGTGCAAATGAGGAATTTAAAAGGGTCCAAAACCGTCCATATAATGCTCTCCAAGGGTACCCACTTGAAGACTTGAGACTAAAGGGGTCATTTTGGACATTTCACACCTTGTTTGTAAACTAATATATAAGGAACCTTTTAGGTCATTTGTTAGGGAGACTTTGTTGAATATAGATGTTGTATAACACTTAAGAAACATTTCCTCTCTAAAGAGAGAAGACCACAAATCTGAAACTTATAACTAAGGAAATCAACTTGAGTGTGGAATCACTCATGTTGGATTCAACCTTGGAAACATTGGTCCTTAGGAGATCGATATCCCTCTTGTGCCTACGTAGGAGATAGGTTAGTGTTATGTGTAGTATTAAAGGTCCAAGGGTGTAACAATTCTTGGGTTGTTAATATTATTCCCTCATTTGGTCTATCTATCTATCTTTATCTTATTGCACTTTGTAGATTCATAGTGGACTGTTTTTTGTCCATCTTGAATCCAAAATTTGTTTTCATTGTGTCTATCTTGTTATCATTGTGTTTCTGCTATTTTTGGTGTCAAATGCACCATTTTTATCTCGTATTGTTGTTGTTGTAGTGAATTCGAGAGTAGTCTTCAAAAGGGTCCTCAAATCCTTAAGATTAGTGGACTATTTTGGAGTTATTTCATGTTTCTATTGTTTTTCCCATATCATTTGGTATCAAAGCATGGCTTGATTTTGTTTCCATAAGATCAATCTTGGGCTTTCTTACTTGAAAATTCAAAAAAAAAATTGAAATCTGAAAATTCCAGAAAAAGAACAATCTGTTCAATTTGTGTTCTTGGCCGAAAATTGTATTTCTTGTTGTATCTTGGACGAGATTTTTACTTGTCTTAAGTGTTTCTAGTGTTAGTATTTTTCTTCACTAACACTTTGAGTCTATATCTTGATTTGAGCCTTTGTTGTTGATGTCGTTATTGTGAACTTGGACTTGGCCGATTGTTGTTGGTATTGTTGTTGCGAGTTCAAGACTTGAGCGTGTGATGTGTTGTTGGTTCAAGTTTTGAACGTGTATTGTGGAGATTGTTTGTGGAATTTAAGTTTGGAAAGTTGTTGTTGTTGTTTGGGAGATCCAACTTGAACCTTAGAACTTCTAGACTCAAAGTTTGTGTTCTTGGTGTTCTTCACCATCTCCATATATTGTTAAAAAAAAGTGGTTGTTGATCTTAGAAGTTGAAGAAAAAAGAGTGCGTATTGTGTTAGTCTTGCAAGACATAAATCCAAGTTTCAAGGTGTAGTACTTGTGACTCAAAGACTTTTCCTACACACTAAAGACTTTACATCACTTCTCAACCACTTTCCCATGAAACAAGGGTCCATGTTTTAAGGAAAAGTACTATAAAAGTCAAGTCTTGAAAACTTGAATTTGAAAAGGCTCCAAGACTTGTTTGAATTTCCCTCCTTAAAACAAATTTCACCAATTCTTAAATTGTAAATTGACCAAGACTTGAAATTGGACCACAAAAATTGTTAGAAACCGCAACCAATTACATGCTGCCACGTTATCCTTGTTACTGTTCATGCAACAATTTTGGCTCAAATTTCATATTTTCTTAGTTTATTTTATTGTTCTGTAGTTTCATTTGATTGGTCCAAATGCTAATTGACAAGCTAGTAAACTCCTACTAGATTGTAAATTAGTTTTGTGTCCGTTTGTTCGTGTTTACGTTTTTTGTGTACTTTTATATTTTTGAATTCGTTGATTAGTTCTTGACTCAAGTCCTATAAGATTTCGTTTGCGTTTCAAACAAAAATCCATTCCGAGACAAGAGTAGACTCGACATTCAATCACTCACAAAGTATAAGCCAGCTTTCAACACTTGTGAAACCAAGTGTGATGTAAAATCGAGAGTGAGAGTGTGGTGAGGCATTTTTGATCTAACAAGTTTGTTTGTTTTCTTTGTTTGTTGTATCTTTTTTTTAGGTACAATGGCCTCCCATAATTTCAATGCCACATGTGATTGCATCAATGACAATATTGAATATATGAAATGGCACATTGAAATTATACACCAATTGCTACCCAAACTCTACCCACAAAATCCAATTGTCCAAGCACCTTGTGTTGAGAGCTTCCCGGAGGAAGTTTCTGGCCAACTTGTGAGTAAAAATTGCCCACCACTTGAGGATATGTGTGATGTGATTAATGAATCTCAAGTGAGTTAAGGATTTAAAGATGTTGGCCAAGGCAAAAAGAGTGAACCTATGAGCCTATGTTGTTTTAAAGATGCTAATGTTTGTTTGTCTCATAGGGTTAATCATGTGCTTGACATATCTTTGAAACTTGATAATGATTCCTTAGAGAGTGAAAGTTCCAAATCTATCCGCGGGTTAGATCATTCACTCTTTAGGCACAATGTCTTGTTTGAAGATAGTTTATTTACTCCTAATGAACCTAGTGGTGCAAGTGATGTTGACGACATGTCTTGTCTTGGAAGCTATAACCTATATGCAAACCCACTATGGTGTGACAGTATTCCTCCTCAAGAGGGAAATATCTTCTTGGAAGATGAGAGTACTCTTATGGGCAAGGAATGTGTAGTCTTGGAAATGAGTACCCTTGGTAGTACTCTTGGTGTTCATGATGATCAATTTACTCTTAAAAGTAGTTCACTACTTGGGCATGTGAATAGTATGCTTAAAAATTCTCAAGTTAGTGATAGTGTCTATAAAATTGATCTTGATAATGCACATGACTCTTTGAACATCTTGTGTGGTAAAAGAATTGTAATTAGTTTCATTCATAGAGATCATGTGTTAAACTTTGTTTTTGCATGTGAATGTGGGAGAGACATTGTAGGGGAAGGAAGGGCTAGCCTCGGCTTAGGTCCTTGTCTAATTTTTCCATTTGATCCCGGCACCCTATTGGAATATGGAAATCTTGACACTTTCCACTTAATGCTTGGTCAAGACGACAAGCAATGTTTGATTGTGGTTGCTAATGAAGGAAGACAAGATTCTTCCTTATCTCTTTTTGTTAGTGGTGACCACTTCCTTTGTGCCATTTGTACTAAGATTTTTATGTTCAACACAAATGATTCATAGATGTACTTCAAGGTCGTTCCACCTCGTCATGGCATATTGATATGTGTATTTCGCTAACCCTAACCCTCATGTCATGAGGATGTGTTCTTGTTTGTCTTCTCTTGATTTTGCAAGGCATGGATTTGAGGTCGAATCCTTTTCAAGAAGGGGAGGATGATACAGGTACGACCACGAGGATGCATGTTTGTGAGATGTATTAAACCCAAGACTTGGAGTTTGAAAGTGAAGTGCAAATGAGGAATTAAAAAGGGTCCAAAACTATCCATATAATGCTCTCCAAGGGCACCCACTTGAAGACTTGAGACTAAGGGGGTCATTTTGGATATTTCACACCTTGTTTGTAAACTACTATATAAGGAACCTTTAAGGTCATTTGTTAGGGAGACTTTGCTGAATATAGATGTTGTATAACACTTAGAAACATTTCCTCTCTAAGGAGAGAAGACCACAAATATGAAACTTGTAACTAGGGAAATCAACTTGAGTGTGGAATCACTCATGTTGGATTCAACCTTGAAAACATTGGTCCTTAGGAGATTGAGATCCCTCTTGTGCCTACGTAGGAGATAAGCTAGTGTTGTGTGTAACATTAAAGGTCCAAGGGTGTAACAATTCTTGGGTTGTTAATATTATTCCCTCATTTGGTCTATCTATCTATCTTTATCTTATTGCACTTTGTAGTTTCATAGTGGACTATTTTGTGTCCTTCTTGAATCCTAAATTTGTTCTCATTGTGTCCATCTTGTTATCATTGTGTTTCTGCTGTTTTTGGTGTCAAATGTACCATTGTTATCTCGTATTGTTGTTGTTGTAGTGAATCCAAGAATTGTCTTCAAAAGGGTCCTCAAATCCTTAAGATTAGTGTACTGTTTTGGAGTTATTTTGTGTTTCTCTTGTTTTTCCCATATCAACAACCATGACACATGACAACAACGTGGAATTCATGTAAAATCATAAAGCATAGAGAATTGAATTCATATAAAATTATAATGGTTAACATTGGCTTGTCATTCAAATACTATTGCGTCATGGAAACTTGGTTTATCACATACTAAGCATTTTATCAAACACCTTGCATGCACTCTTTAAGGAATAGGTGTATTCACAAATTTACACCACCTTAATCCACCCAAATTCATGGGTTCCAACTACCTGATCACAATCTTCTTGAAAGTTCATCAAATTCCCACTCTATTGCACAAACCACAACAACAACATGAATACAACCATATCACCACAAGACATTCATGATTTTGTTATCAAAGATTTATTATTGAACTCCATGAACGAAAAGATTCTGTGGATGAAAACTACGCATACCTTAGTGGCGATGAAATTGTTGAAAGATTGGACCTTCAAGCTTGATTATGCAACCCTAGTAGTTTTTCTCCTTCTTGTGTTCTTGGATAATGAACTTAAGATGTTAATAGGGTTGTAATGTGATTAGAAGCTATAAATTTAATAAGATGAAGTTTTAGGACGTGTAAGGAGTGTTAAAAGACTTAATTATCGTCAAAATAACTCAAAAACTACGTTTTTCGTGGCTGAAATCATAAGTGTGTGTTACACACCTCATCACACATGCTAAGGTGTGCGCCGTACATCCTACCGCACAAGATAAGATGTGTGTCTCATATGTTATCGTACACTTGAGGGTGTGCGCCGCACAACTTATCGCACACTTGTTCCAGTAGCCATGCGTGATTGTTATGCGTTGCACTCCTACTTTGTAAGGCCATAACTTCTTGGTCGGGTGTTGGATTTTGATAAAATTGGTATCGTTGGAAAGATAATTCAATTCACTACTATTTGATGGGTCTAAATCTGTCAAAATATCACATATAAATCAAGTTATCCTCATTTAGATATTACTCTTGCGGAATCACACACTAAAACTTGATGGATTCAAAAACTATTAGCTTGCCTTACTCTAAGTGACTCATGTGAGCATGCTTAACACATAATAAGCTATCTTATCGCTAGGATACTCATTGTAAGTCATGTACTCAAATATGAATCACAAGATAGGAGGTTTCATACGTAGGACAACTGATTCACTTCCTAGCTTGGAAACATACGGGGTATTACAATATCTCCCCCTTGGGAACATTCGTTCTCAAATGAGAATTAACTAAGAGGGGATGAAAGATAAGTGGAACATAAACTGGACATGAATAACTGAAACATGATCTCACGACTAACATGATTGATAAACTGACTATATCATACTAGACATGCATATCTGATGCACGTGTAACTGATTCATGAATGCATGACTGAGGTTCTCGTAATGAGAATGCATATATGATGCATGATTATATGCTAGACTGATACATGAATGCATGATTGAGTATGCTATGGTAATAGGTGCCAAGTTTATAATGGGAACATGAGCATGAAACTGAATACTAAGCATGAACTTCATAAGCTTAAGAAGGACTGTTACCTTGAGCTTGATTTGAATTGGCGGGGAAGAGGTGAGGATTCTCAGTAAGCATATCTGCTTATGCTTCCCAAGTAGCTCCCTCATGAGACTGATTTCGCTAAAATACTTTAACTAAAGGGACTTCTTTGTTCCTCAATCTACGAGTCTAATAGTTTAAGATTTCGACTGGAATCTCTTCGCAGGAGAGACTGTTCTGAATGTCAATGCTATGAATAGGTACTACAACTGCTGGGTCACCTATGCACTTCTTGAGCAAAGAGACATGGAAGACTGGATGAACTAAGGCTAGATCTGAAGGTAGTTCAAGCTCATAAGCTACTTTACCGAAGCGACTGAGAATCCTAAAGGGACATATCGGGGACTTAGTTTCCTTTTCTTGCCAAATATCATCACTCCCTTTATGGGAAAGATCTTAAGGTAGACATAGTCATTGACCTCAAACTCGAGATTCTTTTTACGAACATCTGCATATGACTTCTATCGACTCTGAGCAGATCGGAGTCTTTCTCTGATCAACTGAACTTTCTTTAAGGCATAGAATACTAAGTTAGGACTTATGACTGAGGCCACACTAACCTCAAACCAACCGATTAGAGATTTATATCTCCTACCATAAAGAGCTTTGAATGGAGCTATTTGAATACTGGAATGATAGCTATTATTGTATGCAAACTCAATCAAAGGCAAGTGGTCATCCCAAATTTCCTTGAAATCAACTACACACGCCCTTAGCATATCTTTGAGAGTCTAAATGGTCCTTTCTGCTTGACCATCTGTCTGAGGATAAAACATTGTACTAAGATGAACTTGGGTACCAAGACCCTTTTGAAATGCTTTCCAGAAGTGAGAGATGAATTGGGTACCTCTGTCTGAAATAATAGATAGTGGAATACCATGTAATCTGACCAACCTCTGACATAGAGCTTGGCGTAATCCTCAGCTGAATAAGAAGTACGACCTGGAAGGTAATGAGCTTAGTCATTCTGTCTACAATGACCCAAACTGAATCATGCTGATGATGAGTTCTAGGCAAACCCATTACAAAGTTCATGTTCACTTCTTCCCACTTCAAAGTAGGAATGGTGAACTCCTGCATGGAACCACTAGGTTTCTGATGCTCTATCTTAACCTACTGACATGTAGAGTACTTAGCCATAAACTCTACAATATCTCTCTTCATCCCACTCCACCAATAGATCTCCCACAATTCACGGTACATCTTAATGGCCCCTGGATGAATAGAGTATTATGCACCATGCGCTTCTTCAAGAATTCGCTGCCTCAAGTCATCTACACCTGGTACACACAGACGACCTTGACAACGAAGAACACCATCTCCTCCTTGGGAGAAAGCCTCTACTTTCTGACTCTGAACTGACACTTTTAGCTTGACAAGGCTAGGATCCCTGTCTTGATTCCCTTTCACCTAGGAAACTAGAGATGAATCTGAACTACTCTGAACACGTATACCACCCTCTGAAGAGTTGACTAAGCGAACACCTAGTCTGGCAAGCTGATTAATCTCCTGAGCTATCTTTTTCTTGCTATAATCAATGTGAGAAACACTACTCATGGAGAGTCTACTGAGAGCATCGTCCATAATGTTGGCCTTGCCCGGATGATAAAGAAAACTCATGTCATAATCTTTCAAGAGCTCTGACCATCTTCTCTGACGAAGATTGAGATCTTTCTGAGAAAAGACATACTGGAGAATCTTATGATCAGTGAAGACATCCACATGAACTTCGTATAGGTAATGCCTCCAAATCTTTAAGGCAAATACTATGACTGCTAACTCAAGATCATGAGTAGGATAATTCTTCTCATGGGGATTTAACTGTCTGTAGGTGTAGGCTATAACCTTACCATGCTGTATGAGCACACAACCTACTCCCACTCTGGATGCATCATAATATACTACGAACCCATCTTAACCATCTGGAAGAGCTAGAACTAGGGCTGAAGTGAGTTAAGTCTTCAACTCTTGAAAACTCTTTTTGCAAGAATCTGACCACTGAAATTTGATCTTCTTCTGAGTCAGTCTTGACATAGGAGATACAATAGAAGAAAATACCTTGACAAACTGTCTATAATAGCCAGCCAAACCTAAGAAACTCCTGATATTTGATGGAGATACGGGGTGAGGCCAGTTTCTTACCGCTTAGTTTTCTGAGGATCTACTCTAATGCCATCACCGAAAATAATATAGCCAAGGAATACTACTGATCTTAGCCAAAATTCACACTTGCTGAACTTAGCGAATAAGTGATGATCCCTAAGAGTCTGAAGAATAATTCATAGATGGTCTGAATGATCGCGCTCAGTGCGGGAATAGACTAGAATATCATATATAAGGACTAGGACGAACATGTCCAAGTACTGCTTGAATGCACAGTTCATCAAGTCCACAAAAGCTGCAGGGGCATTGGTAATACCCAAGGACATGACTAGAAATTTGAAGAGAGCATATCGAGTACGAAAAACTGTCTTTGGGATGTCACATTCTCTGACTTTGAGCTGATGATAGCCTGATCTCAGGTCTATCTTGGAGGAATAACTGGCACCCTGAAGTTGGTCAAACAAGTTATCTATCTTGGGAAGAGGATACTTGTTCTTGACCGTAACTTTGTTAAGCTGACGGTAATCTATACATATCCTGAAAAAACCGACTTTCTTGCTTACGAATAAGACTATTGCGCCCCACGAGGAAATGCTGGGTCTAATGAATCCCTTATCTAAGAGATCCTTCAATTGATCTTTGAGTTCCTTAAGTTCTACTGGTACCATTCTGTATAGAGGAATAGAAATATGTTGAGTATCTAGAAGCAGATCAATGCCAAAGTTTATTTCTCTTTTAGGAGGAATGCTTGGAAGAACTTTAGGAAATACATTTGAATATTCATTAACAACTAGGACTGATTCAAGACTGGGAGATTCAAAACTGAAATCTTTAACATGCATGAGATAATACACACATCCCTTAGAAATCATTCTCCTTGCTCAAAGGTAGGAAATAAGCTGACCCCTGAACGCTGAAGTACTACCCTTACACTCAAGGACGGGTACATTCGGGAACTAAAACTGAACTATCCTATTTTTGTAGTCGACTGTGGCATAGTAGGAATGAAGCCAATCTATGCTGAGAATGACATCAAAATCAGTCATCTCTAATTCAACTAAATCTACTGACGTGGATTTCTTAAATATCATAACCGGGCAGTTCCTGTATACTCGTCAGGCTATGATCATTTAACCCACTGGAGTAGAGACTGAAAATGGCTTTGCTAAAGTTTCGGGATTGATTCCAAAATCGCCTGCTATAAAGGGAGTAACAAAAGACAAGGATGCAACTGAATCTAGCAAAGCATAAACTTGAACATGAAAAATCTATAACGTACCAGTAACAACATCTGGAGAATTTTCCCGATCCTATCGAGTCTGAAGAGTATAGAGTCTATTTGGGAATTGCCTACTAGTAGCACTGGAAGTGGTACCCTACTGGTTCGGGCGACTGGACTGAGCTATGGAATAATTCTGATGAGCCTGATAACCCGACTGGGGACAATCTCTAACTCTGTTGCCTGGCTTGCCACAATCAAAGAAAACATCACTACCAGATATGCAAACACCCTTGTGGTTCTTAACACAAGTCTAACATAGGGCATTAGTTCGAGCATTGCTAATGTTGCCTTGAGATTTAGAGCCTGGTGCTCTATCTCTGAACTTAAGAGATGAAGCACTGGCTGAAGACTAAACTGGGGATGATGTCTTGGGATGAAACTGTGAATGGTTTTCTCCCTTTGATTTGGGCTGAGCAAAATTGAAACTGCCTGATCTTGCTCTCTTATTCTGCCTTTTCCTAGCCCTAAATTTTTGCTCCTCTATCTGTTGGGCATAGGTCATGAGTCTAGATAAGGTCATATCACTATTAAGCATCGTATATCTACACTCATTTACCACGCTATCATTCACCCCTAACACAAACTTGCTCATTTTAGCCCTGGTATCTGCAACCATATGAGGGGCATAGTTGGATAACTGAGTAAATATGAGAGAATACTATCTAACCATTATATTTCCCTGCTAGAGGTTGATGAAATCAAAAACCTTGGCTTCCCCCAGCTCTTGGGGAAAGAACCTATCTAAGAAATCCGTGACAAATTCCTCCCACTCAATAGGACCTGCATCGTCTACCCTCTAGTACTTCCACTGTTTGTACCAAGTGTGAGCCACATCTTGCAACTAATAAACGGATAACTTAGCACTTTGAATAGAAGTAACTCCTATGATATCAATGACCTTCTGGACTTGGTCAATGAATTCATATTGGTCTTTATCAGACTTAGACTCGAAAAAATATGGAGGGTTCATTCGGGTGATGTCCCAAATCCTAGCTACGACTGAGTTGACCACTGGATTGGCTGGAATAATTGGTGTCCATTTATTTTGGGCATCCACAGACTGAGCAAGTGTGGTGAATGCGACTCTAAATTCTGTATGAGAAACATATTAGCCCAAAGGATCTTTGGGCTGAGGAGTTGGCTGGTTTCTTCTCTTTGGAGGCATATTCTGAAATAAGAGAAGAACAGATTAGACTGAGAGTTTAACTTGAGATTATGCTCACTAGCATGACATAAAACATCTCATATCCTCCTGTACATAAATGTGGTACGCAACACACCTATGTACAAGACTCTACTAGATATGGCTTTCAGACTTCCTAGGACTCTATTGAACCTTAGGCTCTGATACCAAGTTTGTAACACCCCGATTATCAAAACCAGAATGCTATATGGTGCTCATGACCCCGAAGGACCAAAAGCTAGCCTATGACTGATATTTGTACATGTACACTACATATTATACATGTAAAGTGTGGAAAACATGAACAATAGGCCATAAGGTTCAACTGAAATAAATATATCATCTATATGGGTAAAAAATACATAAAATAACTAAAGTCTAAATCAAAGATAAACATAAATTTAAACTAAATCTAAAAGCCTCTAAGTACTGTCTGAATAAGGAGTTGAAGGAGCATGTCCCCAACTAACTCCATAAAACTAAAAACTAACTGAAATAAATAATGAATAAAATCATACTGCCCTTAAATGAAGAGGACTCACTGTAACTCTGCGATTGGAAATGCCACTGCTACTGCTGATCTAGAGCTCGTGTCTCTAGACCTATGGTGTAACATGAAAAGAAAGCACCATAGCGCAAATGTGTTAGTACGTGGGAATGTACTGAGTATACGAGTGAGGTATGCTAAATATAAATAGGGTTTACATGCATGAACAATGCTAACTGGCTGACTGATATAAATGTAAGAGTACAAATATGTATACATAGTAGCTGAAATCATGGGTGCATGATAGCTAGACTTGTATGCTAATACATGGTTTACTGATGACTATCATGATTGGTACTATAGTTCTAATAATATGGGAGACAATGTCTGACAGTCTTAAATCTAATGGAACTATCTGAGTTTCATACTGTAACTAAGTTTGACTGAATCTGACAGTCCTGATATACTGAAATCTGAAGAACTATTTGAGTTCTTTTACTGAGACTGATACTGAAACTGTGGAAGATAGTTATTTAATTGATATGCCCCTATATGTTCCATTATGGCTAAGTTGGGGTCGAATCTCTGCCTTGACTGGAAGGGTGTCAATACCTCACCACTAGTAAAGACAACTGTGGGTAACCCTTATCTGATAGTGTTATCAAAAGAGAATGGTGGGCTCCTCATCTGACAGTGCTAAGCCACCTCATCAACCCTCATCTGACAGTGTTGATGTCTCAACCTACCCAAGCTACATAGTTCTGGAATGTAAGAATGACTGTTAAGAATCACACCCTCATCTGGCAGTGTGTGTTCTATTTAAAGAGACTGAACATGAATAACTGACTATATGTGGACTGAGCTTATTGAATTTCATTAACTGAAGGAATACTACTGATATCTGATAACTGACTACGATCATGAGGTTTCCCGAGTCACATGACTGACTGAATTCTACTAAATCATGGCTTAATTTTTGATATCGTGAAACATGATATGGCTCTAGGTACACAGCTATATTTTTTGGGTACGAATACCTCCAGGACTCGATAAAAGGAAGCTGACATACACGACATGACTTGTTCACAAGATTGGAGTTCAAAATTCATAATATCAAAAGTAAGGAATTTCATACTAATCATAGTTCTCAACACCTTATACGTGGAAAGGGGAATTCATACGATATGTATAGACTTTCATATCTTCAATATCATGCTCATTATATACCACAACCATGACATATAACAATAATATGGAATTCATGTGAAATCATAAAGCATAGAGCATGGAATTCATATCAAATTATAATGGTTAACATTGGCTTGTCATTCAAATACTATTGAGTCATGGAAACTTGGTTTATCACATACTAAGAATTTTATCAAACACCTTGCATGCAATCTTTACGGCATAGGTGTATTCACAAATTTACACCACCTTAATCTACCCAAATTCATGGGTTCTAACTACCTGATCACAATCTTCATGAAAGTTCATCAAATTCTCACTCTATTGAACAAACCATAATAACAACATGAATACAACCATATCACCACAAAACATTCATGATTTAGTTATCATATATTGATTCTTGAACTCCACAAAAGAAAGAAATCCGTGGATGAACACTACACATATCTTAGTGGCGACGAAATTGTTGAAAGATTGGACCTTCAAGCTTGATTATGCAACCCTAGTAGTTTTTCTCCTTCTTGTGCTCTTGGATAATGAACTTAAGATGTTAATAGGGTTGTAATGTGATTAGAAGCTATAAATTTAGTGAGGTTAAGTTTTGGGACATGTAAGGAGTGTTAAAAGCTTTAATTATCCTCAAAATAACTCAAAAACTATGTGTTTTTATGGCTGAAATCATAACTGTGCGTCGCACACCTCATCGCACATGCTAAGGTATGCGCCGCACATCCTACCAGACAATCTAAGGCGTGCGTCGCACATGTTATCACACACTTGAGGGTGTGCACCGCACAACCTATTGCACACTTGTTCCAGCAGCATGTGCGATTGTTATGCATCACACTCCTACTTTACAAGGCCATAACTTCTTGCTCGGGTGTCGAATTTTGATAAAATTGGTATTGTTTGAAAGCTAATTCGATTCTCTGCAATTTGGTGGGTCTAAATCTTCCAAAATATCATATATCAATCAAGTTATACTCGTTCAAAGGTTACTCTTGTGGAATCACACATTAAAACTTGATGGATTCAAAAGCTATTAGCTTGCCTTACTCTAAGTGACTCATATGAGCATACTTAGCACATCATAAGATATATTATCGCTAGGATACTCATTTTAAGTCATGTACTCAAATATGAATCACAGGATAGGAGGTTTCATACGTAGGAAAACTGATTCACTTCCTAGCTTGTAAACATACGGGGTATTACAGACCTGATGAAGATGACTGAAATTTTGAAAAAAAATCATTGAAGAAAACTCCTTCTCCTAAAGATAAAAAATAAAAAAATACAAGAAGAAAAGGAAAGATAAAGAAATTGAGGTTGATGTCGATGTTCAGAACTCCTCTGCTGATGAATCTGAAGAAGACAGTGAGGAAGAGGTATTTTTTTACCGTAAATGTTTTTTATATTTACTGTTAAGTATTTTCCGTTCTAAGTAAATATGTTATCAAAGTCGGATTTGATATGTATTTTTTCACGTAGTTAATATGTATTTATGTTCTGCTGATATTTATTTTTAGGGATTGTAGCAAACCTTTTTGTGAAGATGATAGTTATCTTTGATAAGTTGCATGTATGAAAAATATATTGTTATATGAACTACTCATGAAGATTTATTTGGCTATATGTTTTTTTTAATATAGTTGATATGTATTTTTTGTATTTTTGTTTTGATCAAAATACATATGCATGTTATATGTCTTTTTTTTGCTGATTTGGTTGTGTTTTGTTGTTATTTACAGTTTAATAAGGTCTAGTTTTAATATGTACTTTATTTTTTGCTGATATATATTTATCGATTGCGGTGAGCTGATATGTTTTTAACATTTGTATTTCTATACATACATATCAGATATCTATGTATTTTGTTTTACTGATGAATTTGTATTTTTTTGGTCAAAATACATATGAATGTTATATGTATTAGTTTAGTTAAATGCATAGGTGATTGTGTTATTGAATTGTATTTACAGTTTAAGAAGTTGTAGTTTTACTTTGTATAGGTGCTGCGTGACGAAATATTTATTTTTAGAAAACTTTCAAGATTTGCACCTCATATGTTCTCGTATAGTGATAATGATTTTGATGGAAGTATATGGGCCATATTAAACAAGGAACAGTATAAAAAGTTTTGCGACAATATCATTTTTGGTTATTTCATGAAAAAGAAGCACTGTGTAGTTCAGGCACAACTGTGCAGATGTGTTATGTCGCTCGAGATAAAGGGTAGTTCTTCTTCTGCGATAGTCATTCGGGCTAATGGAACCTCTCTTAATTTTATTCCTAGGGAATTTGCTATTGTTACTGAATTGAATTGTGTATCTAATAGGTACGACTTTGTTTTTGACGAGAATGTGCCAAACAGGATTGTTGAAAAGTATTTCAATAGTGCAGAATTTATATAGAAAATGCAACTATTTCTAGCATTCACGGAGAAAGTTTGGGGGGAGAATGATGAGGATGCTGAGAAGTTTGCAATTTTGTATTTCCTGTATTCTTTTGTTTTATCCGATGTTGATACTGTGGTTATACCCTGACTTCATTTTGATTTGGTCGATAGTGGAAGATATAAGAATTTTCCATGGGGTACTTAATCATTTGAGGATCTAGCGAGAACTTTGAACAATAGGTTGAAAGCAGGTGGGAAATTTTATTTGATACAAAAATGTCAGTGGCTATTCAAGTGTGGCTTTATGAGTGTTTTTCAAATGTCCCACGAAAGATTGCATTGAAGGTTGATAATCGAATTCCCGGATTATTAAATTGAAAGACAAATGCACCTCAACCACGTTTTGAGTATTTGATGGATGCTATGTTTAATGACGATGGAAAGTTTTGTTGTTAATAAATACATATGCATTAATATGTATTTTATAGTCTACATATATATATATATATATATATATATATATATATATATATATATATATATATTTGGTTTAGCATTGTTTAACAGATACTTTACCATCATTTATCTATATTTCCTAGGTTGTATTTAAGAACATAGAGCCAACTCAAAGGGAATTGGTAAAGTTTCAAATACTAGAGAAGGATGTACTTGAAGATGAATGTTCGGTTGATTCGGATGATGACTTCCAGGACCTACCACCAAAACAGATCAATGTACATGCAAAAAAGAAACAAAAGGTTGATTCATCATCGTTAAGGAAAAAGTCACACAATATTGTTGGCAAGCATACTAAAAGAGGACACAACTTGCTCGTGCCGCAAAGGTTACTGGAGTTAAGACTCCAGTCTTCAAGCTAATTCAAACACGAAAGGCAACTCCTTCAAAAAAAAACGTGAAGCAAACAACTAGGGTTATTTTCCTCTGAAACAGTCAAAGCTAGAGAGTCCTATAGAGGAAAAAAGCCATGTCAAAGCCAGAGAGTCCTGTAGAGAAAGAAGCCTTCATTTCTAAGAAAATTTTTGATGCATTTCGTGATGAGGTAAGTTTTTTGTCAAATACTTATTTTACATTAAAAAAATTTTGTTTAATGATTTTGTATGAAAACAGGTTCGTCAAGAGTTTAAAGGAATTCGTAGATTAGTGAAAAAAAGTTCAATCTGATGCTCAAAGCAATGGAATAAAGCAAGGTAAAATTTTTATTATTACAATATTTTTTAAAAAACTTATCTGATTTGAATATGTATTCTTAGTGGATTGACTTATACAAATACAACACATTTGCCAAATAACTCGTTTATCATTCTACATATATTTTGTAGGAATAGTTTGCAGATAAAGAAGCTGAACGACCAAATGGTAATGATGTTGGTTTAGACAGATCTGGACAACACTTCAGTCCTAATATTGTACAGACTTTGGATAATATGTTTGACGGTACAAAGGTAAATATTAAACATTCAAATATGTATTTACAAGCACTTTTAAATGTAGTTTCATTATGATAGTTTTTCTCTTTATGTTAATATATATATATATATATCAGTATATACAGTGTTAGTTGAAATTTCACTTGAAAAAAATCATGTGTTAAACTTTATAATCTGTGTTCATTTACTTTCAAAATACATTTGAGAGAAATCAATCTTGCAAATTTGAAATAGAATAGAAAATTCATTTTCGTAGTTTATGCATTTTCTATTTTTTTCTGTTAGATTTAGTTAAACTACATATGCAGGGTAATCAAAAATACATATGCAGTGTATACAAAAATACATATGCAGTGTATTCAAAAATACATATGCAGTGTATTAAAAAATACATATGTATTTTTGAGTATTCTGCTTTTAAGAATATGTATTGTTAGGTTGATTGCAAATATTATAATCTTTAAAATAGTTTATTTTTAGTTTTGTATATTAGTATGTATTTTGAGAATGATGTTTATAGAAATATGTATTTTTAGTGGGTTCGTATATACATATTTAGTGAACTCAAGTATTTATAGTTTATTGAACTTGTATTTGTAGCAACAATATGAAGATAAAGATTCTGAACTCCAACATATAGATTATGCTGGTGCCGAAACATCACCATAATGATTCAGTCAGAATGTTGATCTGAATTTAGGTGAAAATCGGGATGGTAAAAAGGTAAATAATAACTAACATACGTTTATTCATTTGAGTGCACATATGTAATTTTGTATTTAAGCAGTTATATGTTGTTTTATATATATCTATATAAACATTTACAAGTAGATTTTTATTTGATGTTGTTTTAGTTTTTTTACTTGTTTGTAAGGGGTTCTTTGATTTGTATCTAGATAAAACAAGCATTGAAATTGATTCTCAATATTTAATCCTTGATGAGCTTCTCCAAAGTATAAATTTGAATTTTATACATTCTGAGAAGCTTGTTCAACATGATGGTTGAGTATGTATAATGAATTAAACTTTGAGTTTATGTGATGTAACAATCCTAATAATCCAGAGGACAATTATCTTTTTTCTTTCATTTTTTTCACAGACCAGTGATGAGAAAATGGATGAAACAAATTTGTCTAATTCGCAGTTTACAATATCAGATAAGATGTTACCAAGTCTAAATGCCTACCGGAGAGAAAGCATCACCACACATCCATCGGCAACTCGTGAAGAAGAGCTTACTAATGAATATTTGAATGATAAAAAGTACGAGTCTTTTGTTGAAGATCATTGTCAAGTATTTATAATGAATATATTTTTGAGGTTATGTGGGTTATTTTGGATAGAACAAACTAATTTTTTTTCTGTTTTTTGAAGACAAACAAATAGAACATTGGATTGAGTTCAAAATCAGAGCTGCATGGAAAGGTTGATCTTGGTACAGGGGAGAAAATTCCGACACCTCCTGATGAACAAAGGGATGAACCATTTTGGCCTTATTCACAAAACACAATCCTTGATGAGCTGCTTCCTAGTCTGAATGTCTACAACAGTAAAAACATCATTGTTCATCTCTCTTCTAATCGTGAACTTCAAACTCCTATTCAAAATTTAAGGATTAGGTGACTATCCAAATTCAAGGAGTCACCATATACGAGTAAGTTTGGTTCAGCAGCCGGTAAGTACACTAAGTTACATATATTTTTCAATGTAATATACCTTTTTATTAATTACATTTTTGTATTCTGTAACAATATAGGGAGCTCAGCAGGGCATATACATATATTCCCCCAGAAACATTCATTTGTTTATCACCCGATTGATGGGATAGTGGATACGAAGATTGTCAAGAAGTTCATGGATTGGATTTCTGTCGACCTTCTAAAAGGTCATGCTAAAAGGTATTTCTTTTGAACTGTTTCATCTTATTTTTTTATTTCCTTTAGCATGTCCTGATAAAAAAAAATAGGAAGGGAAATATGGATCATTACAAAAAGGGCAAATTAGCCATTTGAATGATGCATTTCGGAGTTGAGACTGTTGAAGATAAAAACTGGTTCTACAGTATGGGGTTCCCTGATCAGTCATAGACAGACTCGGTTAGTATATTATTTTGACAATTTCTCCTTTACAGTTGTAACACTACTTAAAATACATATTATGTTACCTGCAAATACATATGCAGGTACACATATGTATTTTTTTATTTTTTTATTATTTTACAAATGTTGAGTTAAAAATACATATATAACTCATTAATATACATATGAATTTATATTAGATCACATACTGTTGAATATTCATTTTTCTTGCATTGTGTGTATATAAGTGTAGTTTACAAATGAAATTATACATACGCAAATCTTAGACATTAAAATATAAAATGCATATGTATTTTATATTACATACACATGTTATTTTAGTATACAAATTGTTTGAATGTTCTAAGGTTTGTGGTGTTAATTACTACAACAAATTGATGGTTGCTTCTACTACTTGAGGAAGAAGTTGAAGTATGATCCCAATAGGTCTTACAAATACTGCATAGTAGATTGAAACTTTATGAACATAATTAGGTCTATTCATGATGTTTATTCTATGGATGATCTAAATCTTACGGCGGGAAGACAGAAGCCCATCTTAATGAATACATCAATGGATTCTGTATGCATGTTACTTTGCCATGGCATATAGTGGAAGACATTTATATTTCAGTCAATATAAAGGAAAAATATTATTGGGTGCTCTCAGTTTTATCCTTCTTAGAGAGGTGCATATTCTTATATGATTCATATGAATCATCTGGTTGATGTATTATTTGAAGATAATTTGCCTCAACAACCAAGTGAAAGCTTGTTGTTGTTGAGATTAGGAAATTAGTTGAGATTTTCCCATTGTGTCTCCAAGCTTGTGATTTCTATGATAAGAAAGGAATTGATCTTCAAAACCATCAAGATACAAAAAAGAAGACTCCTCAGATTTGTTTGGTGTGTTATTTGAAGATAATTTGCCTCAACAACCAAGTGAAAGCTTGTAAGTATTTTAAAATACATATACCAAAATTGTAATTTTATACAAAATATATTTTACTTGTTAATCAATTTTTTTGTTTTTGTAGGGACTATGGTCTGTATATTGTTACATATGCAGAGTGTCTTTCTTATGGTCACAAAGTTCTTTTGATTGAGTTCGACCCCAATGCACTCCGTACAAGATATGCTGCACTATTGTGGGACTTATGGCATCCAAAAACAAGAAGCAAATGCTTATAGTGACTTCGAAGAACCCTTGAAGCCTGCCAGGCAAAGTAGAATAACTAGTGTCACTGAAGTTTTTGATGTATGATGGTTGATGAATTTATTACTTTGGATAGTTGTAAAAATGGTGTATGGGCGTAGGTTCTAATTGTGCAAACTAAGATTTTGTTTTGAAGTGGTTCTAATTGTAGGTTATAATAGTACTTATTTTGAACTGAATGAAATGAATTCAGTTTAATCGTTTAATTTGAATATGTTTTCAATCACTTTGTACTATGTGTTTTATTTTATTGTTCAGTTGTATTTTGTGGCAGTGAGAATTAACTCCAAAATACATATGCAGTTTTGACATTTTTGAATAAAAAATACATGTGCAATTACAATCATATATATATATTTTATCCTGTGGTCAATTACTTTCAAAATACATTTGGTGTAAATAAAACTTTCAAATTTTGATTTGAATTAAAGATTAATTTGAGTATTTTATGTATTTTTATTTTTTACTGTGAAGTTTAGTTAAAAAATACATATGTAGTGCTCACATATTGACTAAAAATACATATTCAGTATACATCAATATATATTTAGCCTAAAAATACATATGTAGTGTTATGATTAAGCATTTCAAAAATACATATGGAGCATAGCTAATACATCATAAGTATTTAGCTTTAAAATACAGATGCAGTGTTAAGATTTTGCAATTCAAACATATATATGCAGAATATATCATATGTATTTAATTCTTCGTTCATTTACAACCTAAATACATGTTAGATTAATCAAAGTTACTAAATTTGCTCTAAAATACATATAACATGTTAAAAATACATATGAACTATAGCTTCAAAATACATATGCAGAGGTCAGATTTTGCATCAAATACATATGCAGTATTCACATCTAACTGTGTTTAGTTACCAAATGATGCATAAGTGTATTAACCCAAAAAAATTAGTTCATTATTATAAAAAATTTAAAAGAAAGTTTTAAGAAATAATATGGAAGAAAAAATGTATCATTTACGATATTTCCTACAAGAACACTTATTGTGATCCTTAGCCCCACAACCACTACATGAGTTGATGTTCTTCTTTCCAAACATATCTCGGCCCGATTTTCCACGATCCTTCTTTGCAGGTCTTCCTGGAGGCTGTTTTGAACTTCGAAGGCAGTACTATTTTATCAAGTATGCTAACGGAAATTATCTAGTCATCTTTATGCGGTAAAGGATAGATTGGTACGTCATATCTCTTCAACACAGTTTTTGGCTTATACAAATCACAAAAATATGACCTCTTCTAAAAATTCTTGTTGTCCAACACCGCACAAGCATGTGCACATGGTATATCATCGAGTTGAAATACATTACATGAGCACATTCTTTCCTTGAGGCAAACGATGAAGTTCTTTTGTTTGTCGTGCACTGTGTACACATATTTTGTAGCTGGTACAACCTGATGTCAAAAAGAAAAAGAAAATGTAAATGCAATGCTCCAAAAAGATGCAAACCATATTCTCTGATATGTTGTAACCACATCAGCATATGTATTTTTGCTACACAAGTATACATTTTCATATGTATCTAATACAAATAAATTGCAAAAATACTTTTATTTGTTAATGCAAATGTTTTTTTACTATTTTTAAAGGCATTAATGCATATTCAGTGTTCAGATTTTGCAATAAAAATACATATGCAGAGTACATTATTTTTATTGAGCTTCTAAATATATATGCAGTGTTAACATTTTTCAATACAAAAAATACATACGCAGAATACATAATATGTTTTTTAATGTTCTTTTTGTTTATGCTGTATATGTTTTCATTAATTTAGAACTAAATGTTAGTAATTATTTTACTTATGTTTTCATAAGTATAAATTCCATAAATCTAAAAGATCATACCATCATACGAGTACACAAAGCCTCATTCTCTTTGAGTATGTCAATAAATTTTTTAATGAGTGTTGTTAATGTCTATGAAGCCTTCTGCCTATTTTTGTAATTTCATTTTGTAAACAGCAATCGAGCTTCCTCAAGAAAATCATAAATTGACAGTTCTCTAGCTGATACAAGTACTTCATTTATTCACTCCGCAATGTTTGAAGTCAAAGTCGATTCTTGGTGAACTTTTGCATAGGACCTAGCCCACTTTTCATAACCAGCCAATTTCAAATATTTCTTCACCCTAATATCAACTGGCTCAACCTTTTTCATTAATATGTGGAATTCTGACTTTGAATATGATTTGGCCATTGTATAAAAGATCTTTGATAATACATCATGGAGCTTTCTATAAAGTTTTTTCTCATTCCCTCATAAATGCCACATACATGCATAATGTGGAACATCTTTGTACATATCACCAATAGCCTTTATGATGCTTGGATTCCGATCAGATACAACACACATGTTTTGACTTTCTCAAGCACACCATATACGAATACATATATTAACTGCATATGTAGTTATTAAAAATATAGATCCAAAAAGCTGTATATTTTACAAATACATAGTATAAATTACATATACTAACATGTAAATCTACATCACAAACATACATTATCACTTATACATTTTTTCATCCATGAAACTTGGGAGATATAAGTACTTTTATACAGATATGTATATATCAGAAAGAAATTTGTATTACCAAGTTATATGCAGAAATACATATAAACATATGACCAGGTGTACAATGTAAATATAAAAAAAATGATACTAACCTACTCCATTCATCGTACATGAAGTTACAAATGTTTCAGTATACATTCCTCTCATATGACTACCATCAATAACTACGACAGGTCTACAATGATCGAATCCTTTAATGAATGCACGGAGAGCTATAAATACATACAAGAACTCATTCTCATCCGTCTTCTTCATTCTTATATGTGACTCAAGATAGGTATTTTTCAACACATATAAGTAGGATGGTAATTTCCCATAAGATGTTGATGGCTTACCCCATAACTCTTCTAACGCTTTTTTCTTGGCCCTTCAACATAAAGTTTATGTCAAATTCATACCAAAATATTCCTTTATATTATATTTAATTTTAGTCGCACTATATTTTCGTTTGCAGTTTTTCAATTTTTGTTTAACAATACCACCTATCAACATACCAGTAGCATGTGCCTTTAGATAGACCTTATCCTTCACTGGGCAAGTATGTTGAGCTATGACTTCTCTTATTCTAAACATACCAGAATCTCCCATACCAAATGCACAACATAAAAAATCACAGTTCCCTAATTTGCAAACCAATGTATAACTGCATCCAAGCTATTTTAATACTATCAAAATATATATTCAAACTCATTTTAAACATGAACAAAATAATATAGAATATACGTACCATTTCTTACTTGATCTTTCACTTCGCGTTTGAAATTTCTCCCTAATTGTATAATCCTTCATGACCGACTTTAAAATCTTTTTCGTCAAGTAAACCTAGTCTTCCTCAATATGTTTTTGATGTGGGTCTGATATAATTACTTGAACCGTATCTATCTCAAATATAACTAAGGCTGTTGTATTTTCAGAAACAACCAAAGCTCCTTCGTTAGATGTATTTACCATTGTTTGCATATTGTTAGCGATGTCTCTTGTTTCAACAATGCATACAGATAATCATGCAAAGCTGCTCCTTACAACTTTATCCAAAATGCTTTCATACGAAGGAAGACAATTCATCTCTCGTATCTTTTTTTTTGCAAAATAAATATCTTCAAACCCATAACATTATGTATTTATATTTGTCCTTCATTACCAGTGATTTGAAATTCCATTAGAATACATTTGCTGGTTAAGTCCACATTTAAGGGAGATGCCAAAACATCGTGCAACTCAATGAGTGATGCTGTTGTGCTCAACAATATAGCATCAGTGACGTACTCTTTGTAGTTTTTTCATATGTGCACCTTCCTGAGTGCTTCACGAGAACTGGTATGCTTCCCATTTCTAACTGATTTAACGAAAAATTCCCCAATAATCATATTTAGTAAGAATTCAAATGTTACAACATACACTTTTCCAAAAAAAAATTAAAACATAATTTTTCAGTTATAAAATTATAGTAAGTTACACAGCCAACAACTACAGTAAAAAATACATTGATACAACATTTGTGAAACTTAAAATACATACACAACAAAAATTTCAAAAAAAAAATTCATCAGTTGGAAAAAACTAAATTCTATCAGTTTTTTGTTCTATCAGTTCATATTAGCCAACAACACCAATAAAAAAATACATTTACAAAACATTTGATACACTAAACTTAGAACCAACGGTCAATTACTTTAGGTTAAATACAATAAAAACTATGTGTTCAACGTTAAATACGAACAAATACAGAACTTCCAGATTCGACCACAACTAAAACATATATAAAACATCTTTGCATATACACAGATATACTCTCAATTTCCGACAAGCAAAAGCTACAGAAAATAGAATTTGATCAGCTTGAAAAACTGAATTCGATTAGTTTTCATCCTAGCAGTTCAATTAATATTGCATAAACTTTAAATTGCAATTTGTTTAGAAAATATTCATAAATGATTTTATGATGAAATGAACAGTTTCAACAAAGCAGCACAATTAGATCAATAAAAAAATGATCAAAATAAAAAACATGTTTCAAAAAATAAGTATAATCACAAAAAAAATTGATTGAATACCTTCAACAATACTTAAGCACGAATTTTCAACAGATAGTTGAATTCTAAAATTTTTTCCAGAAAAAGGTAGTACTGATCATTGAATCAGAAGAAACTTATTGTTGAAACTGATCTAGAACAGAAAAAACTACACTTGAATTGAATTGTTCAATTTGAGCGAAATTGAAGATTCAACTTAATTTGAATTGATTTTTTTTTGAATGAACACTTTTTTGAAACTGTTTTTTAAATTTGAATAGGGTTGTTAGTAAATAATGGAAAATGCGTGATTAATGAGGTTTTAATGGGATTGTAATCTTAACAATTAATTAAAGATAATATTTCCACATTTAAATCAGTTAATTATGGGGTAGTAAAACAGTTCTATTTGTATTTTTATAGCAACAGTTTGCAAAAATACAAAATACATTTGCCATATTATGTAATTATGAAAGTGTTGCTATGAATCTAATAATTAAGGTGCTAAGTATGCTATTTCTGAATTTTGCCCTATTATGTATGCACACAATACTTGGACAAGTAGGACAGCTGGGACCATTATTAATTGCTAGTCACAATTTGGTCAACACGTAAGTGGACAATTTTTCTTGGTGAACACCTGGACAACAAAAAATGGTAGTATTAAATTCAGAGGAGGCTGTACACGGTTTTTATTAGGTTTTAGTTTTTTAATTTTAGTCTTTAATTATCATATCATGTATTCAAATATTTGGATTGTAATTGTGAATATTATTGGCTAAAAACCCTCTTTTCGGGGTTAAGCCCAGAACATGATTATTATTGTTTTCGATTAATTTTAATTAATTTTGCTTATCATATTTGGTTGTTTGTTTATTCTTGTTTTAATTATTTTATGGATTGATCACCCGTAAAATACATATATTGTCGATCATGTGATCTCGGGAAAGGGAATAAGGAGATAGAATATGGGAATAAACAAAGTTTAAGTTTTTATTATTTTATAAAATAAAAAATTAAACTTAGCGTCTAGGACAAGGATGTACTTAGATGCCTTACTTGATTAATATGTAGGATGATAGCTTTAATTAACTTAATTAGATTATTACATCCCCACTCAATGATGTATTTGTAATGTCCAAATGTCAAGACCCGAACCGGAGCCCTAGCCGTGGCAAGCATTCCGAACCATGAAGGCCCGAAACACCCCTATCTGTCTGGTAATCATACACATAATTCATATGATAAAAGAAATGCGGAAGATTCACAATACAATGGAAACATGGTCACGAGTCTAATGAAATCAATAATGGGAAATAATGTCCCACAACATATATCGACATCTGAAAACCGTCTGCGAATTCTCTACTATATGATTAAAACAAACAACTGTCTGAAAACTAGGACAAGCCCTAGTAGACCCAAGATTATTAAATGATAAATAAACTGCCAGGCATCAGGCCTTTTAGAATATAGAAGGCTCACCACTTGTCTCTGCAAATCTCTCTGAAGAATCTATTGATTTTCTGAACCCCTAGACTGTGCCTTCGAACCTGGGAGGGAAGGGGGTCAATACAAAGTATTGGTACGCAGAGTAATCCAAAACAAAGTATAGGTTTTTATAGAAGATAAATGAGAGCTGTTATAAAGAACACTATTGCAAAATGATTTCGAAAATACATGGGCATAGTATAATAATTTTTCAACAACAATGCAACACATCTGAGCTAGGTGGTACACTCTACAATTTCACATTTTCATAAACTGTCAAATCTCGATTGCCGCTAAGATTAGAGTATAAGTGAGAGAAAGACACATAAGATCACACAATAGGGTGTCTCGAACCAATTGATTATGGTAGTGCACAAGGTCACAAAGCAGGGATCCTAACCATAGCCCAATTTAGGATACCATAATATTAGGTACCAAGTTCCCGAGTCGGCAAACACGGTTTCCAGCATAGAATCATTTGACTCGTACTTTCTTCGGGTAACCATCTATCTCACAAAATCAATGCATTAAACTCATTTAATCAATCACATGTCATACTCTGCAAGGTATCGTCATACCCAACTTGCAAGTCATCGATATCACATCAACTTTCCAACTTCTCATACCATTTACAAAAAGCACAAATGTATGACTTTCGCACCATTAAACACATACACCATGGTTCTTAACAGGCAATCATTCAAGAAATTTAATCATTTATGAGTAATGTCATATCAATTGGAAAACCCATGCTCTTAATAGTTTAACACAAATATAATATGGGGTATAAATATTATCATGAGGAATTTAGAAAATTCAGAACTCATGTACATCGTACCCTTTTGAAATCTCATGTCACATATTCACAATTCAACCATTTAAATACATTCAAACAAACAACCCCATGACATCTCAATATTTCTTTCAAAATCATATATCAAAACATGTTATTTGTGTCAATTGAAAACCCCCATTTGTAAAAACATATATATACTTGTATAAATTTAAAGTCTTGTGTAAATTCCTTTTTTGAAAACATGCCCATGAAATTTAGGACAACCCCACGTACCTCTGTATACGAAATTAGTGGGTTCTTCTCGATGCCTATGATCTGGGGATTCCAAATCTCCAATTTGTTTCAAATTCCCATGGTTGAATCTTGAGTTACGTGAGATTGTTGTTTGAAGCCCTAGAGAGAGTTCTTGATACTTTTGGTGAAAAATAGGATTATGTTGCTCAAACATGCCCTAAATCTATTGTTTGAACGTTTTAAGGGGTTTGGAAAAAGTCAAAATTACCCTTAATGACTCCTAAATGGAACTGGAAATTTGAACTTAAAAATTCGACTTTGGGTGCCCCCACGATGAGCCACAATCGCGGTGGTCTACTGGAATTCAACGAGTGGGAATTCGGGTGCCTCCATGATGCGCCACCATTGCGGAGCCCCATTGAAAGTTGACGATTGTCAATTTGACCCTCTCCGTGATGCACTAGACACCAAAATGATGATGCTTACGATCGGAACTTTAAATTATTCTTAACCTCTTCACCGAGGGTCCGTTATGGATGAATCTATATCATTGGAAAGCTAATTCAGTCATCTATGAAATGAAAGGTTGAAATCTAGGAAATTCCACATGAAAAATTAATTTAGATCATTTTAAAAGATAATGCTTGGACTTTCCATGGACGGGATTTATCCAAGAAGATGTCGGGGTGTTACAATATCCCCCCTTGGGATCATTCATCCTCGAATGATGATGCGAAACACAGAAAAGCATGATCCCAAGCATAATAAAGCATAGAAAGGTTAAGGTAAGGGTTGTAACTTCAAATCCATCATCTACTGGGTCAAAAAGGTGTGGGTATATTGCTCTCATGTCATCTTCTGATTCCCAAGTGGCTTCTTCAACTTTGTGATTTCTCCACAACACCTTAATTAAAACTATATCTTTACTTGTCAACTTTCGGACCTGACAATCTAGGATTGCAATAGGTTCTTCTTCATATGATAAGGAGGCTATCACCTTGATCTCTTCTACAGGCAACACCAAGGAATGGTCTCCAATGCATTTCTTTAATATGGATATATGAAATATCGGATGGACAGAACCCAAATTGGAACACAATTCTAACTCATACGCAACTCCCCCTATCCTTCTCACAATCTGATATGGTCTTATATAATGACGACTAAACTTACCTTTCTTCCCAAATTACATGACTCCATTTATGGGTAAAACCTTAAGAAACATCCAATCTCCAACCTCAAACTCCAGGTCTCTTCTCCTAACATCGGTGTAGGATTTTTGACGACTCTGAGCTGTCTTAAGTTATTCTCTGATAAGTTTTACATCTTCCATTGCTCGGTGAACAAGGTCAAGCCCAAGCATCTGCGTCTCACCTACTTCATACCATCCTATTAGAGACCTAAATCTTCTCCCATATAATGCCTAAAATGGTGCCTCTTAATATTGGAATGGAAACTATTATTATATGTGAAATCTATTAATGGCAAGTGCTCTATGGAACTACCTTTAAAATCAATCACACAGGCCCTCAACATGTCCTCAAGGGTCTGAATGGTGCACTCAGCTTTCCCATCAGTCTGAGGGTGAAAAGCAGTGCTTAAGTTCACTTGGGTACCTAAACCTTTCTGAAAAGATCTCCAAAACTGAGAAGAAAATTGTGTACCTCAGTCGGATATGATGGACATGGGTGCCCCATGCAAATGAACTATTTATGCAATGAATAGCTTAGCATAATATTCTCCCAAAAAGTTAGTCCTGACAGGCAAAAAGTGAGCTATCTTAGTCAGCCTATCTACAATCACCCAAATGGAATCATACTGGTTTCGGGACTTTGGAAGTCCTGTAATGAATTTCATATTGATCATTTCCCATTTCCATAAAGGCAAAGCTATCTCCTGGGAAGTATCTCCTGGCCTCATATGTTCTACTTTCACTTGTTGGCAATTCAAACACTTAGAAACAAAATTAGCCACATCACGCTTCTTATTATTCCACCAATACACAGATTTCAGGTTATGGTACATCTTAGTAGAACCGAGATGAACAACATACCTAAAAGTGTGAGCTTCTCTAAGGATTCTCTTCCGTAAGTCATCCATATTTGGTACACATAATCTACCCTGACACCTTAAAATACCATCACCACCAATTTTGAAGGACATCACCTTCTGTTGACCCACATCTTTCTTGATTTGAATCAAGATGAGATCTTCAACCTATTTCTCCTTAACCTCTGCACAAAGGGATGACTTATCTATCTTGTGAACAATTACCCCTCCATCTTCGAAATCTAAGAGTCGCACTCCTAGATTTGTAAGTCGGTGAATATCCTTTACAATCTCCCTCTTTTCTTTCTTCACATGAGAAAAAATGCCCATGGATAGCTAGCTGAGGGCGTTGGCTACTACGTTCGCCTTGCCTGGATGGTAGTGCAGGATCATGTCATAATCTTTCAAAAGTTTCAACCACTGCCTCTGCCTGAGATTTAATTCTTTCTGCGAGAAAACATACTGTAAACTTTTGTGGTCAGTAAATATATCAACATGCACACCGTACAAATAATGCTACCAGAACTTAAGTGTAAAAACCATAACCGCTAACTCCAAATCATGAGTGGGGTAGTTCCACTCATGCACCCTTAATTACCTGGATGCATAAGCTACTACCTTACCATGATGCATAAGTACACAACTAAGTCCCACTCGGGATGCATAATAATATACCACAAAACCATTTACACCCTCGGGAAGAGTCAAAATAGGAGCAGTGGTCAGCTTGCCTTTCAACTTCTCAAAACTATTTTCACACCAATCAGACCACACAAACTTCACCATTTTCAGAGTCAATTTAGTGAGTGGAGTAACTAAGGAGGAAAAATTCTCTACGAACCTTCTGTAATAACCCGCCAAACCCAAAAAGCTTCGAATGTCGGTTGGAGTCGTGGTTCTAGGCCATTTTCTTACCGCCTCAATCTTTTGGGGATCCACTCTAATCCCGTCACTAGACATAATATGTCCCAAGAAAGAAATAGCATTTAGCCAGAATTCATATTTGGAGAACTTAGCATGCAACTGATGATACTTAAGGGTCTGAAGGATAGTTCAGAGGTGATTGTCATGGTCTTTCTCACTTTTGGAATAGATCACAATATCGCCAATAAACACTATAATGAACACGTCTAAAAACTGGCGGAACACCCTATTCATAAGGTCCATAAAGGCTGCAAGGGCATTAGTCAACCCAAAGGACATGACTAAGAACTCATAGTGACCATATTGGGTTCGTAAGGCTATTTTGGGGATGTCTAATTCCCTAACTTTCAACTGATGATACCCCAAACAAAGGTCTATTTTCAAAAAACACTTAGCACCCCAAAGCTGGTCAAACAGATCATCAATCCTAGGAAGAGGATATTTGTTTTTGATAGTGACCTTATTTAACTAGCGGTAGTCTATGCATATACGAAGGGAACCATTTTTCTTTTGCACAAAAAGTACAGTTGCACCCCAGGGGGAAACACTAGGACGTGTAAAACCTTTGTCTAGGAGGTCTGTGAGATGTTATTTTAACTCTTTCAGTTCTGCGGGAGCCATTTTATATGGCAGAATAGAAATAAGATGAGTGTCTGGCAATACATCAATGCCAAAATATATCTCCCTATCAAGTGGTATCACTGGGAGATCTTCGGGAAAGAATTCTGGAAACTCATTCACTATAGGGACTGATTAAAGATGAAGACTTTAAACCCTGGAATCTTTCACTCAGATTAGATGGTACATACAACCTCTGGAGATGAGCTTTTGGGCTTTAAGATAAGAGATAAAGTGACCTCTAGGTGGCACAGAATTCCCTGCCCGCTTAATTGATGACTCATTCAGGAAAGAAAAAGTAACCTTTCGGGTTCTACAATCAAGTGTGGCATAACATGAATGGAGCCAGTCTATCCCAAGGATAGCATCAATGTCTACCATATCAAGTTCTATAAGGTTTACCACAGTATCACAGCTAAAAATAGACACAACACAATTTCTATACACCCTTCTAGCAACGGAATCGCCTACAAGAGTGGAAACAGTGAAAGGTTCTACAATAACTTTAGGCTCAAACCTGAAACCAACAGCCACATAAGGGGTCATATAAGATAAGGTAGACCCAGGATCAAGCAATACATAAACATTACGGAAAAAGATTCATAACATACTGGTGACAATATCTGGTGAAGCTTCCACCTCTTGGCGGTTATTCAAAGCATATAATCAGTTACGATCACTCCTAATAGCTGAAGGGGCACCCTTGGGAGGAGGAGCCATGGAGGTGGCTTGAGACTTAGCCTCCCCCACCCTCGCATTTCCTCTAGTAGAACCCACTTTGCCACAAGAATAATAATTTATCCCCTCAAATTAACACTTTCCTGGGTGATTTTTTCTGTAAGTCTCACACCGCGGATAAGTACGATGCTTCTGGTCCACACTGCCCTACGACTGACTATCTGGGGATCTGGATCCATGGTGAGTCTGAAAACTCTGAGATTGTCTGTCTACTAGTGGTCTGGGCGTTGAGGCACTGGTAGTAGACTATGCATTACCCCAATTCTTCTTCTTCTACCATTTGAGGCTGACTGTGACCCTTGTCGGCAGATCTGGCACTTTTTGCCTATCTTTCCTTCTCCCTAGATTTGGAAATCTTTTTTTTCTTGTCCTCTACCTATTGCATGTGAAATCTCAGCCTAGAAAAGTCCAACTTCTTGTTCAGTATATCTCACTGGCACTCAAGCACCAGATCATCTGAAAGGCCAAAAGCAAACTTCCTTATTTGGGCCCTCATACTACTCATCATCTCAGGAGCATAATAAGCCAGTTGATTAAATTTTAAAGTGTACTCCTGCACGCTCATCTTACCCTACTTGAGGTTCATGAACTCTTCTACTTTTAGTTTCCTTAACTCTAATGGGAAGAATCGGTCAATAAAAGCATCTACAAACTCATTCCATATCGAGGGCTCAGCATTGTCGCCCTTCGTATCTTCCCAATTGTTGTACCACTGATTCTCCATATCTTTCAGCTGTTACACCGCCAATTCTACTCCTTATACTTCATCTACATGTATCACTTTAAAAATCTTTTCCATATCATCTACAAATTCCTGTGAATCCTCTTCTACTTTAGTATCTGTGAATTTGGGAGAATTCATCCTCATGAATTGGCCCACCCGTGTAACTTCAGAAGTACCAGATACGAACCAAGTATCTTCTGACCGCTGAGTCTGCACAGCCACTAACTGTGCTAGCATATGAATAGATTGCCTGAACTTTGCGTTTGATATATTCCCCTACGAAGTCAGGGGACGGTTCACATTGGTCCGTGGAGACTGAGGTGGACTAGTTGGGACTGGAGGGTCTCCTAAAGTAGGGATAGGGTCTGTAGTGGAAGCTCTATTACGTGTCCTCATCCCATGAGTGGGACATACTTCATCAGTCTGAGCACTCTGATTAGTATTGTGTTGAGGAGGCATGGCTGTTATTTTTGTAAGACAAAAGATCATTAATTAGGGACAGACTTGACTCTGAAGCACAAACTAAATCACAAAGAAGGGAAATATTTCCTTAATGCCTAGTAACCTCCTACTTATAAGTGTGGAGCACTACACACCCATAAATAAGACTCTACCCAACGCAATTTCGCAGATACCCTGGGACCATGAACTGTGCACTGATACCAAGTTTGTCACGACCCAAACCAGGGCCCTGGTTGTGGCAAGCATTCCGAACCATGAAGGCCTAAAACACCCTATCTGTTTGGTAATCATGAGCATAATTCATAGGATAAAAGAAATTCAGAAGATTCACAATACTACTCAAACATGGTCATGAGTCTAATGAAATCAATAATGGGAAATAATGTCCCACAATATCTATCGACATCTGAAAACCATTTGCAAAATTTCTACTACATGATTAAAACAAACAACAGTCTGAAAACTAGGACAAGGCCCCAGTAGACCCAAGACAATTAAATGATAAATATACTGCCAGACATCAGGCCTTCCAAAATATAGAAGGCTCACCACTTGTCTCTGGAAATCTGTCTGAAGAATCTACTGATTTTCTAGACCCCTAGACTGTGCCTCTAAACCTAGGAGGGAAAGGGGTCAATACAAAGTACTGGTACGCAGAGTAATCCAAAACAAAGTAGAGATTCTTATATAAGATAAATGAGAGCTGTTATAAAGCACATTATTGCAAAATGATTTTGAAAATACATAGGCATAGTATAATGATTTTTCAACAACAATGCAACACATCTGAGCTAGGTGATACACTTTACAATTTCACATTTTCATAAACTGTCAAATCTCGATTGCCGTTGAGATTAGAGTATAAGTGAGAGAAAGACACAAGATCACACAATAGGGTGTCTCGACCCAATCGATTCCCACGGTTGAATCTTGAATTACTTGAGATTGTTGTTTGAAGCCCTAGATAGAGTTCTTGATACTTTTGGTGAAAAATAGGGTTATGTTGCTCAAACATACCCTAAATCTATTGTTTGAATATTTTAAGAGGTTTGGGAAAAGTCAAAATTACCCCTAATGACTCCTAAACTTAACTGGAAATTTGAACTTAAAAATCTGACTTTGGGTGCCACCGCGATGCGCCACAATCGTGGTGGTCTACTAGAATTCGACGAGTGGGAATTTGGGTTCCTCCATGATGCGCCACCATCGCGGAGCCCCACTGAAAGTTGACGATTGTCAATTTGACCCTCTCCGTGATGCACTAGACACCAAAATGATGATGCTTACGATCGAAACTTTAAATTATAGATAACTTCTTCACCAAGGGTCCGTTCTGGATGAATCTTACATCATTGGAAAGCTAATTCAGTCATCTATGAATTGAAAGGTTGAAATCTAGGAAATTCCACATGAAAAAATAATTCATATTATTTTAAAAGATAATGCTTAGACTTTTTATGGACGGGATTTATCTAAGAAGACGTCAAGGTATTACACCAAATTAGGTAAAAGATTAGACGTTGGAAAACCATGATCATAAAATTAACCCTACGAATCAATGACCAAGATAAGAAAATTAATGAATAAAATTCAATAACATAGTATGATTGTTCGAAGTGCTTTAACCCTGAGTTTTAATCCATTGATTGTACCAATACTTTTTGTACGCATCGTTTATTTTATTTTTTTAATTTACAATTCTAAAACTCTATTTCCTACTCTCATCAATTGGTTAAACTAGAATTAGATAGTCGGCGAATGCAAGTCCTTGATAGATCGATACTTGGGCTTCTTTGAAGCCACTTTACTACTTGATAAGACCATGTACACTTGGGTGTGCTCTTGGGCGCTGCTGGAATCCTTAGAGTCGAATTTTCCATCCAAAAACCCTTATTGCCGTTGCTCCAATTTTTCTACACCAAAAAAGATGTGAATCCACCCCATTTTTGTTTCATTTTCTTTTTTTTTCCTTATCTATTTGGATTCTGTTGAGTATGGGATTTCCTACAATTTTGAGTTGGTGTTGTTGTCATTGTATTTAGTCTTGTGGATAAAATGTAATTTTAATTTCAAAAGTTGTTTCGGGTGTTAATGTGATTCTGTAGATATGTACGTATAGGTGTTTTTCGTTCCGATTTTTTGAGGTTTCGTTTTACATTTTTGATGCAAGTAAAAGGGGGTCTCGTGAACACCTGTAAGAGTAAATTTTATCCCATCTAATTATATTGTATTTAGTTTTTGTGTTTGCTTGATAATTTGGATTTGGTTGGTTGTCTATGGGTATGAATGTGAACTAATATGGTGTGTGGATGCTCAATTTTGTTCAAGTTCGGCAACATGTTTATAAAATGTTCATAGTTCACTATGTGGTTTGAATAAAACTTATAAAGTATGAGTTTTCAAATGAATTAGATGCTTTAAACCTGAGCCAAAGTGTAAGACCCCACAAAACTTTGCGTTTAAAATTTAGCTCGTTTAGCTCCTTGAAGCTCAAAAGAAGGTCCAACACTTAGAAATTTTTTTAGCTAAGTATTCAACACTTGGTCTCATTTTAGACCTCGGAACTTTGGGGATTTATTTGACGACCTTCCCGACCTCTTTTTTCCAATTTTCAAGTTGCGTTGTGATGGGGCAAGGTTGTAGTACATCTTGGGTGAGCTTTTAATGTTTTGGGATTATGTAAGGGCATATTTAGGTGCCCAAACTAGTAGCAAAAGGTGATAGGACCGCATCTCCCAATCTAGATCACCGCTCTAGGTTGGGCGCCGCCCTGGGTAGAGCACCGCTATTGCAAGGCGTCGCCTAGGGTAGTCCCCCGAACTAGGCAAGGCGCCGCCCTGTGGATCACCCAAGGCTAAAAATCTGCATTCCACCTTCGTGTTTTGAAGGGCATTTTGGTCCTTTTACACCCATATATAAGCTCCTAAACATGGGATTCAGCCCCAATTGAAGCAAAATATACTCCTTTTCATCAATTTCTCTCAATAATAAGAACAAGGGTTTTATTTGAAGACCCAAGTCTAAGACATTACACCAGAGATCGTGAAGGAACTTTCATTAAGGTATGCGTTGTGTTGATTCATGGACTCCTTTCATCCATGAAACTCAAGAACCCTACTTTTAAACTATATATCATGATATTCATGTTGTGACTTGAATTTAATCATGTTTACGTGTTTAAAAATTCCAAGATGGAATCTTTATATGTCTGTATGAAACTAGGATGACATGTTAGTTGTAATATATGAATTTTGAGTGGTTTGGATAGTTAAATTGATGAGTACACCTATTCCATAAAGTGTGCATGCAAGGTGTTTGATAAAATGCCTAGGAGACTAGAGTTCATATTTTCATGACCTAATAATACCTAAATGACAAGTTCATGCTATCCCTTATGATCCTACATGAATGCTGAGCTATTGTTATGTGTTGTTGTTATGATATAGAATGTTCATGACATTGGAGTTATAAAAGTAGTTATATGTTATATGCATCCTCTTTCATGTATAAGATGTTGAGAACAATGTGCAGTATGAAATCCCCTACTTATGGCATCATGAATTGTGAACTTTGTTCCAATGATCAAGAAGTGTCATGTGGTGTCAATTTCCTTCCATCGAGTCCTGGGGGTACTTGTACCTAAAAAATATAGCTGTGTACCTAGATCCCATGTCATGTTTTCACGATATCCTCAGTCAAGCCACGTTCAGTAGAATTCAGTCTGTCAAGTGACTCAGAAAATCTCAGAAATCTCATGATCTCAGTCAGTTATCAGATATCAGTAGTATCCCATCAGTGAACAGAATATAGTAAATTCAGTCCATGTATAGTTCAGTAATTATGTACAGAGTCTTTTCAGTTGGGAGTAGAAATTACCACCGATCGAATCCTAGGATGGGAACTTACCTGCAAGTTTGGGGTATGATTCTTAGAAGCAATGCTTGTGTTCTAGAACTACGTAGCCAGCATAGGTTGGACATAAAACCTGTCAGTTTAGGGTTGATGAGGTGGCTTAACCTATCAGTTTAGGGTTCCCACCATTCTCATTTCGAGTACCTGCCAGTATAGGGTCCTCACAGCTTGTCCTTACCAGTGGCATGGTATTGACACCCTTCCAATTAGGGTTACAAATTGGACCCTAATTATCTATAATAGCATATTTAGGGAATATTGGTTAGATGAATACTTCCCACAATTTCAGTATTAGTCTCAGTAAAAGAACTCAAATAGTTCTTCAGAATATCAGGACTGTCTGATACAGTCAACTCAGTTACAATATGAAACTCAGATAGTTCTATCAAATTTAGAACTGTTAGATATAGTTACCCATGTTATCAGTTATATCAGTCACATTAGTTATCAGTAAACTCATGTTATCAGTACTCACACTCAGTTATCATATTATCATGACTTCAGTTACCGTTACTATGTATTCATGCATGCATTCTTATATTCATATTAGACAGTCATTTAGTAATAATCATGCATATGAACCCCATGCATTTAGCTTACCTCACATGCATACTCAGTACATTAAATCGTACTGATGCATTTGCCCTATGATGTTTTTTTTTATTTTACACCATAGGTTCAGAGACACGAGTTTTAGATCAGCTGTAGCATTCCAGTATTCAGCAGTGAGTCCTCATTCTTCGAGGAATCGATTAGTACTTATTATTTCAGTTCAGTTTTGCTAGATAGAGTTATTTGGGGATATGTCCCATCAACTCCTTCTTTAGATTATTCAGTTATAGAGGCTTTCTAAACTATCATGTCTTATACTTTAGTATTTTTAATTTTGTTTTGGGTATCATATTACCCCATATAGATGTTATATTATTCATATTATGTTCGTCATTGAACCTTATGGCCTTTCAGTACATGTTTCTGCATTATTATGTTATATTATGTAGTGTAAAGGTATAAATATCAGTCTTGGATTAGCTTGTGGTTCTTTGGGGTCATGAGTACTGTGTAGCATTCTGGGAACATGCTCGAGGCATTACAAAGTTGGTATCAGAGCATACAGTTCAGTATTATCCTAGAAAGTCTGAAAGCCACATCTAGTAGAGTCTTGTATATTGGTGTGTTGCACGCCATATTTATGTACAGAAGGCTATGAGATGTTTTGGGAAAATTTTCCCTTCTTTCAGTATTCATGTTATGCCAGTGAGCATAATCTCAAGTTAATCTCTCATTCTAATTCGTTTCTCCTCTTGATTTTAGAATATGCCTCCCAAGAGAGAAAATCAGCCAACCCCTCACCCGAAGATCCTTTGGGAGAACATATTTCTCATACGGAGTTCAGAGCTATATTCACTACTCTTGATCAGTTAGTCGCTGCCTAGAATAAGCGACCAGCTATCGCTCCATCCAACCCAGTGGCTAATTCAGCTGCAGCCAGGATTTGGGACTTCACCTAAATAAACCGTCCATCCTTCTTCGGGTCTAAGGTAGATGAAAAACCTCAAGAATTCATTGATAAAATTTAGAAGGTGACAGATATCATGGGGTTGACTACTGTTGAGAGTGATGATTTAGCCACATATCAATTGCAGGATATGGCTCATACTTGGTACAAGCAGTAGAAGTCTGAAAGGTCAGATGATGCAGGACCTATAGAGTGAGAGGAGTTTTTCATGATATTCTTAGACAAATTCTTTCCCCAAGAGCTAAGAGAGACTAAGGTTCTAAAGTTTATCAACCTCAGTAGGGCAATATGACGGTGAAAGAGTATTCTCTTAAGTTTACTCAACTAGCCAGATACGCCCCTCATGTGGCCGCGGATAGCAGGGCTAAGATGAGTAAGTTTATTTCTGGGGTGAATGACAGTGTGGTAAATTAGTGCAGATCTGCCATGTTACACAGTGACATGACTTTAGCTAGACTTATGACTCATGCCCAGCAGATAGAGGAGAAAATAGTTAAAATGAGGGAGAGGCAGCATAATAGAGCCAGGTAAGGCAGTTTCAACTTTGCTTAACCCAAATTAGAAGGAGGAAACCATTATCAGTTTCATCCTAAGCCATCAGTTCTAGCTTTTTTTTTAGCTAGTGCTCCAGCTCCTAAGTTCAGGGTTAGAGTGCCAGGCTCTCAGTCTCAGGGTAATGTTAGCAGCGTCTGTACTTATCTCTTTTGTCAGACTTATGGTAAGAACCACAAGGCTGTGCGTAGGTATAGTAGTGATGTTTGTTTCGAATGTGTCAATCTAGTCCACAAAGTTTGAGAGTGTCCTCAGATAGGTTCCCAGCGTCAGTAGAATTATTCTGCAGCTCAGTCCGATCGTCCAAATCAGTAGAGCGCCACTTCCAGTGCTACTAGTGGGCAACGCCCAAATAGGTTCTATACTCTCCAGACCTGATAGGATCAGGAAAATTCTCCTGATGTAGTTACTGGTATGTTAAAGATCTTTAATGTGCATGTTTACGCTTTACTAGATCTAGGTGCATCCTTGTCTTTTGTTAGCCCTTATATAGCAGGAAATTTTGGAGTCAGTCCTAAAATTCTAGCAGAGTCCGTTTTAGTATCCACACCAGTGGGTTAAACCATCATAGCTCATCGGGTATATAAGAAATGCCTGGTTATGATTTTTCAGAAAGTCATTTTAGTGGATCTAGGCAAATTAGAGATGAATAATTTTGATGTAATTCTTGACATTGATTGGATTCATTCCTGCTATGCCACAGTCGACTGCAGAAATAGGATAGTCCAGTTTTAGTTTTTGAGTGAGCCCATGTTACAGTGGAGGGGTAGTACTTCATTTTTTAGGGGTCAGCTTGTTTCCTACCTTCGGGCATGGAAAATGATATCTAGAGGATGTGTCTATCATCTTGTTCATTTTAAGGACTCTAGTTTTGAAAATCCCAGCCTTGAATCAGTCTCAGTTGTGAATGAGTATTCATATGTCTTTCCCGAAGATCTTCCAAGCATTCCGCCCGAAAGGGAAATAGACTTTGGCATTGATCTTCTTCCAGACACCCAACCTATCTCTATCTCGCCATATAGAATAGAACCAGTAGAGCTTAAAAAACTGAAAGAACAATTGAAGGATCTCTTAGATAAGGTATTCATCAGACCCAAAGTTTCCCCATGGGGCGCACTAGTCTTATTTGTATGCAAGAAAGATGTTCTCTCAGGATATGCATAGATTATCATCAGATCAATAAAGTTATGATCAAGAACAAGTATCCACTTCCCAGAATCGATGAATTTTTTGACCAACTTCAAGCTTCCAGTTATTTCTTCAAGATAGACCTCAGATCCAGCTATCATCAGTTCAGAGTCAGAGAATGTGGCATTTCGAAGATAGCATTCCGAACTCGATATGGTCATTTCGAATTCCTAGACATATCCTTTTGTCTTACCAATGCCCCAATAGCTTTTGTGGCCTTGATGAGCCAGGTGTTTACGCAGTACTTGGACATGTTCGTCATAGTCTTCAAGATGATATTTTAGTTTATTCCCGTAGTGAGCACGATCATGCAGACCATCTTAGAATAGTACTTTAGAATCTGAGAGATCACCACTTATTTGCCAAATTCAGTAAGTCTAAATTTTTGCTAAGGTCAGTAGTATTCCTTGGTCATATCATTTTCGGTGATGGCATTATAATAGAGCCTTAAAAGACCGAAGCGGTAAAAAGCTGGCCTCACCTTGTATCTCTATCAGATATCAGGAGTTTCTTAGGTTTGGCTGGCTATTACAGGCAATTTTTTGAGGGATTTTATTCTATTGAATACCCTATGTCTAGATTTACTTAGAAGAAGGTCAAGTTTTAGTGTTCAGATCTTTGCGAGAAGAGTTTTCAAGAGTTAAAGACTCGACTCACCTCAGCTCTAATTCTAGTGTTACCAGATGGTTCAGATGGGTTTGTCGTGTATTGTGATACATCCAAAATAGTTTTAGGTTGTATCCTCATGCAGTATGGTAAGGTTATAGCTTACGTCTCCAGACAGCTTAAACCTCATGAGAAGAATTATCCTACTCATGATCTTGAGTTAGCAGCCGTAGTCTTTGCCTTGAAGATTTAGAGGAATTATCTCTACGGAGTTCATGTAGATGTCTTAATAGATCATAAGAGTCTTATGTATGTCATTTCTCAGAAAGATCTCAATCTTCATCAGAGAAAGTGGTTAGAGCTCTTGAAAGACTTTAACATGAGTGTCCTTTATCATCTAGGCAAAGACAATATAGTGGCCGACACTCTCAGTAGAATGTCTATGGGTAGTGTTGCTCATGTAGAGGACAGTAAGAAGAAGTTAGCCCAGGAAGTCCATCAGCTTGCCAGACTAGGCGTTCGCTTAGTCGACTCTTCAGAGGGTGGTGTATATGTTTAGAGTAGTTCAAAATCATCTCTATTTTCCGAGGTGAAAGTAAAGCAAGATAGAGATCCCGCCTTGTCAAGCTAAAAGAGTCAGTCAAAGATCAGAAAGTAGAGGTTTTCTCCCAAGGGGGAGATGGTGTTCTTCATTGTCAGGGTCATCTTTGTGTCCCAGGTGTAGATGACTTGAGGCATTGAATTCTTGTAAAAATGCATTGTGAGCAATACTCTATTCATCCAGGGGACACTAAGATGTGCCATAACTTACAGGAGATCTATTGGTGGAGTGGGATAAAGAGAGATATTGCAGAGTTTATGTCTAAGTGCTCTACATGTCAGCATGTTAAGATAGAGCATCAGAAGCCTAGTGGTTCCATGCAGGAGTTCTCCATTCCTACTTGGAAGTGGGAAGAAGTGAACATGGACTTCGTAATGGTTTTACCTCAAACTCGTCATCAATATGATTCAGTTTGGGTCATTGTAGACAGAATGACAAACTCAGCCTATTTTCTTCCAGTCCATACCTTATATTCTGCTGAGGATTATGCCAAAATCTACATCAGGGAGTTGGTCATATTACACGATGTTTCTTTATCTATTATCTCAGACAGAGGTACCCAGTTTACCTCTCACTTTTGGAAAGCATTCCAAAAGGGAATTGGTACCCAAATTTATCTCAGTACAACCTTTTATCCTTAGATAGATGGTCAAGTAAAAAGGACCATTCAGACTCTAGAAGATATGCTAAGGGCATGTACAATTGATTTCAAGGGCAGTTGGAATAAACACTTACCTTTGATTGAGTTTGCATACAAAAACAGTTATCATTCCAGTATTAAGATGTCTCCATTCAAAGCTCTCTACGGTAGGAGGTATACATCTCCAGTTGGGTGGTTCAAAGTTAGTGAGGTAGTAGTCATAGGACCTAACTTAGTATTCGATGCTTTAGAGAAAGTCCAGTTGATCAGAGAAAGACTCTGGGCTGCTCAGAGCCGATAAAAGTCTTATGCAGATATACGCAGGAAGGATCTCAAGTTCGAGATTGGTGATTTTGTCTATCTAAAGATCTCTCCCATGAAGGGAGTGAAGATATTTGGCAAAAAGGGCAAGCTCAATCCCCAATATGTCGGTCCCTTCAAGATTCTTAATTGTTTCGTCAAAGTATCTTATGAGCTCGAGTTGCCTTCAGATCCAGTTCATCCAGTCTTCCATGTTTCTTTGCTCAAGAAGTGCATAGGTGACCCATCAGTCATAGTCCCTATTCAGAGAATCGATGTTCAGAACAATCTCTCATATGAGGAAATTCCAGTCGAAATTCTTGACTATCAGACTCGTTGACCGAGGAACAAAGAAGTCCATCTAGTTAAGGTTCTTTGGCAAAATCAGTCTGTTGAGAGATATACTTGAGAAGCAGAAGCAGACATGTAGTTTAAGTATCCTCACCTCTTCTCCATCAGTCCAAATAAAGATTAAGGTAATAGTTCTTCTCAAATTTATTCAGCTTTACGTTTAGTATTCAATATACACTTGGTATTCAGTTTCATGCTCATGTTCCCATTGTAAACTTGGTATCAAGTACCTTTGCATATTCAGTCATGCATATATGCATCAGTTTAGTCATACAATCATGCATCAGATATGCATTATTATTGTAAGAACTTTAGTTATCAGAAACCTCAGTCATGCATTCATGAATCAGTTACACATGCATCAGAAATATATGTTCAGTATGATATATTCAATTTATCAGTCATGTTAGTCATGAGATCATGTTTCAATCATTCATGTTCAATTCATGTTCAGCTTATTGTTTCCCCTCTCAGTAAGTCTCATTCGAGGATGAATGTTCCCAACGGGGAGATGTTGTAAGACCCTACAAAACTTTGCCTTTAAAATTCAGCTCATTTAGCTCCTTGAAGCTCAATAGAAGGTCCAACACTTAGAAAATTTTATAGCTAAGTGTTGAACACTTAGTATCATTTTAGACCTCCGAACTTCGGGGATTTATCTAACGACCTTTCCTACCTCTATTTTTTTAGTTTTCAAGTTGCGTTACGATCGGGCAAGGTCATAGTACATCTCGGGTGAGTTTTGGAATTTTTAGGATAGCGTAAGGGCATGTTTGGGTACCCAAACCAGTAGTAAAAGGCGATAGGCCTGTGTTTCCCAAGCTTGAGCACCGCTCTAGGTAGGGCGCCGTTCTGGTTTGAGCACCGCTATTGCAAGGCATTGCCCAGGGTAGTCCCCAGGGCTAGGCAAGACACCGCCCTGTGGATCGCCCTAGGCCAAAAATCTGCATTCCACCTCCATATTTTAAAGGGTATTTTGGTTCTTTTCCACCCATATATAAGCTCCCAAACACGGGATTCATCTCTAATTGAAGCAAAATATACTTCTTTTCATCAATTTCTCTCAAGAACAAGGGTTTCAATTTGAAGACCCAAGTCCAAGAGATTACACCATAGATCGTTAAGGAACTTTCATTAAGGTATGTGTTGTGTTGATTCATGGAATCCTTTTGTCCATGAATCTCCCTACTTTTAAACTATATATCATGATATTCATGTTGTGACTTGAATTTGATCATGTTTACGTGTTGAACGATTCCAAGATGGAATCTTTATATCTCTGTATGAAACTAAGATGACATGTTAGTTGTAATATATGAATTTTGAGTGGTTTGGATTGTTAAATTGATGAATACACCTATGCCATAAATTGTGCATGCAAGGTTTTTGATAAAATGCCTAGGAGACTAGAATATATGTTTTTATGACCCAATAGTACCTAAATGACAAGTCCATGCTATCCCTTATGATCCTACATAAATGCCGTGCTATTGTTATGTGTTGTTGTTATGATATAGAATGTTCATGACATTGGAGTTATACAAGTAGTTATATGTTATATGCATCCCCTTTCATGTATAAGATATTGAGAACAATGTGTAGTATGAAATCCCCTACTTATGGCATCATGAATTGTGAACTTTATTTTTATGATCAAGAAGTGTCATGTGGTGTCAGTTTAATTTCATCGAGTCCTGGGGGTACTTGTACCCAAAAAATATAGCTGTGTGCCTAGTGCCCGTGTCATGTTTTCATGATATCCTCAGTCAAACCAAGTTCAGTAGAATTCAGTCAGTCAAGTAACTCAGGAAATCTCAGAAATCTCATGATCTCAGTCAGTTATGAGATATCAGTATTATCCTATCAAACAATAGAATTCAGTAAACTCAGTCCATGTACAGTTTAGTAATTATGTTCAGAGTCTTTTTAGTTGGGAGTATAAATTAGCACTAAGCGAACCCAAGGATAGGAACTCACCTGCCAATTTAGGGTTTGATTCTTAGAAGCAATCCTTGTGTTCAAGAACTACGTAGCCAGCTTAGGTTGAGACATCTAACCTATCAATTTAGGGTTGATGAGATGGCTTAACCTATCACTTCAGGGTTTCCACCATTCTCATTTTGAGTACCTACTAGTATAGGGTCCTCACAGCTTATCCGTACCAGTGGTGCGGAATTGACACCCTTCCAATTGAGGTTACAGATTGGACCCCAACTTAGCGTATTTGGGGTATGTCGGTTAGATGACTACTTCCCATAATTTTTTGTATTAGTATTAGTAAAAGAACTCAAATATATCTTCAGAAAATCAGGACTGTCAGATACAGTCAACTCAGTTACAGTACAGAACTCAGATAGTTCCACCAGATTCAGAATTGTCAGATACAGTCACCCCTATTATCAGCTATATTAGTCATGTTAGTTATCATTAAACATATATTATTAGTACTCATACTCAGTTATCATGTTTTCACGACTTCAGTTACAGTTACTATGTATTCATGCATGCATTCTCATGTTCATATTAGATAGTCAGTTAGTAATAATCATGAATATGAACCCCATGCATTAGCCTACCTCACATGCATACTCTGTACATTCAATCATATTTACCCATTTCCGATTTGGTGTTTTCTTTTTATTTTACACCATAGGTTCAAAGACGCGAGTTTCAGATCAGCTGTAGCATTCCAGTATTGAGCAGTGAGTCCTCATTGTTCGAGGACACGATTTGTACTTATAATTTCAGTTTAGTTTTGCTAGATGGAGTTAGTTGGGGACATATCCCATCAACTCTTTCTTTAGATTATTCAGTTATAGAGGCTTTCTAAACTATCATGTTTTAGACTTCAGTATTTTCAATTTTGTTTTGGGCATTATATTACCCCACACAGATGTTATATTATTCAAATTATGTTCAGTATTGAACCTTATGGCCTTTCAATACCTATTTTCGCATTATTATGTTATATTATGCAGTGTATAGGTACAAATATCAGTCATGGGTTAGGTTGTGGTCCTTTAGAGTCATGAGCACCGTGTAGCATTTCGGGCACCAGGCTCAGGACGTTACACAAAGTAAAATAGTTCTTGGAATGTTTGATTTTGTCTATGCTTGATGGTCATTTGTAATAATCCGTGTAACCTTTAAAAACATTTGTAATAGACTTTAGAAGTGTAATATCCCGTATTTCTACCTAGGTTCGATAATCGTCCCTAAAAAATCAAAGATCTTTCTTCATAGATGAACACCTTTTTATTTCCTATTGTATTTTCATGATTTTGAATTTTTATCATGTGTAAAATTTAATAAGCTTTCCATCGCTAATAAATTTGCCCAAATCCGACACTCGGGCGAAGAGTTAAAGCCATTTTAGTAAGACGGTGTACCACCTAGTACTTTAGCGCATCGCGGAGTTAGCCAAAATGCCAATCATTAAAATCCAAAGAGCCTCCACAATTATGGCACATTGTGTCAAGGCTCAATTTCAAAATTGTTAATTTTCTGTACCCCAACGCAATTCCATCGCGTCGCAACAGCATGAAAAAATGGGATTTATAAATTTTGTTATTTAATTTCAGGGACTGTTTGGTAAAATCCTAATAACCCAAACAAGCCTATACATGACATTAAACCCCTAAAAGATCTATTATCTCATTGTTTACTCATATCTCTCAAGAAATAAATCACTCTCTCTCAAAGATAGAAAACCCTAGCCCCCAAGTTTCAAAAGCAATCTCAAGAATCCCTCCAAGAGACTTCAAGAACTTTAAGAATCTAGATTTCCAGGTATGTTAGATGTTGATTCATGGGTCCCTTCCACCCATTAAGTTCAAGAATCCTTTTCTAAATTGAAAGATTATATTTATATGAGTCTTCGTGATTTATGTGAATTGAAATTCATGTTTATGTGATTGTTGGGTTTTAATTCATGTTTTAGATTATGAGTTTCAAAGTTTGAACCTAGTATGTGATGAATTGCATAATTTTCATGATAAACCCTTCAAGTTTCAAGTATATTGATATAGCCATGATACTTAGATGTGGTAATTGTAGTATAACCAAAGTATGCTTCCCATATGTTTAATTAAATGCCTATATGAATGAAGTAGTTCCATTATAGCATGTAAACATGTAGTCCCCATTTATGTACAAGATAAGGCATGCTAAGTGTTTGTGGAAAGGCTTTAGTGAATGAATTATGAGAC
>NC_061111.1:232421735-232426441 GCF_002878395.1 Capsicum annuum | reverse complement strand
ACATTTGTATGCATTCCTATCCATGCATAAGTTTATGACTTTTAAGTTCTTGAAGAGATGCCTCATTGATTTATTGTTAATGATAGAATATTGTCATGTTATCCAAAACTTGCCGTGTTTTATTCTTGTTTATGCTATCGAGTTCTGGGGGTATTTAACACCAAAAATTTAGCTACTACGTAGAGCCAATGTCAATTTTCAAGATAATCTCAGTCGTGCCACAATCAGTAGAACTCAGTCAGTTAAAGAACTTAGAAAAATTCAATAATCTCAGTATCAGTCAAGTCCAGTTCAGTAAATTAATTCAAAACTTAGTAGAATTCAGTAAGTTAATAGAATTCAGTAGTATTTCGTCAGTCAACGGAACTCAAGCAGTACGATCAATAACAACTCAGTCAAGCCTAGTATGAAGTAGGAAAGTTTAGTGTCATTTAGTTGGGAGTAGGATTTAGCATCGAGCGAACCTAGGTATGGGGGCTCACCCATTAGATAGGACTGATATCCCTAGAAGCAATCCCTAAGTTTCAGAACTTTGTAGCCAACATAGGTTATGAGATGTCACCCGTTAGATAGGACTAAAATACTTAGGGATCACCCACTAGTACATGACTAATCTCAGGGGTCACCTACTAGATTAGGACTGACTCCATAGCAGTTGTCATTATTCATGGAATATTACTAACACTCTTCCAGCTGGGGTCACAGGCTAGACCCAACTAGTTTAGATTTGGGGCATGTCGGTTAGATGACTATTTCCTATTGTCTCAATTTTAGTCTTAGTCTTTAGAATATAACTCAGATCAATATTATGGAAATCAGGGCTGTCAGATATAGTCACTCCTATAAGTAAAGAACTTAGATAGTTCCATAGATCAAGAGATCACCCGCTAGATAGGATTGATCTCATATTAAGTCAATCATTTTCATTATAAGCAGATTCAGAGATCACTTGCTGGATAGGAATGATTTTATATACAGTCAATCAGATATCAGTATTAGTAGACTCAGACATTAGAAATCCAGTTATTAGGATTTAGTAGTCAGTTTTACTATGATTTTAGTTATAGTTCTTGCACTCATGCATGTGTCCTCATTCAGTAGCCTCATGATATTTAGTCATTATTGTTCATGCATATAAACCCTTGAATTCAATCTTATCTTATCTAGCATATCGGTACATTCTTAAGTACTGACGCATAATTTTCTCTTCTGCTATGGTGTTTTATACCATAAGTTCAGAAGCATGGGATCTAGAGCACCCTTAGCAGTTTAGATTCAGCCAACAACAGTAGACTTAGCAGTGAGTCCTCATCATTCGAGGATGTTCCTTATTTTGTTATTGCATTAGATTTAGCATTTTAGTAGATGGAGTCAGTTGAGGGATTGTCCCATCAACTCCTTATTCAGACAATTTAGAGGCTTTTTCAGACTAGAGTCTTTTCAGAAATTTGTTTTAGTTTTAGTATTATTATGCCTTTTTTAGTTTTATATAAGTATTGAACCTTATGGCAAGTTTTCTCCAGTTTTTCCAAAATTTTACTATAAATTATTCAGTGCTCAGTTATAGATATCAGTCATGAGTTAACTTGTGGTCCTTCGGGGTCATAAGCACCATATAGCATACGGGGTTCAGAATCTAGGGTGTTACAAACTTGGTATCAGAGCCTAAGTTTCAACAATATCCTTGGAAGTCTGAAAAGACGCATCTAGTAGAGTCTTGTGTATGGGTGTGTTGCGCTCCATATTTATGTGCAAGAGGCTATAAGGTGTTTTAGGAACAGTTTCCTTTCTTTTAGTATTCACATCGTGCGAGTGAGTATGAGATTAAGTTAAACTCTTAGTCTAATCCATTATTTCTTTCATCTATAGAGTATGCCTCCTCGCAAAGCTAATGCCCATAGGAATGATAACCAGCCACCTCAGCCCGCAGATGCTTTGAATAAGAATGTATCACATGCACAGTTTCAGGCAGCTTTTTAGGCGCTAGCCCCAGCTGTGACAACTAATGTTCAAGGTAACCGTCAGGATGTAGCCCTACCTTAGTAAGATGGGGGTCTAGCCGCAGCCAGAATTAGAGACTTTATGAGAATAAACCCGCCAGAATTCTTTGGGTCAAAGGCAGATGAGGACCCATAGCTTTATCTTGATGAGGTAAAGAAGATCACCCAGATTATGCATGTTTTTTAGGAGGAGTGTGTAGAGTTGGCATCCTATAGGTTGAAGGATATTGCTTATGACTGGGTAGTGATGTGGAAGAAGAGTAGAGGGAAGGATGCATCTCCCATGACTTGGTACATATTTTAGGATGTATTTTTAGATAAGTTTTTCCCACTAGAGATAAGAGAAGCTAACATAGAAGAGTTCATGAACCTGAGGCAAGGCTCCATGACAGTGAAGGAGTATTGTCTTAAGTTCAACTAGTTGTCTAAGTATGTCCCTGATTATATGGTTGACTCTAGAGCAAATATGAGTAAGTTTGTGACTGGTGTGTCTGGGTTGTGGTTAAGGAGTGTAGAACTGCTATGCTTAATAGGGAAATGGATTGTTTTAGGTTGATGATGCAATGCTCAGTAGATTGAGGTAGAGAAATCTAAGAAAAAAGAGAGAGAGAGTGAATAAGAAATCTAGAATAGGTAGTTTTAGTTATTCTCAGCCAGGGTCACAAAGTGGTAATCATTCTTAGCATAGTCAGAAGTTTTTAGTCCTAGCTCCATCCTCAGTTAGTGTACCCGCACCAAAGTTTAAGGATGTCAGTCATGATGGGGCGCTAGGCTCTAAAGCCCAGGGTAGTGTGAGAAGTAAGCGTACATATCTATTATGTGAATAATATGGTAAAAATCACCTAGGTTCATGTAGAGCAGGCAGTGAGGTATATTTTGGATATGGTAAGCTAGGCCACAGGATGAAGGAGTGTAGGGTGCTAGCTCAGAGAGGTAAAGAATTGCGTCAGCAGGGCGCCACTTTTAGTACCACTAATGGGCAGCATCAGAATAGATTTTATGCACTCTAGACTCCACATGACCAGGGAAGTTTCCCTAACATAGATTCGGGTATGTCGTGAGTCTTCCATCTTCATGACATACATTATTAGATCATTTTATCCCATTTGAGCTTAAGTTTTTAGAATGAGTTAGTTAGTAAAGCCAACAATTTAGTTTAATAGTCAAGCAATCAAAATTTGTATGGTTTGTTTTCCTATCTTTCAATCTAGTCACACTATCAGAAATCTCAAGAGTGTAACTATTCTGAGATAGAACATCCTAGTGGTTGCAAGATCAGTTCATGAATTATGCATTAGTTTTAGACTCTCGAGGTTCAGTCATGATCCAATTCATAGGTTACTTATGTATCGCCATGGTTTTCCTCACGTGTGTCAGTGAAGTAAGCCTTCGTAGAGAGAAATAGTGTCCCAAGGGGAAGATACCCCATATTTCCCCGATGCTTTCATGTCCTTAAACCTATTTAGTTGCATGTTCAGATATCCCTTACAAAGTTAGTATCAGTTATCATTGCATATTCAGTCATGCATTCAAGAGTCAATTCAATCAGATATCCATGCATCAGATATGCAAGGTTAGTATAAAATTTTAGTGTACCAGTAGTTTCAGTCATCTAGTCATGTTTCAGATTCTTATGTCCAATAAGTAAGTTTATCTTGCTTGTATTCTCAGCTTAATCAGTCTCATTCGAGGATTAATGTTCCCAAGGGGGAGATATTATAATACCCCGTACTTCTACCTAGCTTCGAATCGTCCCTAGAACATTAAAGATCTTGCTTCATAGATGAATAAATTTTTATTCCCTATATTATTTTCAAGATTTTGACTTTTTATCATGTGGAAAATTGAATAAGCTTTCCATCGATACCAAATTTGCCCAAATCTGACACTCGGCCGAAGAGTTAGAGCTATTTTAGTAAGATAGTGTACCACCTAGTACTTTAGCGCATCGCGGAGTTAGCCAAAATGGAAATCATCAAAATTTAGTTATCCTCCACAATTATGGTGCGTCTCGCCAAGGCTCAATTTTAGAGTTGTCAATTTCCAGTGCACCAACGCGATTCCACCGTATCGCACCAGCATGAAAAAATGGGATTTACAGATTCCGTTATTTAATTTTAGGGGCTGTTTGGTAAATTCCTAAAACCCCAAATCAGCCTATACACGACATTAAGCCCCTAAAAAACCTATTATCTCATTGTTTACTCACATCTCTTAAGAAATGAATCATTCTCTCTCAAATATAGAAAACCCTAGCCCCCAAGTTTCAAAAGCAATCTCAAGAATCCCTACAAGAGTCTTCCAGAACTTGGAGAATTTAGATTTCCAGGTATGTTAGATGTTGATTCATGGGTCACTTACACCCATGAAGTTCAAGAATCCTTTTCTAAATTCAAAGATTATATTTTTATAAGTCTTCATGATTTATATGAATTGAAATTCATGTTTATGTGATTGTTGGGTTTTAATTCATGTTTTAGATTATGAGTTTCAAAGTTTGAACCTAGTATGTGATGAATTGCATGATGTTCATGATAAACCTTTCAAGTTTCAAGTTTATTGATATAGCCATGATACTTAGATGTGGTGATTGTAGTATAACCAAAGCATGCTTCCCATATGTTCGATTAAATGCCTATATGAATGAAGTAGTGCCATTATAGCCTGTAAACATGTAATCCCCATTTATGTACAAGATAATGCATG
>NC_061111.1:232374985-232418735 GCF_002878395.1 Capsicum annuum | reverse complement strand
ACATTTGTATGCATTCCTATCCATGCATAAGTTTATGACTTTTAAGTGCTTGAACAGATGCCTCATTGATTGTATTGTTAATGATAGAATATTGTCATATTATCCAAAACTTTCCATGTTTTATTCTTGTTTATGCTATCGAGTTCTGGGGGTATTTAACACCAAACAATTTAGCTACTACGTAGAGCCAGTGTCAATTTTCAAGATAATCTTAGTCGTGCCTCAATCAGTAGAACTCAGTCAGTTAAAGAACTTAGAAAAATTCAATAATCTCAGTATCAGTCCAGTCCAGCTCAGTAAATTAATTCAGAACTTAGTAGCATTCAGTAAGTTAATAGAATTCAGTAGTATTTCATCAGTCAATGAAACTCAGTAACTCAGTTTAGTTCAGTTAAGCAGTACGATCAATAACAGCTCAGTCAAGCCTAGTATAAAGTAGGAAAGATTAGTTTCATTTAGTTGGGAGTAGGATTTAGCATCGAGCGAACCTAGGTATGGGGGATCACCCATTAGATAGGAATGATATCCCTAGAAGCAATCCCTAAGTTTTAGAATTATGTAGCCAGCGTTGGTTATGAGATATTACACGTTAGATAGGACTGGCATACTTAGGGATCACCCGCTAGTACATGACTGATCTCAGGTGTCATCCACTAGATTAGGACTGACTCCATAGAAGTTGTCGTTACCCGTGGCACAATACTGACACCCTTCCAACTGGGGTTACAGGTTGGACCTAACTAGTTTAGATTTGGGGCATGTCGGTTAGATGAATACTTCCCACTATCTCAATTTCAGTCTTAGTCTTTAGAATATAACTCAGATCAGTATTACGAAAATCTGGATTGTTAGATACAGTCACTCAGATAAGTAAAGAACTTAGTAGTTCCATAGATCACATATCACCCACTAGATAGGACTGATCTCAGATTAAGTCAATTATTTTCATTATAAGCAGATTCAGAGATCACCCACTAGATAGGACTGACCTCATATACAGTCAATCAGATATCAGTATTAGTAGACTCAGACATCAGAAATCAAGTTATTAGGATTCAGTATTCAATTTTACTATGATTTTAGTTATAGTTTATGCACTTATGCATGTATCCTCATTCAGTAGTCTCATGATATTTAGTTAGTATTGTTCATGCATGTAAACCCTTGCATTCAGCCTTACCTCATCTAGCATACCAGTACATTATTATGTACTGAAGCATACTTTTCTCTTGTGCTATGTTGTTTTATACCATAGGTTCAGAAGCACGAGATCCAGAGCACCCTTAGCATTTTAGATTCAGCCAACAGTAGTAGACTTAGAAGTGACTCCTTATCATTCAAGGATGTTCCTTATTTTGTTATTGCATTAGATTTAGTATTTTAGTAGATGGAGTCAGTTGGGGGATTGTCCTATCAACTCCTTATTCAAATAGTTTAGAGTCTTTTTCAGACTTGAGTCTTTTCAGAAAGTTGTTTTAGTTTTAGTATTATTATACCTTATTTAGTTTTATATAGGTATTGAACCTTATGGCAATTTTCCTCCAATTTTTCTAAAATTTTATTGTATATTATTTAGTGCTAAGTTATAGATATCAATCATGAGTTAGCTTGTGGTCCTTCGGGGTCATAAGCACCATGTATCTTCCAGGGTTTAGAATTTGGGGTGTTACAAACTTGGTATCAAGATACTTGCCTATTATTTTGTCTGCAGGATTATCAGATGTACAGGTAAAGAAAGATATAGCAGTTCTAAAAAGGTGAAGAAAGGCGATTGGTTGGCAGATGTCCAATATTATAGGAATCAATCTAGTATTTTTCATGGACAACATTTACATAGAAGAGGGTTACATACCTAGAGTGTAGCAATAATGAAGGTTGAATCCTATGATAAAGGAGGTGGTTTGAAAAGAAGTGATCAAGTGGTTAGATAGTGGTATTATCTATCCAATTTTTGATAGCTAATGGGTGAGTTCGGTGCACTATGTACCGAAGAAGGAAGGAATGATTGTAGTGACCAATGATGATAATGAGTTGATTCCCACACGTACGGTAACTGGATGGAGGATCTGTATTGATTATCAAATATTGAATGAAGCTACTCGCAAAGATCACTATCTAATTCTCTTCATTGAACAAATTCTAGATACATTGGCGGGGCAAGAGTATTATTGTTTTCTAGATGGTTACTCTGGCTACAATCAAATAAGCATTGCATTAGAAGACCAGGAGAAAACTACTTTCACTTGTCCATACGAAGCATATATATTCAGATGTATGCCCTTCGGCTTATGCAATGCACCTACTACATTTTAGAGAAGTATGATGGCGATATTTTCAGCCATTTTCGAAGAATTTATAGAGGTATTCATGGATAATTTCTCTGTGTATGGTAATTCTTTTAAAAAGTACTTGCAGAATCTTGACAGAGTCCTAGCTTGATGCGAAGAAATAAACTTGGTGCTGAATTGGGAGAAGTGCCACTTTATGGTTAAGAAAGGAATTTTCCTAGGACATAGAGTTTCATGCAAAGGACTAAAAGTAGACAAGGCATAGGTTGAAGTAATTGAAAAGTTGCCTCATCCAGTCACAGTCAAAGGAGTGCAAAGTTTTTTTGGACATGTAGGGTTCTATAGATTATTCATTCAAGATTTCTCAAAAATTGCAAGCCTCATGTGCAAATTGTTAGTGAAAGAAGCCAATTTTAAGTTTGGGGTAGATTGCCATGAAGTTTTTGAAAAGCTTAAGAAGAAGTTGATGGAAACACCTATTTTGATCGCACCAGATTAGAAGTTACCTTTTGAGCTGATGTGTAATGCTAGTGATATTGTTGTGGGAGCAATTTTGTGTCAGAGAAGAGATAAGGTATTTTGTTCCATCTACTATGCTAGCAAAGTGTTGAATGATGCTTAAGTTAACTACACAGTTATGGAGAAAGAGATGTTAGCAGTGGTGTATGCATTTGACAAGTTTAGATCTTACTTAGTTGGTACCAACGTCATTGTTCACACTAACCATGCTTCCATTAAGTATCTTGTGAACAAAAAGGATGCAAATCCACGACTGATTAGGTGGATTCTATCACTACAATAATTCGATCAAGAGGTGTGAGATAGAAAGGGTGATGAAAATTAAGTTGCTGATCACTTGTCACTACTGGAAAATTGAGGCCATATTGTGGATGACTTCCTGAGTATTAAGGAAAAGTTTCCTAATGAGAAGTTGTTGTCGTTAGATGCAGTTGAGTTCCCATGGTATGCTGATACTATGAACTTGATAGCTTGTGAGGTATACCTTCCTAAGGCCACCACACAACAAAGAAAGAAATTACTCCATGATTCTCTTGCCTACATTTGGGATGAACTGTACCTTTTCAAGTAGGGTCCAGATGGAGTTATTTGTAGGTTTATCCCAGAGGTTGAATTTTCAAAGGTGCTACAAGATTTCTACCATCTCCATATGGTGGACATCATGGGGGTAAGAGGACAGTGATAAAAGTGCTGCAATCAGGTTTTTTCTTGCATACTCTATTTAGAGATACTTCGTAAAGAATTATGATCAATGTCAAAGGTTGGGGACCATATCTAGGTGTCATAAGATGCCCCTCAACAATATTTTATAAGTTGAAGTCTTTGATGTTTGGGGGATCAATTTCATGGGTCCATTCCCACCTTTAAAAGGTAATCTGTACATTCTAGTAGCGGTTGACTATGTCTTTAAATGGGTGGAAGATATGGCGAGTCCGACCAATTATGCAAGAGTGGTGCTGAAATTTGTGAAGAAAAACATATTTCCAGATTTGGTACACCAAGAGCAATAATTAGTTACGGAGGTATGCATTTCATTAACACTTGGTTCGAGAATCTTCTTGCTAAATATGGTGTTAGGCACAAGGTTGCTACTGTATATTATCCCCAAACTAGTGGACAGGTTGAGGTGTCAAATCGGGAGATTAAGTAAATACTTCAGAAGACAGTGAATAGGTAGAGAAAAGATTTGGCGAAGAAACTAGATGATGCACTTTGGGCCTATCAAACAGCTTATAAGATGCCTATTGGGACGTATCCATATCCCTTGGTGTATGGTAAAGTGTATCATCTTCCTGTGGAGTTGGAACATCAAGCATATTGGGCGGTGAAGAACTGAACTTTGAGATGACTGCCGCAGGGGAGAAAAGGTTATTACAGCTGAATGAGCTAGAGAAGTTTAGACTTCATGCTTATGAAAATGCCAAACTATATAAGGAGAATACCAAAATATGGCATGATAAAAAAATTCAAGAAAGAGTATTTGAGCCCGGACAACTTGTTTTGTTGTTCAATTCACGACTTAAGTTGTTTTTGAGTAAATTTCGGTCGAAATAGTCAGGACCTTTTGAGGTTGTGTATATGACACCTCATGAAGCTGTAGAGTTATGTAATAAAGAGAAGGTGAAGAAGTTCCTTGTAAATGGACAACATGTAAAGAACTATTGGGCGGATCATCCGGATAAGCATAAGAAATCTATCATTTTTGCTGATGAGTGATGTTGAGCGGAGTCGTGCCACGACGTAAAATAAGGCACTACGTGGGAGGCAACCCTTAGTTGTATTGTAATAGGTAGTTTAATTTTTAGCTTGTAAAATCAAAATGAAAATAAAAATAAAAAAATATGAGTCGTGCCACGACCAAACTAAGGCACTGAGTGGGAGGCAACTCACTTTTACTTACAATATTTGTTGCTTTTGTTTGATATTGCAGGGATTTGCAAGATGAAGATAGAAGATTACCACATGTGAGGAGAGCAATTTGTAAAATAATGTTTGTAAGTTGGGGTCATCTCAGGTAAGAAAAGAGTTGGTAAATATACAATGAAATCTAATTTGGAGTAATGGCGCGATGCGGAACTAACTGAATTGACAATTGTCAAATTCCAGTCAGGATTCACAATTTTTATCACAACGTAGAGAAGGGTGATTTGAAAATTGTCAAATTCCATTGGCTTGATGCGATATCACCGCATTGCATTGGATAGTAAATTGGCAATTGGCATTTTCCAATAGGTCAACGTGATAATGTCGCATCGCAGTGGGGGTAAAAATTAGGTATAAAATTTTAAAATCAACCTAACCCGATCCTCCCTCTATAAATATCCCCTTAAAAACTAACCTTTTTTTTTAATTCTTCTCCTAGAGCCGCCCCTTAATTCCCTCATCCAATTTCCCTTTGTGAGCCAAGTAATTTCAATTTTCTTTGCACCAACTAAGGTAAGTGTGGCATTGTTAATTTCTTTTTGACAATGAATTCAATGGTGTTGATATTTTTGAGATGAAAAGTTGGTTTTATCATTTTATTCTTGTCCATTAACTATATGCCCTAATATTCTACTCTTATTCTTGTGATAATTTGGTAAATGAGGGAGATGATGCTTAAATAAGTCAATAACTGGGTCTATTCATGTTTGATTTGGGAAATTTTGTTTATTTGGTCGAGTGATTGTTGATGTGCGTGTTACTATAGGGGAATTTTCACAAAACGTATGAAGCAATAAGGGTTAGATATTAGGGGTAATTTGCTGATCATTTTTTGTATTTTCACTGTGCATATACGCTGTCTGATGTGAGAGTTATGAAGTAAATTTAACTCCATTATATGGGTTTTAACTGACTTGAGGGAACTTCATGAATATCAATGTGTGAAATGGGGGTTGGATTGTGTTCCTCTTTCATTAGAGCATTGTGACTTTCAGGAGCGTTGGTAATGTTAGCTGCTTTCGTTGAATTTTAAGGTAAATACACCTTTATGTACAATACTATAGCAAAATGATCTTGTTCTTAGTCTCTTACTGAGTAGTTAAATTGGAATTCATAACTCAACATGTGTTGTGTGTTGACAAAATGACTAATGACTAAGGTTTAGATGTCATTAAGAGCAATATGACATCTATCAATGTGATAATGAGGTTCGAAATAAAAAGTCTGAGTACTCTATATATTGATGAAAATGTCCTAGCTAACAACTAAGTATGGGGTGGTCATTTACCCCGATTTCATACTTAGTTTTAGCTAGTCCCACTATTTCACATACTTAAAAATTTTGTTGCATCTGGGTTTGTTACATAAATTATAGAACCACAACCAGTCAAAGGAAAGGAAAAGGCAGGAACTTCTGCACCTGCGAGAAAAAGAGGCAGGATATCTGAAAGTCAATTGATGAGGGTACCTAGGGCTCCACAACTTTAGCGGGGGTAGGTATGCAAATTTGGGTTCAAAGTTATCTACAAGGATTGGAAGCAGTGGTATTCCAAGGATACAGATTCAAAGTATATCCCAGAGGTGTATATTGATCGTACCAGTCTCATGAGAGAATGTCCATCCATGGTATGAAGAATTGAGGCAATGAATTTCATCTTTCATCAGCCTACTCAGTGCAATCTACACTTAGTTTGAGAATTTTCTGCAAATTGGTACCCCAATCACCTTGATCATCTGTTTAAGCTTTGCGGGAGTGTAATTCTTTTCACTGTTACTGATATTAATAAATTGTTGGGTATACCAGAGGCAAACCCAAATGTCTTGAAGTAGTTCATTGTTTCTCTCCCATATGCGCATACTAGATATTTGTTGTGTGGTCAGTATTCCTCAGCTTTTTGGACTCGACATTGGGTCACTGGCTTGCACTCATCCTTTCCTTATACTCATATGAAGAAGAAAGCCAGGATGCAGGGTCGCATTGTCTAATCTTGCTTGGTGCAAGGAAAACATATGACAGAGGTTACTCGGATAGATTATGTTTGATCTACGCCCTGATATGTGCTGATATTGATATTAATGTGGGGCATATGATATTTTCTGCGATGAAGAATATGCGTACCCAGGCGGGGTGCAGTTTTGGTTTTGGAGGATTGGTTACCAGATTTTTGTGAAGGCCTAGGGTCAATTAAGAAGAGTTGGACTATAAACCTGAGGTTATTACTCGCCCCGTGGATATCACTACCGCCAGGAGCGCATCCGGGGCACATGGACCCATTTTGACCATGGTTGAGCGACAAACCCGAACTGACGAGATTTCAGCTAGGATGTATGGCCTTCAAATGCTACAGTTAAGTATTGGAGGCAGACCAGATACACGAGAGGAGCTCCATACTGTAGAGCTCGATTATCTACTCGGCACCATGCTAGGACTATGTTGCGGATTAGACTGGATTCTCTTAAGCCGGTTGATGATGATATACCAATTGATGAAGATCATAGGTACAGGGATTCAAACATAGATTCGGATGAAGAGGACCAGTCAGATGATGATGGAGTGGATGATGATGGTGATGATGTAGATGGGACTACTGAGGACATGACTGCGATAGTTGTGTTCGAGTGACCAGGGAATACACTACCAACCTACTGTAGGCTTATTTGGAAGTACTGGGATAGTGCTTTATTTAAGTGTGGGGTGGTGGGTTCGTATTCTGCTTCATCTTCATTCTTTTATTATGGCTAAACAATTTGTTTTATTTTTTGTTTTGTTGTTTTTTTGCGAGTACTAGCTATTCAGAACACTGATCTGTAATAGTTAGTAACTTTGTCGATTGCAAATTGACCTGTTTGGCATTTATCGCATGTTTTCTTTAGTTCAAAGTATGATTTTGTTGTTATTTTTTCCCTCATTAGCAAGTTTCAGTTTCAAGTATTTATTTTTTCCCTATGTGGAAATTAGGAATAAATAGTCATAGTTAGTTGTCATTCCCTATGATAGATGGATGGCGATCGTCTTTAGGGGAATGGTTGTAGGAAGTAAAGAATAAATGAGAACCAAATCACTATCTTAGAGGAGTGTGTGGAATGAGTCATTTTTACAGTAATGTGAAACAAATTGGGTTTAAATGAGCACAAGAGTCTTGATTTGAGTACAGATGATTTTATCTTGATAAGTAAAATTTGATGTGTTGGCTTAATTCTAAATTCAAATCAGGGACCTTAAGGACCCGGTTAGATTCCGTGCATGCATTGTGAGTGTGAGGATTTGTGTATATTCTACATGAATAAAAATGACTAGAACTTTTCTGATGTGTTTTTAAAGCGAAATAAAAGGTGTTGGGTATAGGAAGTGATGTTGGCATTTCTTTGATAGCCATGTTTCAAGCCTAAATATACCTACCTTGGTGCATAGTCCTAGTCAGCCCCGTTGAGCCTATAGCCTCTTTCTTTGGTAGCCCATTAGGTAATCTTATCCATTCTTTAATAAATCTTAATTTGATCCAAATAAGCTCTTGATCATTTTAATATAAAATTAAGAGGAGATTAAGAGCTTAAAAGAGAAGAAGGAGAAGGTGAAATTGAAGCCCCAAAGTTGTACTTATTGACTATTAAAAATTCTGGGTGAAATTGTGAGTTAGTAAGCAGAAATGCTACAATGAACCTATTTTGGCCCTGGTCCAGTTGGATAATGTGCACCTTAACTAAGGCTAGTTTCTTAAGTAAAGGGTGGCTATAATACGGGTGCGTAGTGTATATATAAAAAATTATGGTGTGAAAAAGAGGAAATGTATGTTGGAAATAGTAATACTCACAAACTAGTTTGAGTAAATAAGCTAATTGAAAGAGGAGTTGGAAAAAAAAAAAGAATGGGGAGATAATAGAAGGATAAATTGGTGTTGAGGAATCGATTTAATTGAGAGTTTTTATACTAAAGCACTTAGGAGAAATAGTCACTATTTTCCAAATAGTACCTACCTGTCCCTTAGCCATCATTACAACCTGAAAAGACCTAATTTATCCTTCACCTCAACATCCGACTATTAGTGGAGTAGCACACTAAGGGAAAGCTTATGGTTCGTTCACTAGTATGTATGAATTATTTGTTAAGAGAGAGCAATTTGATTTTGATATTCCCCGATTTTTGCAGAGATTTCATTATGAGTTAATGTGGGGAAGTTTTCTTTGAGTGAAGATGCAGACGGATGAAAATCGGATTACTTATTGTGTTTCTTTGATTGAGTTCGCCAACATGTTAGAAATTCATTATTGATATAGAAAGAATTTTAACACTCTTGTTCTATATTTCTAAAATTGTTTTAACATGCTTATATAAGCATACAATACTGCAAAGTGTAAATACCCATTTCAACATAACTTTGAGAATATGGTGTAAATATGAAGTGAGGATGCTTTTGAATTAAATTATTTGAGGACAAACAAGGTTTTAAGTGTGGGGTGGTGATCTTGGGCATATTTATATGCTAAAAGCACCAATATGCACCTAGATTTAGACTTGCTTCGAGAACTTTTGTATGAATTCTTAAATATATTTCAGCTTTAATTCCGTTTTGTGTCTAATGGATATGATTAGTACTTTTAGGCTACAAATCATGAAAAATTGAAAGCATTTGGATACAATGATGATATGGAAGTATTCAAGGAATACAGGGTAGTGAAATTAAGCCCAAAAAGGGAAGTTGGAAAGTAAGAATTCTCTTTGAATAGACTCAGCGTTGCGCTGACCAACAAAATAGCAATGGTCAAATTCCAGTGGAAGTTCGCAAAACCATCGCGTCGCAGTATAGTCCAAATTATCAAATTGTACGACCTGGAAGTTTACCGCATCGCGGAGGAAGGATACTTCACAATTTTCCAAATCCAGTGGCTCACCGCAATAGTGGTGCGTTGCAGTGAGGGTATATTTCACAAATTTCACGGAATAATTAAGTTCTGCAATTGCCCAGATTTTAATGGGAAATACCATTTTAAGGCTTGGCACTATGCGCTGTGTGGAAAAATCGGGAAGATTTTAAGTGTTTTGGCCCAGCTAGAAAAGGAAAAATTCAAGATAATTTGACGGGACTTTTGGCAAGGAGTGGAGCGGAAGAAAAGCAGAAATTTCTCTCTTTTAGGGTTCTTAGACATTCTTTTCACTTTCTTTACTTCAAGACTTGTTTTGGGTATGATTAATTACTTATTTTGGATGTTGAATTCAAACACCCTATTTCTGGGGTTGAGGCCAAGAATATGATTACTCTTTTATATTCTTATTCATAGTTTCTTTTCGAATTATCATCTGGGTTGTTCTTAATTTCTTGAGCTTACTATTTTGATTATTGGCCACCATTAGAATAATTCTATATTTTTATGTGCATGCGGGAGGAGAATCATAGGATAGAACGAAGAAATCAGGGAGAAAGGTTCTGATTCTTTTATTAAATAAGGGATTTGAATTAGCATCTAGGATTGGGATATACCTAGAAGCCTTGCTTAGTTCACTTGAAAGAAGACAACTTTGTGAATCTTGAAGAATTGTTGTATCTATGCGGGATTTGTAGCTACAACATTCAATGGATAAAAGATTTTAGGTCGGGAGACCAAGATTGTGGCATAAACCTTGCCAATCATCAACCCGATAACCAATTAGACTGTGACAAGAATAAAGAATTGTAGGATTGTTCGAAGTTTCTCAACCTTATAATCATCATCATTATTGATTACAACCGCTGCTTGCTTTGCTCTAGTCATCACTAGTTATTTCTTGTTTAATAATCTACATTTTTTATTTATAAAATCAAAATCATCTTGATACTTTCAAGCACTTAATACCTGATTGTCTTAAACTAAAGGTTGATTAAATTTCTAGTTTATTAGTCCTCGTGGGAACGATATCTGATTGTCTAAGTATTTATACTACTTGTACGATCACGTACACTTGTGTGTGCATAGACACGCAACAATCTGCGATGGCTCATGTGATGGTCCGTCACTGGATCGACGGTCCGTTGTTCGGACCACCACACATGGACCAAAATAGGGACTCACTACCTTAGTAGCGACGGTTTAGGTGATGGTCCGTCACAAGTTCGATGGTTCATCACAAGTTCAACAGTCCGTCAACCTGTCCGTCGCACCTTAGCCAGAAGATTGACTTACTACCTCAGCTGCTATGATTTAGGCAATGGTTCATTGCTAGATCGATGGTCCATCAACCTGCTCATTACACCTAGGCTGTTCTGACAGCTCTCAGTAAAACGTCCATAAAGTTTTACTCTAATACTGGTTTGGATGAAATAGGTATCGTTGAAAAGTTAATTCAATTTCCCACATGATAAAAAGTTAAAATTGGGAAAATTCTGTCTGATTTAAATATTAATCATTTAGGAAGTCATCACTAAATCTTCTGGAGACTAGATTTGACTTAAAGAAAGTTCGGGTTATTACACTTGTATAATTGGACCATCGGCCCATCCTTATTCTGATAGGGTGTTGGTAGAGTGGAATTTTAATCGCTTTTAAAATTATTTTGTTTTGTATGATCAATTGAGGCTTGAATTATGCCAAAGCTGATTTTGATACTTGCCTCTTGCAAAAACCAATGCTTTTCTATTAATAAAAGTCTTTATTTTCAAAACTTATTTTTCTATTTTAATATCTATTTACTTCGCTCACTTTTTATACTTTTCAGTACAAATATTAGTAAAAATCCCATTCCACAATTATGACATGTAACAAATCCATTGAGAAAAATGCAAGCGATAAGCAAGATTATGAGGAGTATGATAAAAACATGATGCGAAAAAACCTACAACAGGAGATAGAGAAACTTCAGAGTCAAAAGAAGCCTAAAATGGACAAAACTGAAGTCATAAGTTTGGGTGATGAAGAAACGGTGAAGGAACCACGAGTTAGCATGCTCTTGGAGGTTGCAAGGAAGCAAGAATTGATAACCCTTCTCAAGAAATACGTCAATGTGTTTTCTTAGACTTATGATGACATGCTTGGTTTGAGCATTGATATCGTCTCGCATCGACTGCCAATCAACCCTGCTTGTCCACCGATAAAGCAAAATATGAGGAAATTCAAACCCGATTTGAGTTTCAAGATCAAGGAAAAGGTGACCAAGCAGATAGAATCTAACGTCACGAGGGTCACAAATTACCCCACATGATTGGCCAACATTGTGCCTGTGTCGAAGAAGGATAGAAAGATAAGAATTTACATATATTATTGGGATCTCAACAAAGCTAGCCCAAAATATGATTTTCCTCTCCCAAACATTCATATTCTTATTTATAATTACGCAAAACATGAGTTACAATCATTTGTTGATTGTTTTGCGGGATATCATCGAATATTGATGGATGAGAATAATGCAGAGAAGGTAAATGTTATCACTCCCTGGGAAATATACTGTTACAGGTTAATTCCATTTGAACTTAAAAATGTCGTTACAATTTACATGAGGTCCATGACTACCTTTTTTAATGATATGATTCACAATGAGATTGAGGTGTATGTGGATGATGTTGTTATTAAGTCTAAAAGAGTGTGGACCACTTGGATGATTTACGAAATTTCTTTGAAAGGCTACGAAGGTACAACCTAAAGTTGAATCCAGCCAAATATGCCTTTGGAGTTCCTGTGGGAAAACTATTGGGATTCACCATTAGTGTGGGAGGTATAGAGTTGGACCCATCCAAGATAAAAATAATCCAAGATTTACCACCTCCTAAGATCAAAAAGGATGTAATGAGTTTTTTTAGGAAGGCTCAATTATATCACTTGGTTCATAGCTCTGTCCACGATAATTTGTGAACCAATATTTAAGTTTATTAAAGAAAGATGCCGCCACTGGATAGACTGAAGAATGCCAGAAGGCTTTTGATAAAATCAAGGAGTACTTATCCAACCCACCAGTATTGGTTCCACCAGAGCCTAAAAGGTCGTTGCTGTTATATCTATCTATTATGGATAGTGCATTTGGATGTGTGGTCAAGAAACATGATGAAATAGGAAGGAAGGAACACGATATTTACCACCTAAGTAAGAAGTTCATACCGTATGAAGCAAGGTATACATTGTTGGAGTAGACTTGTTGCATATTGACTTGGCTCACGCAAAAGTTGAGTCACTACCTATCCGTATATACCACATACTTGATTTCAAGAATGGCTCCACTCAAGTACATCTTTCAAAAATCGATGCCTACAAGAAAATTGGCAAAATGACAGATTTTGTTGAGTGAGTTTGATATTATTAACGTGACACAAAGAGTTGTTAAAGGACAAGCTTTAGCTGATCACCTTGTGGAAAATCCAATGGATCGAGATTACAAGCCGCTCAAGACCTACTTACTGATGAAAAAGTGCTGTTTGTAGGAGAAGACAACTCAGAGTCGTGTGATGGATGGAGAATATTCTTTGATGGAGCATCAAATTTTAAAGGAGTCGGAATTGGAGCATTTCTAGTTTCAGAAATAGGTCAACATTATCCAATCTTGGCAAAGATTAGTTTTTTTTGCATGAATAACATGGCAAAATATGAGGCTTGCATCCTCAGCCTTAAGACGGCAATAGACATGAACATCAAAGAGCTTTTGGGGGTAGAAGATTCAGATTTTTGATCCATTAGGTACAAGGAGAATGGACTATCAAGAATGTTAAAATCCTTCCTTATGTGCAATGTGTTGAGGAGATAAGTAAAATATTCACAAAGATTGAGTTCAAACATGTCCCTTGAATTCAAAATGAGGTTGCCGACGCCCTGACAATACTATCTTCAATGATTATGCATCCAGATAAGAATTACATCGATCCCATCAAGGTGGAGATACATGATCAACATACATACTATTTCTATATAGATAGAGAACTAAATGAAAAGCCGTGGTACTACGACATCAAAAGGTTACTCGAAGTAAGGAAATATCTAGAGAGCGCTACTAGAAAGTAGAAGAGGAATTTAAAGAGGATGGCTAATCACTTCTTTATTAACAAGGAGATATTATATAGGAGGACTCCAGACTTGGGACTGCTATAATGCATCAATGCCATGGAAGCCACAAGACTATTAGAGGAAATCTATGTAGAAACTTGTGGACCCCACATGAATGGTTTCATGTTTGTGAAGATGATTTTAAGAACTAAAATACTGGATTACCATGGACAAGGATAACATTCGATACATTCAGAAATGTCACCAATGTCATGTTCATGGGGATTTTGAACGAGTTTTGCCAAATGATCTCAATGTCATAGGCTCTCCTTGGACATTTGATGCTTAGGGCATGGATCTTATCGGTCACTTAGAGCCTCCTGCATCTAAAGAACACTGTTTCATCTTGGTTTCTATAGACTATTTCATGAAATAGGTTGAAGCTTCAACACATAAGGTAGTAACTAAGAAAGTGGTAGCAGATTTCATTCGCAATAACTTAGTCTGTCGATTTGGGATTCCAGAGTTAATCATAACAGATAATAGGGCCAATATCAATAGCGACCTGATGAGAGAGATTTGTAAAAGGTTTAATATCACTCATTAAAATTCCATAGCATATCGACCACAAATGAATGGAGCAGTTGAGGCTACAAATAAGAATATTAAGAGAATCTTAAGAAAGATAGTGGATGGAAATAGGGAATGGCATGAGAACTACCATATTCTTTACTCGGCTATCAACCATGATCAAGACATCCACTGGGGCAACTCTCTACATGCTGGTTTATGGTTCAGAAATAGTGATACCTGTAGAAGTAGAGATATCTTCATTGAGTATCATTCAGGAGGTTGGTCTAGATGACACTGATCGGATTCATAGAAAGATTAACATTTGATGCTCATCGATGAGAAGATATTGGACACAGTCTATCAGGGACAGCTCTATCAAAAGAGAATGATTAAGCCGTTCAACATGAAGGTCAAGACACGTCAGTTGGAACACTACTATTTTAACTGTAACTTTTATTATTATTATTATTATTATTATTATTATTATTATTATTATTATTATAACTATCATTTTAGCTACTGTCATTACAATCATTTTTAATCGGTCGAAATAACACACACGATTTTATGGAGGTACTGTTTTGATCGGTTTGAAACAGGGTGCGACAAGAGTACCACCTCCATAAGAGGTAGAATAATTGAGAAGAAATATAATGAAATATACTCAAAAATAGTAAAATCAAAAAATTATTCAAATTTGAGTAAATCTAAAATTTATTAAGTATAACTCATATGTCATGGTAAACTTGGAGTTTACTAGTACAAATAAGCTCATAAGTTGACATGAACGATTTTGACATCATGAACATGTGCACGTTAAGTATTACACAACATATATTAATGAACTAGAAGATTATTCAAAGAACATTATGAGTTTTCAAATGATCCTTGAAAAGGTGAAGGTAATTTTTGCCACTAATGGGCATGGTATGAAAGGTCATTGGCATGTGATTGTCGTGTGATCTAATTTGGTATACATTTTCTAAATCCTCCATCCAAACAAAGGAATATAAAGTATGGTGTACTTGACCTTTCAAAATGATATTGAGGTCTGTCATGTAAATATAATAAATTTCATGGCGTGACAATGAGCTTCTAGTGAAAGTTTATGAAGCATGTATATGTGATTATAGTTCATTCCTTGAAGAGAAGGAATATTATGACAAGCATCGTTGATGCTCGCCCATTCTTCAAATGAATGTGTCAAGATGTGATAAAAAATATTAATAAGGACATGCTCATGCATGGTTGGATAAATGTCATATCTCACCTCTATGGAAGGTTTGACAAAAATAAAGAAAATTTTATTTTGCCATGAATAGTAATTTATAGCATACTTATAGTATGTCATAAATATTTTGATATGTTTATCTTGAATTACCAAAGGGTAAAAGTATGAAACAAGTCTTGCCGATATAATATTTTACGATTATGACTGTAATTTTTATTTTCTCCTTGAAGGAGATGTTCACCATATGAATGATATCTGAAATATGTGGTAGTTCACAAATTAATTAAGAGTTCCAAAGAGTTTAAGTGTTACTATCTAGAGGAATAAAATTATTCATAATATTGAGATTGTAGTAAGTCTCAAAAGAAACTTATTAAGTATCAAAGATGTTGGCCAAAAATAAATTATATTGAGGCTATAAATGATGAAAAGATATTATATTTTCATATTACTATAATTAAAGAGGGTTATGAATATTTATGTAAAAGGTTACCCACCCTTTTTCTCCTATTTGTAATACATAAATATGATCATGATGACAGAATCACATGCAATAGTATATTAAAAGTTTACTAAAATAAATATTAGTTGAAATGATGGTTAACCATCCCGATTCAAATATGATGCAAAAATAATTGAGAATTTATGTGGTTATATATTGAAGAAATAGAAAGTTCTTCACGAATTCTCTTGTGCTGCTTGTTCTCATAATGAATTGATCATTGTACCAAACTTGTATTCCCTAAAGTGTTGGAACATATCAAAAGGTGAATATGGGCACGTTAGCCTTCCATGTGGATCGATTATTATTATATAGTTTAATAGATGTATCTATGAAATGGTCACATGTGCTTTTCTATTAACTTGCAATTTAATTTTTGCAAAGTTGTTTGCTCGAATTGTTAAATTAAGATCACAATTACAAACTATAAGTAATGTTGATAATGCTGGTTGGTTTAGTAGAAATTCTATGCCTCTAATTATATTTAAATCATTGATTATGAGAACAAATCTCTCAAAAGAAATTTGAAATGAGATGTGCCATTTAATATCTAGCAACATTGGTATGCATCAAGCCGACAAGGCTCCCATTTTTGTAATTGGTTCAGGGCCAGAAACCAAATAATTTCCACCTAAAAATTTGAATGCGGGGTATATGATTTAATTGCTCCACCACAATGCATAAATATGGATCTCAAAATAAGATTGGGATAAATGTTAGATTTTCAAACATTAGGGGGAGAGATAATTAACAACTGAAAATTATGCATGCAATAAATCATCTAGATCCTCATAAAATATATGTGAACTTGAATCTCAAGAGATAATTTATTTAAAAAATATTGCAAACTAATTGTCGGATGTGTTTACTGACTCTATATGATAATTCAACTGTAAAATGCTCCAGTGAAAAGTTCATATAAGGACAATGTCTATGGCACGCCTGAAGCGTGATAGACCAATTGATTCTAAAGATAAAACTCCTTAAAGAAGGAAAGGATCAAATGATCAAGATGTTCATGATAATGTGGCACGTACTTTGAAAGAGCACTGGCATAACACCTCATAAAACTTTGGCAAAAGTTGAGATACCTAAAGAGTAATGAATATGAAGAGATCTTCATAAGTTATGTCTTATTGAAATTGATATCAAATAATCAATGATGATATCTTTGATGTAATATAGTGCTCAGTATTATAAATAATGTCGAGGATCTTGAATAAAAGTCTGTCAAAAAATATGAACAAATAAATTATTGGTCAAATAAAAGTATGTAATTCAAGTAATTTGTTTCACTTGAAAAGTGAATATTTGAACTCATAATTCAAAGACCAGTGGTATAATGCCAGTGGGGTACAAATGATTTACTATGTGAAAAGTAAAATTCGTGTGATATAAAGTATGACTTGTGTCTTGGGGAATAAAGGTTTCACGAAGTTTCTGTCATTATTGTAGGAGAATTGTTCTCCTTTGGTGGATGAAACGAGGTTATTTCAGTCTAACAATGTTGAAAAGATTGAATATATATAATAAATTATTGTCATGTCTATCTAGATGACAAATGTTATATGAAAATCGCTAAAAGATTTAAAATGTTATAAAGTGATTTCATTGAATACCCCATGATTATAAATACCGCTTAACTTGAAAACAAATATATTTTGAAGTCATGAAAATGATTAGTAAGTATCATATTTTAATGCAGTTGGTGCACTTATGAGATGCGGAGCATAATTTATAAGAGTAAAGTGATGTTTTAATTGATGCAAGTATAATTCACGCGGTACTCTTTTTTTCTTAGCCGAGGTTTTATACCACATGATTTTTCTGGAAAGGTTTTTAAGGAGGCAACTAACAATGAGTATTACTAGATGTGTACTTGGAGTGTTTGACAAATGAAATATTCTTCCATCAATGAACATACGTTGAAAGGGTATTTATTTGATCCACATGAAATTCAATCTCAGATGGACTATTTACTTATATATGAAGATACAACATCATCATGGAATCCAATGAAGTATACAACAACTGTCATTTCTTCAAATTATGCTGAGATAATTGCTATTCATGAAGCAAGTCGAGAATGTGTGTAGTCAAGATCCATGATACATTTTATTCGAGAAAAATGTGATCTAAAATGTGATAAAGTGCATACAATTTTATATGAAGATAATACAACATGCATAGCACAATTAAAAGGAGGATACAAAAAAAGATATAGAATGAAGCACATTTTGCCAAAACTTTTCTACATACATGAGCTCCAGAAGAATGGTGATATCAACGTGTGAAAAATTCGTTTAAGTGATAAGATTGCTGATTTATTCACCAAGGCTCTATCAACTGCAACTTTTGGGTAGATGGTGTACGAGATTGGAATACAGAGATTCAAGTTATTAAATTGAAGTTTCCATCAGGGGGAATGCAATACGTGTTGTACTCTTTTTTCCTTAACCAAGTTTTGTCCCCATCGGGGTTTCCTGGTAAGATTTTTAATGAGGCAACATTAAAGACGTATTACAAGATGTGTGTACTTTTTTTTTCACTGAAATTTTTTCCAATGAATTTTTCTAGTAAGGTTTTAACGAGACACACTATCTATTTAATAGACATCCAAGGGGGAGTGTTATATTATATGGATGTCAAGTGACATATGTATGTGTGAAATGTCATTAATTAGAGATAATAGTTAGTAGTCAAATTGAATTGGCATAATACATAAATATGACCCTAAACTTGATACTAAATTATAACATTGACCTTAAACTTTGACAGTGCACAAATAGGACCTTTAAATATTCAAAACCTAATAAAATAAACATCTTGATCCTATGTGGAAAAATGTGTGTTGTACATGCAAAACGGTGCATGCCTGAGTTAGAATTTAAGGGTTTTTTTGTTCAGCTTTTGTATAGTTAAAGGGCCCATTTTTGAACTGATAAAGTTAAAGTTCATACTTATAATATATCTTTTTATTAGATGTCACCATATGAGTGGATTAGAAATCCACGTCAGAGCAAGTGAAGTACACGCGTGTAGTTACAAAATTGGAGTGTCTTTTTGTTCAGGTTTTGTATAGTTAAAGGGTCTACTTGTGCACTATCAAAGTTTAAGGTCAATGTTATAATTTGGTGTCAAGTTTACGGTCATATTTATGTATTATGGCAATTGAATTTGAACACCAAGAATTACTTATTCAATTAGGATTTGAATAGCTAAAGTAGTTGGCCAAATCTCCAACTTGAAGTTACTTGTTTAATTTGGATTTGAATACCTAAGGATGTTTGCCAAGTTTCCAACTTGATGTCAAGCTTGGAAACCTTAGGGAGTAAGTTTGGTGGTCTATAAATAGCCACCCTTTTGTACAATTTTACTGATACATGAAAGTTGTAAAACAAAAGTACTAAAATTTTCAAAAGTTCTCTCCTTTCTTTAAGTTTGATATAATCATTTTATATTTACTTCATAACAATTTTATGGTTCTATTCTTATTAATTATTGTTATTCTTACATGAAAATTGTGAGAAGCGTACTAGTAAAAAGAATTTGTATTTGGTTGAGAGTCAGGGTGTCAAATAGGCGGGTCGAGTCGGATATGGGCTAGTTAAAAATGGGTAATGTGAAAATAAATAAAATATCCAATCCGATTCATATTTGATATGGATAAAATGGGTAAACCTAGTGGATAATATGGATATCCATATTATCTAATACTTATTATTGTATATAAAAAAGTACTCCTATATCACAAATATTTTTTATTTTTTTTTCTTTTAGGGTGTGTTTGGTATGAAAGAAAATATTGTGTTTCTCTAAAAAAATATTTTATCGAAAATAAGTGATCTTAAATTGGGGTCACAATTTGGTTCTCGAATCGAGGTCAAAATTCGAATCTTGAATCTAGTTGGAATTTTGATTTTGATTGCAGGGTCGGGTCTTCTGTTAGGGTTATGATTTCAAGTCTCGAATTTGTGTTGAAATTTGGAGCTCGAGTCAGTGTTAGGAGTTAGGTATCGAGATGGGTTTAGGTATTCTGTCTCGAAACGTGAATCTAGGTCTCGAATTCGGGTCGTAGTTATATCTAGACTGGGTTAATAGTGGGATTTAAATTTAAAATCTCGGGTTTGTGTCCAGATTTTGGTATTGAGTTAATGTCGAAAATTATGTCTTGAGATAGATTTGGGAGTTTACTCTCAAATCGAGAGTCAAATCCTCGATCGAGATTATAGTCGAGTCTCGAATTAGGTCAGATGTCGCATCCTAGATTATGGGTTCAAAAGTTGGGTCCCATATAATCTTTTTGGGTATGTTAAGATAGTTAATTTGTCTTTATTCCTTCAAATATGAATATAAGAGCATCGCTCTCTCTCTCACACACACACACACACATATATATATATGTATATATATATATATATATATATAATATTAAAAGTGTGAAGGACCTTAGAAATATTGTTTGAACTTTTTGCCCTTCATTAAAAGTCTTTTCTTTAGATAAAATCGTCTTTTCACTATTGTTTCCTTATATTTAAGAGTTGAAAATTAATTAAATATATTCATAGTAAAACCTTTTCTTATTGGAAGACATCTGAATTAATGACAACTACTACTTTTTTCATTAGTTTAAGAATTCTAAATCAATTAAATTTGATTTTAAGAAGATCTAAAAAATCTAGAAATAAATAAAAAAGCATTAAGAATAAGAAAAATTTAAGAAGTACCAAATTTTTAAAAGTTTTAAGTACGTAATAAGAATATAATCAATTATTTTTAAAGATTTGATTTTAAAAATAGGAAAGATTTTAAATATAAAAAATAATTGTACCAAAAATATAGTTCAAATTGATGTATCTCTATTAGCCTCTAGCAGCAAGGGAAAAAGATACTGAATGACAGACGCAAAAGTGATGATCCATTATGTAACACCCCTATACTACCCCTGGACGTCACACGGTGTTTAGAACCACAAGTGACCCGAAACTAACCCATGATATGGGCATAATTTGTGAGATACTGAATAAATACCTAAACTGGAAAAATAAGCGAAAGCGGTGTCTTTAGCTGAATTTGTTCAACACAATACTGTTCAAAAACTTACAACAATGGTTATGCAAAGGAATCTAAAACTGAATATATCAACTTTGATTACCTGTATATGAAGCCCTTACTAGTACTAACAATAGTTAGCCGGGACATGGACCCGAGCCGTCCCTAATCAATAGACTGAATAAAATGTAATACTGGAACTAAAGTTGACTCGAGTCCTCGAATCAAGAAAACTCATCACCTACTGGTAGAAAGCTGTGTTTTGTCTGATCATTGTGTTGTGGGCTTCAACTGGTACCTACATCACGAAGCAATGTAGCCACAGACACATATATTTGGTCAGTACTTTGGAATGTACTGAGTATGTGGGTGTGAATGCACTCAGTAAAAACTAAAGTTGAACATACTTTCAAATCATGCATGCTAAGTATACCTTGAACATGAATAAAACCGAAAACTGAAACATTAGAAGCATGAATAATAAAACAACTTCTGAATAGAGCTTGTGTGTCATTGCACTAGGTTTTTAAAATCTTTACTTTTATTTTATTGGTGGGAGATTTTTATAACCGACATAAACCATGTGAGCTATCATAGAGTCCAACGTCTTATCCATATTGAAGAGAGCTGTTCTACCCTTGCCATCAAAATAGAACTTAACTTAAAGTGATCACTATACTTAGCCCATATTGGATAATGGAGGAGACTTTCTCAGGCGAGGACCCTAAACATAAACCTAAGATGACATGTAGTTTCTGGAGAATAGGATGCGCTAAACACATATTCCCTTCTCGGTGCTAAATACTACTCCCAAAATATATAATCATATGCTCATACTTATGAAATTCACCTTAAAATAGCATATGAGTTTATAAACTGAAAACCAACTATGCTTCTCTTAAATCATATTTATGAGGAAACTTCTAGATTTCGTGTCTTATCTTAGATCATAGATCAAGCTAAAATTTAATGATGCTGTAATACTTGTAACTTCAGCTTATAAGATTAAACTTCTTGTATGCTTAGTAATTTATTCTTGAACTTGAAATCATTCTTTATCTCATAGAAACCTCATATAAAAATATCAAACTCAATGGTCAAATTGAAATCTTTTATCAATTCATCAAACTTCATGTCAAAATAATGAAATTCATCTCATATTAGCAATCATGAAAGTAATAACAGGAAAGGGAAATTCTTGTGAAAACTAAACTTTAAATCATATGATAAAGCCACAATCTCAAAAACATGAAAAATTGGGTATGAATCCTAATTGAAATCACATATCTGAATTTCTTAAAGAAAATCTTGAATTTGGATCCTTGGCAGTTGAATTTTAGGAGGAAACCCTAATTTATTTTCTCTTGAGAGTAGAGAGGAGAATAAACATTAAAAACTGACTAATGATATGAAAGTATTATTTATAGGGTGATTTAAATCGTGGGAGTAGGGTTTGAGGTAAAGAAACGACCAAAATACCCTTAAAGAAATGGAATAAAAATTGCATGAATTTTTAGTTGATAACTAAGTTGACAGTTTGTCAACTAATTGATAGCTTATCAACTTAGTTACCAGCCTCTAGCTGGACTTCAACACTTTCTGGTTAAGGTTGACGAATAGGTTGATAACTTATCAACTAGTTGACGGCTTGCCAACTTAGTCATAGGTAAAATGAGCATAAATTTCTACTCCGATATCGGATTAAGGTGAAATCAGATGCGTTGGAAAAAAGACTCAAAGATATCTCATTTGATATATAGTAGGCCACCTGAATCATTATATTTTAAGAGCTACGTTCATTTAAATTTGACCCTTGTAGGATCATATACTAAAACTCAATTGATGCAAGTGTTCTTAACTCGACTTTTCTCTAATTTCTTCCTATGACCATGATTCGCATAGAAAATACTTTACGCACATGGTGAATGATCATGACACTTATCTAGGGTTTAAATTAATTTCTTAGGGGATTTTAAACATAGGATGAATATTTGGAAACTTATCTAGGAGCTTATGGGGGTATTAATATATCTCCCCTATGGAATTATTCGTCCTCGAATGAAGACTGGGATACGCATGAAAAGATGTTGTTACTATCTTGAAATTGAGTTTTCTTAAATTTACCATGTCTCGTAATTGAAATCACCACTTCATAGGGTACTGACTTAGCCTATACATATAGAACATGAACACATATTAAGGAATCATATGGAATAAAGTTGACATTACATTCCTTCTAATGAAGGGAATAACTATGCTGAAACGATAAAATTTCTATCCTAAAATTGATTTTTGAGCTGACTTTATTGACTATAAGGAGCTGATTCATGCTAAAAGTTTAGTACTCACTTGAAGCGTTCATGATACGATCATACATATAGAATCGTGAAGTGATAGCTAGTTCAATAGGGTCTCCAAGAGTTACTAAGGATGGAATATGAGTTTCCTCAAATCCTCCTTATCATAGCTTTTGGTAACAATCAAGGGAAAGAATTTTGTGCATGATCTGGTATGTAATTCGAATAAGGAATCACAACATGGATACAACTCTATAACATAGGATATAAGCATATAAACTAGAAGCTAGAATAGGATTACTATATCTTATGTAATGCAACTGCTAACTGTCAAGCTTAGAAACACTTCTCAAATAATCTCTCAACTATAGTTATCCTCTTAAATACTACTTTTCAATAGATGCAATTTATAATCTTCACATGAGTATTGATAACTCCTCCTACAATGTCTGAGTTGAACTACATACTCTTACATTGTTCATGCCTCACTCAAAATCAGAAGGTACTACACATAACACCATAATAATAGTCTAAACCATATAATTCAATATTCTATTTCTTTACAGAGCTCTCATCCTAAGCATAACATGCCTTACCACTTCAACAACTAACTTTGACCTATTAAATTCACTAACGCATAATGAATTTATCTACTTATATACCAACATGACATTCAAGCCTATTGTTATGACCACATTATGAACTTCTAGGAAACTAACCCACCTAGGAATTTTCCTATATTCTATAATACCTCCATCAATAACAACTTCCATGCAATATCCCCAAGAAGACATACCTAGAATTCTCAACTAACTATGACATATCCCTAGGCCTTGCCTCAATCTTCCTTCACACTTATAAAATTAGTTAAAACAAGCATACAACAATCTTTCATAAGGAGGGTCATCTACTCTCTTTCATCTATCCATTGGTTATCAATTTTTATCACTACTATCTTAACATAAGAAGAGACCACTAAAGGAAAAGAACATGAGGATCTGAAGGATAAAAGAATACAATTCATAACTTTGATATTTAACTAAGGCCTGAGGAATAGAGCATCAAAGGAATGGATTCATTAAAGAGATCTATTTGAGGACATACATAACATAATGCGAATCTCACAATCATTAAGGGTGTATCATAAATTATGAAAACTGAGCATACTCTAAAATATGAGTTCAACTTATCATAAATTACTTAGCATAAGACTGGGATTTATTACTAAGCATGTGTTCTCATTTATGTACAAGTTCATAACCTCCAAGTGTTTGACAAAATATCCCAGTGAATGAATTGTGAACAGTTGACTATTGCTATGCTTTCAAGATTTGTCATGCTTTATTATTGATGCTATCGAGTCCTGGAGGTGTTTATTACACAAAATCTAGCTGTTTACTTAGTTGTAATAGCTATAGAATAGTCCCAGTAAAGGTCAAGAATAGTAGTACTCAGCCAGTAACAGAACTCAGTGAACTCAGTCCAGTTAAGTCAGTCAGCATGATTAGTGTGAGTTTAGTCAAGCTTAGTACAATCTAGTGATTACTTCAGTGTCAATTCAATTGGTAGTAGTATTCAGCACTAAGAGAACTCAGGGATGGGGGTATTCCTACCAGTAGAGAAATTTCCCCTTAGTAGCAGTCCCTTTGTTACAGAACTATGTAGCCAGCGTAGGGTAAGTTGTACTCCTGCCAGACTAAGGTTGACGCAATCATATATATATATATATATATATATATTTCATGAGTATTCCTACCAGATTAGGGTTGACCCAGCATTGTTAGTATCCCATGAAAAGGTGCTAACACCCTTCCAACTGGGGTTACAGGTTGGACCCCAACTCAGTTTATAATTGGGGTATGTCAGTTAGATGAACACTCCCATAATTACAGTTTCAGTCTCAGTATTCAATAAAGAACTAAGATAGTTCTACAGAACTATGGCTATTAGATCTCAGTTACTTAGCCATTAGAAATCAGTAGTGTAGTATCAGTCTAAAATTTCAATTATCAACATTCAATTATTAGAATTCACTACTTTAGTTTTAGTCTAATTCAGACAGATATTATATACGCAGTATTGCATATTCAGCATGTCCAGTAGTTACAGTTTTGCATGTACTCTCATCCAATGACTTCATGATGTTCATTCAATCAATTATCATCTTATGCATATGAACCCATGAATATCAGCCTACCTCACTTAGCATACATGTACATTCTATATACTGACACATACTCTTTCTTTGTTCTATGAAGTCTCATATCATAGGTTCGGACACTCAGGTTCCTGACCGTACTTAGCAGCTTAGGATGTCAGCAACAAAATTAGTAGTGAGTCCTCATCAATTAAAGACATTATGTTATTTCAAGAATTCAGCAATTTAGTAGTCATTTCAGTCGGAGTTAGTTGGGGGTTTATCCCATCAACTCCATATTCAGATAGTTAGAGGCTTTCAGACTAGTACAATTAGTTATTCAATCTTCAGATGTTATTATCAGTACATTTAGTTATTATTTCAGTATTTTAAAACCTGAAGGCATATTCAGTTATACTTCTACATATATTTTTAGTATTATTATTCAGTGCTCACAGCAGGTACCAGTCATGGGTTAGGTTGTGATCCTTAGGGTTTGTAAGCACTGTGTGATGTCCAGGGTGTAGAATTGAGGCATTACAACAACTCATGAGTAATATATAATAACACATGACACCTTACAAACTTAGAAAATAATGTAGCCCCGTATCACCTTGGGTACACCTCTACATCATTGTAATACCCATGTCTTTTCTTAGCTTAAAATCATCACCAGGATGTTTGAACTTGCTTTGAAATACGAATCTATTTTTGAACAATTGTTTTTTCCAAAATTTTCACTTTTTTCACGTGGGAAATTCTGTAAGCTTTCACTCGATATAATATTTGCCTAAATCTGACAACTAGGTAAGAATTTATGGCAACTTAAAGTTTCAGTTGTATAACACTGTCATTTCAGTCAGTGGCGTGTCGCGTCATAAGCCAAAATGACGTTCATCCTTTTCCAGTGTTGATCCATGATTGACACCGCATTGTGCCATGGTTCCAGGTCCCAGTTGTCAATTTCCAGTGGCTTAGCGCGATAGTGAAGCATCTCACCAAGGCTAAAAATCAGGATGTTCAGTTCCCAACTTTAGTTTTTAAATTCTTTCAAGGGTATTTGGGTCTTTTTCCACTGCCTTAGTTAACCTAAAACACGAAATTAAATCTATTGGTGACCTAAATACTTATCATTATTCAATTACTCTCACAAATCAAGATCCTCTTTCAAAAACAAGAACCCTACCTCTCAAATTCAAGGGCCAAATCACAAGAACTCTCCATCAATCTTCACGAAATCATGAAACAAGGTATGCATAGTGTTCATTCATGGACCTCTTTTGTCCATGAAGTCTAAGAATCCCTTTTCAACTACAAGTTATGGATTTTCTTCATGTTTTCATGCTTTATATGTTCTTGTTCATGTTGATAAATAAGAAATTGAACTCTAATCCATGTTGGGCGATAATTTCTATGTGGTTTTAATTATTATAGACCTAGATTCATGCAACCCTTTGACTAAACCCTCAATATATGAAACGAGAATTGAAGAATGTTGTTTAATTTTGTATATTGTGCTTTACATGTACTATGCCTACAATATGTTTGATTAAATGCCTAGATGAAGGAAAATTTGCCTAACCAGCATGACATCATGAAATCCCCATGTATGTACAAGTTTATTCCTATCACACGTTTGATGAAATTTTTTAATAAAAGTATCATGAATTATGATGTTAGTCATGTGTTCAAGTAAGTTATGCTAAGTTAGTTTCCTTCCATTGAGTCCTGGGGGTACTTGTACCCTAAACATTAGCTGTGAGCCTAGAGCCATGCCATGTTTTCACAATACTCTTAGTCAAGCTATAAATTCTTAGACTTTAGACAGTCTTATGACTCAAGAAATTTCAATGATCTCACGACTCAGTCAGTTGTCATATATTAGTAACATTCCGTCAGTCAAGGAATTCAGTATCTCAGTCTATGTTTAGTCCAGTTCAGTTTATCATGCGAGAGTTTAATCAAATAAGAGTAAGGATTAGCATCGAGTGAACCCAAGGATAGGGACACACACTATCAGATAAAGGTGTGATCCTTAGAAGTCATCCTTGCATTCCAAAACTATGTAGCTCGCATAGGTTGAGACATCAACGCCGTCCGATGAGGGTTGATGAGGTGGATTAGAACTGTCAGATAAGGGCCCCATGATTCTAGTTTGGGGATACTTTTAGATAAGGGTCACCCACAGCTTGTCTTTACCAGCAGCATGGTATTGACATCTTTCCAATTGGGGTTACTGATTGGACCTCAACTCAGCCATAATGGCATACTAGGGGCATGTTGGTTAAATAATACTTCCCACAGTTTAATGTTATAGAATCAGAACTGTCAGATACAGTCAATCATCTTAGTAAAAAAACTCAGATAGTTCTTATGATTTTAGAAATGTCAGATACAATCAACTTAAATACAGTATGGAACTCTGATAGTTCCATCAAATTCAGGACTGTCAGATACAGTCACTCATGTAATCAGTTATGTCATGTTAGTAGTATTCAAATTCAGTAGTCATGTTATCATAGTATCAGTATCAGTTGTTATGTCTTAGGCATGTATTCTTACATTCATGATAGCCAGTCAACTATTATTATTGGTGCTATGGTGTCTTATACAATAGGTACAGAGACACGAGTTCCAGACCAGTAGTAGATTCCAGTTTCAGCAGTCAGAGTAGAAGTTAGTCCTCATCCTTCGATGGCATGATGATTTTCTATTATCTCATTGATTAGTTATTAGTTGGATTTATTTGGGGACATATCCCATCAAATTCTTATTCAGATTATTTAGTCAGTAAAGGCTTTCATACTAGATGTAGACTATCATGCTTCAGACTTCAGTACTCTCAATTTTTTTTGGGTATTTTATTATCCCACACTTATGTTATGTTATTTAGATTATGTTTAGTATTAAACCTTATGGACTTTTAGTGCATGTTTCTGCATTATCATGTTATATTATCCAGTGTACAGGTACAGATATCAGTCATGGATTTTCTTGTGGTCCTTTGGGGTCATGGGCAGCGTGTAGTATTTCGGTTCAAAAAATCAAGGCCTTACAAACTTGGTATTAGAGACAGGTTCAATAGAGTCCTAGGAAGTCTTAAAGTTGCATCTAGTAGAGTCTTGTACATAGGTATGTTGCATGCCATATTTATGTGTGGGAGGCTATGAGATGTTTTAGGAACAGTTTTCCCTCTTTCAGTATTTATGAGCCAGTGAGCATAATCTCAAGTTAGTCTCTCAGTCTAATCACCTTCTTCTCTTTATTTCAGAATATGCCTCCCAAGAGAAGAAATTAGTCAGCCCCTCAGCCCGAAGAACCTTTGGACGATCATATTTCTCATGCAGAGTTTAGGAATATATTTACCACTCTTGCTCAGTCAGTAGCTTCCCATAATAAATGTCTAGCTGTCATTTCGGCCAACCCAGCCAATTCAGCTGCAGCTAGAATTCGGGACTTCACCCAAATAAATCCTCTAATCTTTCTTGGGTCTAAGACAGATGAGGACTCACAAGAATTTCTTGGGTCAAAGAGTATTCTCTTAAGTTTACTTAATTTTCTAGATATGCCCCTCATGTGGTTGCAGATAGCAGGGCTAGGATGAGTAAGTTCATTTTAGGGGTGAATGATAGCATGGTTAATGAGTGCATATCAGCCATGCTAAACAGTGACATAACCTTTGCTAGACGTATGACCCATGCTCAGCAGATAGAGGAGCAAAGGATCAAAATAAGAGAAAAGCAAAATAAGAGAGCGAAGACAGGTAGTTTCAACTTCGCTCAGCCTAAGTCAGAAGGAGGAAACTGTTCTCAGTTTTGTACTAAGTTATCAGTTCCAGCTCCTTCTATAGTCCGTTCTCCAATTCCTAAGTTCAGATAGGGTAACAAAGATAAAGTGCCAGGCTCTAAGACCTAGGGCAGTGTTAGTAGTGCCCGAACAAATCCTCTTTATTAGACTTATGGTAAGAATCACAAGGGTGTATGCAGAGATGGAAGGGATATCTGTTTTGGTTATGGCAAGCTAGGCCACAGAGTCAGATATTGCCCTCAGTTAGGTTATCAAAGTCATCTCTGCTCTTTAGCTCAGTCCGATCGCCCAAACCAGTAGGGTGCCACTTTCAATGCTACCAGTGGGCAATGCCTAAATTGTCTCTATGCTCTTCAGACTCGACAAGATCAGGATAATTCTCTTGATGTAGTTATTGGTATGTTACAGATCTTTCATGTGCATGTTTACACTTTGCTAGATCAAGGAGCTTCTTTGTCTTTTGTTAGCCCCTATATAGCAGTTGATTTCGAAATCAGTTCTGAATTTTTAGCAGAGCCCTTTTAAGTTTCTACCCTAGTGGGTAAAACCATCATAACCTGGTGGGTATACAAGAACTATCAGGTTATGATATTTTAAAAAGTCATGTCAGCAGACTTAGTCGAATTAGAGATGACTGATTTTGATGTCATTCTTGGCATAAATTTGCTTTATTCTTGCTATGCCACAGTCGAATGCAAAAATAGAATAGTCCAGTTTCAGTTTCCTACTTTCAGAGGTCAGCTTGTTTCCTACCTTCGGGTAAGGAAATTGATCTCCAAGGGATGTATCTATCATCTTGTTTATGTTAAGGAATCTAGTTCTGAGACTCCTAGTCTTAATTCAATTCCAGTCGTAAATGAATATTTAGACGTCTTTCCCAAAGATCTTCTAGTAATTCCTCCCGAAAGGGAAATAAACTTCAGCATTGATCTTCTTCCAGACACTCATCCTATCTCTATTCCACCATACAAAATGGCACCAGCAGAACTCAGTGAATTGAAAGAACAGTTGAAGGATCTCTTAGATAAGGGATTCATTAGACCTAGTATTTCCTCATTAGGCACACCAGTCTTATTCGTGTGCAAGAAAGATGATTCTCTTAGGATATGCATAGACTACCGTCAACTCAATAAAGTTATGGTCAAGAATAAGTACCCTCTTCCCAAGATCGATGAACTATTTGACCAACTTCAGGGTGCCAGTTATTTCTTAAAGATAGACCTTAGATCCGGCTATCATCAGCTCAGACTCAGAGAATGTGACATTTCAAAAACAACTTTCCATACTGGGTATGTCACTTTAAATTCCTAGTCATGTCATTTAGTCTTACCAATATCCCAGCAGCTTTCATGGACTTGATGAACCGTGTGTTCAAGCAGTACTTGGACATGTTCTTAATTGTCTTCATAGATGATATTCTTGTCTTCGCACTGAGCGTGATCATGCAGACCATCTTAGAACAGTGCTTCAAACTCTCAGAGATTATAAGTTATTCACCAATTTTAGTAAGATCAAATTTTGGGTAAGTTTAGTAGCATTCCTTGGTCATATCATTTTCGGTGATGGCATTAGAGTAGATCCTTAAAAGATTAAAATAGTAAGAACTTAGGCTTACCCTATCTCTCTATCAGATATTTGGAGTTTCTTGTGTTTGGATAGCTATTATAGATGGTTCGTTGAGGTATTTTCTTCTATCACATCTCCTATGTCCAGATTGACTAAGAAGAAAGTTAAGTTTCAGTGGTCAAACCCTTGTGAGAAGAGTTTTTAGGAGTTGAAGACTCGACTTACCTCAGCTCCAGTCTTAGCTCTTCCAGATGGTTCAGATGGGTTCATAGTATATTGTGATGCATCCAGATTGGGTTTAGGTTGTGTCCTCATGCATCATGGTAAGGTAATAGCCTACACCTCCAGATAGTCAAATCCCCATGAGAAGAATTATCCTACCCATGATCTTGAGTTAGCAGACGGAGTATTATCCTTGAAGATTTGGAGGTACTATCTCTACAGAGTTTATGTAGATGTCTTCACAGATCACAAGAGTCTCCAGTATGTCTTTACTCAGAAAGATCTCAATATTTGTCAGAGAAAGTGGTTAGAGCTCTTAAAAGATTATGATATGAGTGTCTTTTATCATCCGTGAAAGGCCAACATAGTGGCCGATACTCTCAGTAGACTTTCCATGGGTAGTGTTTCTCATTTTTAGGATAGTAAAAATAAGCTAGCTCAGGAAGTCCAACAGCTTGCTAGACTAGGCATTCGCTTAGTCGGTTCCTCAGAGGGTGATGTATGGGTTCAGAGTAGTTCAGAATTATCTCTAGTTTTTGAGGTAAAAGGAAAACAAGATAGAGATCCCAATCTTGTCAAGCTGATAGAGTCAGTCCAGAATTAGAAAATAGAGGTTTTCTCCCAAGGGGGAGATGGTGCTCTTCGTTGTCAAGGTCGTCTCTGTGTTCCAGACGTAAATGACATAAGGCAGCGAATTCTTGCATAAGCACATGGTGCGCGTTAGTCTATTCATCCAGGGGCCACTAAGATGTACCACAATTTACAGGAGATCTATTGGTGGAGTGGGATAAAGAGAGAGATTGTAGAGTTTATGGCTAAGTTCTCTACATGTCTGCAAGTTAAGATAGAGAATCAGAAACCTAGTGGGTCCATGAAGGAGTTCATTATTCCTACTTGGAAGTGGGAAGTAGTGAATATAGACTTCATGACGGGTTTGCCTCAAACTCATCATCAGCATGATTCAGTCTGGGTCATTATGGACAGAATGACAAATCATCTTATTTCCTTCCAGTTCATACCTTTACTTTAGTCGAGGATTATGCCAAACTCTACATCAAGGAGTTAGTCAGATTGCACAGTGTTCCGCTATCTATTATCTCAGACAAAGGCACCCAGTTCATCTCTTATTTCTGGAAAACATTCCAAAAGGGTATTGGTACCCAATTTCATCTCAGTACAGCCTTTCATCCTCAGATAGATGGTCAAGCAGAAAGGACCATTCAGAGTTTTGAAGATATGCTAAGGGCGTGTGAAATTGATTTTAACGGTAGTTGGGGTGACCACTTGCCTTTGATTGAGTTTGCATATAACAATAAATATCATTCCATTATTCAGATGGCTCTATTTGAAGATCTCTATGGTAGGAGATGTAGATCTCTAATTGGTTGGTTTGAAGTTAGTGAGGCCTCAATAATAGGGCCTGACTTGGTATTCGACATCTTAGAGAAAGTCCAGTAATCAAAAAAAGAATTGGGGCTGCTCAGAGCTGACAAAAGTCTTATGCATATGTTCGTGCAAAGGATCTCAAGTTCGAGATTGGTGATCATGTCTATCTAAAGATCTCTCCCATGAATGGAGTGAAGCGGTTCAGGAAAAAGGAAAACTCAGTCCTCGATATGTCGGTCCCTTCAAGATTCTCAGTCGCTTTGTCAAAGTAGCTTATGAGCTCGAGTTGCCTTCAGATCTAGACTCAGGTCATCCAGTCTTTCATGTCTCTTTGATCAAGAAGTGCATAGGTGACCCATCAGTTGTAGTCCCTGTTTAGAGCATAGATGTTCAGAATAGTCTCTCTTATGAAGAGATTTCAATCAAAATCCTAGATTATTAGTCTGGTAGATTGAGGAACAAAGACTCCCTCTAGTTAAAGTTCTGTAGAGAAATCAGTCTGTTGAGGGAGCTACTTAAGAAGCAGAAGCAGACATGCATACCAAGTATCCTTACCTCTTCTCTGCCAACTCAGATCAAGCTCAAGGAAATAGTTCTCCTTAAGCTTACTCAGTTCATGATCAGTGTTCATCACGAACTTGGTATTCAGTTTCATGTTCATAATCCCAATATAAACTTGGTATCAAGTATCGTTGCATATTCAATCATGCATTCATGTATCATCTCAGTTATATAATTATGCATCAGAGATGCATTCTTATTCTGAGAAACTTAGTTCTTCAGCGCACTCAGTTATGCATTCATGAATCAGTTACACATGCATCAGATATGCATGTTCAGTATGTTATGTTCAGCTTTTCAGTCATGTCAGTCATGAGATCATGTACCATTTATCCATGTTCAGTTCATGTTCAGCTCATTGTTTCCCCTTTCAGTCAGTCTCAATCGAGGATGAATGTTCTCAAGGGGGAGATATTGTAATACCTGTGCCTTTTCTTAGCTTGAAATCATCACCAGGATGTTTGAACTTTCTTTGAAATATGAATCTATTTTTGTACATGTGGTGTTTTCAATATTTTTACTTTTTGTCATGTGGAAAATTTTGTAAGCTTTTCATCGATATAAGATTCGCCTAACTTCGACAACCGGGTAAGAAGTTATGGCAACTTAAGGTTTCAGTCATAGAACACCGTCATTTCAATCAGTGGCGCATTGCGCCATAAGCCAAAATGACATTCGTCCTTTTCCAGTGTTTCTCATTGATTGACTCCACGTCGCGACAAGGTTCCAAGTCCCAGTTGTCAATTTCCAGTGGCTTGGCACGAAAGTGGCGCATTGCGCCAAGGCAAAAAATGGGGATTTTCAGTTCCCAGCTTCCATTTTTAAATTTGTTCAAGGGTATTTGGGTCTTTTTCCATGGCCCTAGTTAACCAAAAACACAAAATTTAATCTATTGGTGACCTAAATACTTATCATTATTCAATTGCTGTCACAAATCAAGATCCCCTTCCAAAACCAAGAACCCTAGCTCTCAAATTCAAGGGCCAAATCACAAGGACTCTCCGTCAATCTTTAAGAAATCATGAAACAAGGTATGCATAGTGTTCATTCATAGACCCCCTTTTGTCCATGAAGTCCAAGAATCCCTTTTCAACTATAAGTTATGAATTTTCTTCATGTTTTCATGCTTTATATGTTCTTGTTCATGTTGATAGATAAGAAATTGAATTCTAATCCATGTTGGGTGATAATATCTATGTGGGTTTAATTATTATAGACCTAGATTCATGCAACCCTATGACTAAACCCTCAAGATATAAAACTAGAATTGAAGCATGTTGTTTAAGTGTTGTATATTGTGCTTTACATGTACTATGCCTACGATATGTTTGATTAAATGCCTAGATGAAGGAAAATTTGCCTAACTAGCATGATATCATGAAATCCCCATGTATGTACAAGTCTATGCCTATCACACATTTGATGAAATACTTTAATAAAAGTATCATGAATTATAATGTTAGTCATGTGCTCAAGTAAGTTATGCTAAGTCAGTTTCCTTCCCTCGAGTCCTAGGGGTACCTGTACCCAAAACATTAGGTGTGTGCCTAGAGCTATGTCATGTTTTCATGATAATGTCAGTCAAGCTATAAATTCTTAGACTTGAGACAATCTTATGACTTAGGAAATCTCCACGATCTCATGACTCAGTCGGTTTTTAGATATCAGTAGTATTTCATCAGTCACAGAATTTAGTATCTCAGTCCATGTTCAGTCCAGTTTAATTTATCATGTACAGAGTCTAATCAGATGGGAGTAGGGATTAGCACCGAGTGAACCCAAGGATGGGGACACACACTATCAGATGTAGGTGTGATCCTTCGAAGTCATCCTTGAATTCCAGAACTATATAGCCAGCATAGGTTGAGACATCAACACCGTCCGATGAGGTTTGATGAGATGGATTAGCACTGTCGAATAAGAGCCCCACCATTCTTGTTTGGGGACACTATCAGATAAGGGTGACCCACAGCTTGTCCTTACTAGTGGCGCAGTACTGACACACTTCCAATTAGGGTTACAGATTGGACCTTAACTCAGCCATTATGGCGTACTAGGGGCATATTGGTTAAATACTACTTCCCACAGTTTCATGTTACAGAATTAGAACTGTCAGATACAGTCAATCAGTCTCAGTTAAAGAACTTAGATGGTTCTTCATATTTTAGAACTGTCAGATACAGTCAACTCAGATACAGTATGGAACTCAGATAGTTCCATCAGATTTAGGACTGTCACATACAGTCACTCATGTTATCAATCATGTCATGTTAGTAGTATTCATATTCAGTAGTCATGTTATCACAGTATAAGTTATTATGTCTCATGCATGTATTCTCACATTCATGATAGTCAGTCAGCTATTATTATTGTTTATGCATATGAAACCTATGCATTTAGCCTACCACACATGCATACCAGTACATTAAAACTACTGACGCATTCGCGCTATAATGTCTTATACAACAGGTATAGAGACACGAGTTCCAGACCAGCAATAGATTCCAGCTTCAGCAGTCAGAGTAGAAGTTAATCCTCATCCTTCAAGGGAATGATGATTTTCTATTATCTCATTGATTAGTTATTAGTTGGAGTTAGTTGGGGACATGTCCCATCAACTCCTTATTCAGATTATTCAGTCAGTAGAGGCTTTCAGAATAGATGTAGACTATCATGCTTCAGACTTCAGTATTCTCAATTTTGTTTTGAGTGTTTTATTAGCCCACACTTATGTTATATTATTCAGATTATGTTCAGTATTGAACCTTATGGCCTTTCAGTGCATGTTTCCACATTATCATGTCATATTATGCAGTGTACAGGTACAGATATTAGTCATGGGTTAGATTTTGGTCCTTCGGGGTCATGGGCACCATGTAATGTTTCGGTTTAGAAAATTGGGGCATTACAATCATACCTACACCATCATACTTCATTGCAAAATAAATGAACTTATATTCTTGCATACATTTTTCCAAGCTTACTATCTCACCTTTCATATATCTAATATCTCTACCCCAAACAATCATTATTTCCACCTTGATGATCATTCACTATTCAATCTTAGATTCTTCTACTAGACATGATTAACTACAACCCCACACGCCATTCTTTCTTGAAAAAACATCAAGAAACACTAGTCCACTAGAACCTCATAATAATAACATTTTATCATAATCTTATAGTCTATCTAATTACAACCAATTATCACATCCTACTTTCAAGCATCATTACTACTTATTGTAACGCCCTGAGATCCTATCTCATGACGTCACACGGTGCTTATGGACCCGAAGAACCACAAGATAACCCTTTACTGATATTTGTACCTGTACACTGCATAATATATGAAATAAATGTGGAAACTGGCCATAAGGTTCAACACATCTATGCATAATCAAACCGAAAACTGAATACTAATATATTAACATCCATCTGAAAAGCCTCTAAACTATCTGAACTATAGAGTTGATGGGACATGTCCCCAACTAACTCCGTCAACTGAGAATATAAACAAAATCTAATGCAACAATAGTAAACTGAGATTCATCCTCACTGCTACTGCTGCTAACTGGGACTGAACTACTGAGGAAACTCTGAATCCTGTGCCTCTAAAACTATGGTGTCAAATAAAACACCATAGCGCAAATGCGTCAGTACAAAAATGTAACAAGTATGTAGACGAGGTAAGGCTAAATGCAAGGTCTCATGCATGCACAATATGTAAACTAAATAGTCATAAAAACATCGCATGAGAGCTAATACATGAATGCACAGAACATGAATACAATTATCGCAACTCTAGATACTGAAACCCAGATACCATTTTATTTTAGTCTGAACTCACTCTGACACTGAGATACTAAATCAATGACTCATTTGATACTGGTAACTGAGGATCTAGATGTACTTACGTTTATGACTGAATTCTTGGACTTACTACTTTCAAATGACAGGATTAGATATCAACCCTTTTTAACAGATAATTTTGGAAGCTTTATCAATGATAATAAATATAATTATATTTGAATCTTACAACAAAAATACTCAACAGGAATCTGATACTGTGATCAAGCCTGTCTGGCGGCATACTTTTGAATATGATATCAAATAACTGTATGCGAGACCAAGTCTATCTGATGGGATGGTCCATAAATCGATGGAACTATCTGAGTTCCTCACAATGATAGATGACTGTATATGACAACCCTAATTTTTGAACACTGATTTTGAAACTGAGACTGAATCTGAAACTAAAATTGTGGGAAGTAGTTACTTAACCGACATGCCCCTACTATCTCTTAGGGGTCCAACCTCTACCCCTAGTTGGGATGGTGTCAATATCGTGCCACGGGTAAAGACCTTATCTTTATATGACCCTCATCTATTAGGTCCTCATTCGAGAAAGGTGGAGCCCTCATCTAACAGGTTAAGCCACCTCATCTACCCTCATCTAGCATGTATGATATCTCTCATCCACCCTCATCTAATAGGTGTGATGTCTCAACCTACACTGGCTATGTAGTTTTGGAGCACAAGGATCGCATCTAAGGATTACACCCTCCACTAGTAGGTGAGTCCCTATCCTTGAGCTCGCTTGGTGCTAGTTTCTACTCCCAAATGAAAGACACTGATCTGATTCTTAACTAAACTTAGATTGAGCTGAATCTGATACTGATCGTGTTTCTCAAAGATCTGACTGAATTACGCTGAGATTTCTTAGTTCCGTATCTGACGGAAAGGATATCAAATCATGGTATTTGACTGACGATACAGAGATTACAAAGATAAATGAGATTATTGAGCTTTATTAAGCTTCGCACTCATCTAAGGATATAGAGTTCTACAACTCACTGAGTTCTAAGAATCATGGCTCGATTGGAATTGTCGAGAAATTGACACGGGCTCTAGACAATAGCTCTATTTTTGGGTATAAATACCCCTAGGACTCGATAATATAAAAGTGAAACCCAATCATTCCTGTATCATCACGATCATCCATTTATCAACATAGGAATTCATTCATCATCATAATCATTCATGCATTATCGCAATCATTCATTCATCGTCACCATCACTAATGCATCATCACAATTATTAAAGCATCTTCTCCGAGAAATTAGAAATCATAATATACTTTTCCCCTCAAAAATCCTTAAAGTATCGCATCAAGCATTTTGGAAACATAAACCTCTATTTATCATCATAATCACAAAAGGGTCACTTCAAGCATCTTGGGATAATAATCATATAACAACATAGGGGAAACATGCTATTAGATCGAACTCCATTCAACAAGGTTTTACCTCAACCATTTCATACCTATATTAGTCTCAACATGTGTTTGGGTATCACATGCTTAGGAGACTTCACACTATCATGTCATAGCTTACTTGCTAATCACTTAACATGTGTTAAAAACTTAGCATAAAACAAAGATCCCACAATTGGGGAATTTACAACCATCACATCTCCACTCACTCACTAAGGTCCTTCAACAAACACTAGACATGCACAGGTTTGCACTTTTTTGGGGATTCCCTACTAGCATTGAATAATTCATTCACTTAGACATTTTATCAAACACTAGGCATGCATAGACTAGCTTATAATTTGAGGCTTCCTATTCAACATACTATCATAGCTCAAATGCTCCTCTTAAGCTTTTATCAAAACTATGGGAGACATGCTCCGCTTAATCAACCAATTCTACACCCAAAAGTCATGAACACATCAACGACCATGACATATAACCGTATTTTAGAAGTTATTAGATCACTATTTAACTACAATGCTTGATTTCTAGTCTAATAGACATTTTATCGAACACCTCACATGCACAACTTAGGCATAGGAATAATAACCCAACTACTCATCATGAACAACAAAATTTACATGTTTCCAACCCGTATAATCTCATGGATTCATACAAACCACATAAACATTCCATCTTGGAAATCAATCAACATAATCAATGAGTACATAATCCATTTACCACTCAAATACCACATACTAAGGTGAAGGATTTATAATCTTGTACATGAACATAAATCACAACTCAAGCATAGAAGGAACATATATTTTAACTCACAAGAATCATTAGGAACTCATAAACATGAAATCTTTAAGATTTAGAAAAGGGTTACTTGAGCTTTTTGGATGAAAGGGGCCCAAGAATAAACATCTACATACCTTGGGGAAACTCTTTCTTGAAAGCCTTTGGAAGAATTCTTGATTTTTGCTCTTCATTCTCTCTAAATTTTTGGTGGAAGAAGAGAGAATTTTTTATTTTGGAAACCCTAGCTTTTGGGTGAAAGAAGAGAAAATAAATGAGGCCTTCAACCCTTGAGTGGGTATTTATATAGGTTGGGGAAAGAGTGGAAAAGAACAAAATGCCCTTTAAAGAAAAAGAATTGAAAACTGTTGATCGGGGTCTGTGACGGTCGATCTAACAGTCCGTTAGAGGGACTGACGGTCTACCAAGTCGTCCGTCACTCGAGTGACAAAACTGGGACATTCTACTTTGATGTGACGGTTAAAGTAACGGTCCGTCAGGAATCTGACGGTTCACCAGATCGTCCGTCACTCGAGGGTCAAGGATGGGCCATTCTATTTTGACCTGATGGACCCCTTGACGGTCCGTCAACTTTTTAACGGTCCACCACTTTGGCCGTCACTCGGGGGGCCAGAAATGGGATGTTCTATCTTGGCCTGAAGGGACACTTGACGGTTCACCAAGGACTTGGCGGTCCGACAGGTTGACCATCAAACCTGGGCGATTCTGATACCATTTAGTAAAATAGCCATAACTCCCTCGTCCGATGTCAGATTTTGATGAAATTTGTATCGATGGAAAGCTTATTCAATGATATACATGAAAAATATTTGAAATTAGAGAAATACAACATGATTCAAAGTGTACCATACTTGGGAAGATATTTTTGAAATTTTTTGACTCGGATTTTTGCTTTACCGAAAATGCTCTAAGGCTCAGACTAGGAGAGAACTTTGCGGGGTATTACACTTATCCATCCATATATCTAAATTATACTCCTATACCTACAAGAATAAATTGATTTCTCTTTAATAACCACAAAGAGAATCCACATTAACAATCCTTAACAATATACTACTTTTTTAATAACCTATACTCTTCTAACACCATGAAATACCATGAAGAACTCCTTTCCTACTTTAACCATACTACAATTACCATTAACTAATAACCCCTTATCTACCTTCCACCATGAAACCTACACTATATTCACTACCCCTTAGTTAACACACAAGGATATATCATCTGAATTATACTTAATAGTATACATAGATCTATCAATTTACCCTCAATCAAATGCTAACACAATTTTTCTTTTTACTACACTTCTAAATCCATACTTCCAACTCTAAGGATGTTCTACAACTTATGAATCATAACACCCTAAGTTACATCATCCCTGAATAAAGGTTGTATTCAATAGTCTAGGCACATGCTCTATCCTTTTGTAAGTGCTATTTGTAATAAAGGGCTAAAGCGAAATCTGATTTCATAACTTATTATGTCTTAACTGCAAATATGAGGACATAAGTTTTTGAATTAAGGGACTTTAAAGACATTAGCGGGCTCCTCATAATCCCTTTGTGTGATTTTTAAAGTTACTAATTGTAAATCTATGAGCATCATTTTTGGAGGAATTGAAAGTTACCACTCATGTTATCTCAAAAATAAGTCATAGATGGAAAATTATGGAGTAATTCACAAATTGATAGAAGTTTCTAAGAGGACAACTTTACTAAATGATCTAGAGTATGAAAGAAAGGAGACAATTCTTAAATGCCCAATAGCCTCTCGAAGAAAAGTACAAATAGCTCCGTACCATTTTGCAAGACTTTACTAGACACGACTTCATAGACTTCCTAGAACATTTGAAATCTGATTCTGATACAAAGTTTGTAACGCCCCGAGACTACCCGCTGGATGTCACATGGTGCTTAGTACCACAAGTTATCCTAAGTTACCCATGATACTGGCATAATTCTTGAGTAGCTGAATAAATACATAAACTGGAAACAATAAGCGGAAGAGGTATTTTTAGATGAACTTATTCAATACAATACTTTTCAATAAACTTACAACAATGGTTATACAACGGAATTTGAAACCGAATACATCAACTTTGACTTGCTTTCTATGAAGCCTCTACTAGTACTTACTATAGTTAATCAGGACATGACCCTTAGCCATCCCTAATGAATACGACTGAATAAAATGTAATATTAGAACTAGAGTTGACTCCAGTCCTCAAATCAAGAGAACTCATCACCTGATGACTGGAAGTTGTGTTATGTCTGATCATGGTGTTGTAGGATACAACTGGTACCTACATCATGAAGCAATGTAGCCACAGACATATATATGTGGTCAGTGCTTTGAAATATACTGAGTATGTGGGGGTGAATGAAATAAGTAAAAACTGAAGCTGAACATACTTTCAAATCTTGCATGCTAAGTGTAAAAGGACTCATCTTGATCATGAAAAAACACTGAAAGCTGAAATATCATAAGCATGACTAATAAAACAACATTTGAATAAAGCTTATGAGTCATTACTGTTATGACCTGATTTACGAGTCATGGTGGAACCTACCAATTCCAACCAGAAGGTGAGATAATACCATAACTTGGAGCTAACACAATAGGTTAATTCAGTAAGAAAGGTCCAACAAAGGTGAAATTTAAAGAACATCAATTGCTAACCTGAGGGTTCTAGATAGAATAACAAATCATACAGATACCACTCCCAAAACTTGGTAGAGTTAGTATAAGAGAAACTAATAATATTAATACAACTCCAAGTATAGAATAGTTTATACACTTGTTGCGGATACTAAAGACTGAATACAAAAGATGGAAGGAAATCGGGTGACTCAAACTCCAAGATCTCACCCTATCTCCCAAAATCAATCACTGTACGAACCATAATCAACGGAGACAACTAATACTCAAATCCATACCAAAAAGGTACAGAAGTGTAGTATGAGTACCAAAACAATGGGTACTCAGTAGGCATCATTGAACAATTGAGCTAAATCATAATATAAGAATGATAAAGTGTAAGATAATCATAACTACATCAAGGTACATAATCGACCCTAAATTATCTCTATCATCACTGTATATAATAAGTAAGCAATTCAAATTACAGTATAACATAAGGCATCAACACATGCCAATATCGCCAATTTACATCAAACGACCATTTGCTAATATTCATAATCATCACCAATAATCATAACTGAATAACATATACTAATATAATCGTAATTGTAACCATACCACCATCTAGGTACTATCTCATCATTACACCCTATTCACTCATTCTTATCTACTCAACACTTATTACTAAACCAATTACTTACTAGTTATCATATAATCTCTAACCATTATCCATACCCTATTCATCACTTAGTCACTATTCTTGGATCAACGACTAACCATTATTTACTCACTAGACAAAAGTAGCTTCTAGTCAAGATTCACCACTAGATTGTATTCTCCTATAAACCAATATTCATTTCTAGCCAAAATAATCCCACTAGTCACCATTTAACAAAGGACCACTAATTACCATAAGTAAACTTATTCATCTCTCAACTAACATCTTTTATTAACTATCATCATTAATCCACAAATCCTCATTAAAGAATTAATCAATATCCTAAACTTAGTCATCAATTGCAACTAATCATCACCATTGCTAAACCCATTATAATTAACCACCATAATGAAATAATTATGCTTATTAATAGCCATCAATGCCACTAGTCCTCTTTACCACTAAGGTTCACAAATCCCCTAGTCATTATTAGCAACTTAAGTAATATACACCACTAAGCATATTTTATTTTTAAATCATCAACTATAACACTTTATACCTCAACCCATTAAAAGACTATAACCGACTCCTCTAATATCAATATTATAGCAAACTATACAAGAACATAAATAAATATATAATTGCCCCACACAGGGCTAGCTAGATTTAACCGGTAGGTACACACATAGGCACATCAATAATCATATACTCTGGACTTGTCGGGCATTATTATTTTATCATAATATCCTCCAAGACTCAAAATGCGTATCAATATATGATTATAATATTTTCCAGCCTTTTCGGGCATTAATATATCATCATAATATTCTCCATCTTTGCCGGACGTTAATATATAATCATAATATCCTTCGACTTTGTCAGATGTCAATATATCATCAAAATATCACTCAGGCTCAAACTAGGTATTAATATCGTCAACATATCCTCCGTACTCAAACCAGATATCAATACCATCAACATATTCTCTGGAGTTGAACCAGGTATCAATATCATTAACATATCCTCCAAACTCGAATAGGGTATCAATATTATCAACATATCCTCTCTCCTTACTCGGCATCATCAGATCATCATAATAGGAAATCAATAGCAATAATAAAGAACAATCCCTACAAGTGTTAAACTAAATGACAAAGCCCAAAAGGGCTAAAGTAAAGTTCAAGCCCCAAAAGGGATTTGGTAAATGATAAGTAAGTAAATGACAAGTCCCACAAGTGCTAAAGTAAAGTGCATACCGACGAGGGATAAAGTAAATAACAAGCCCCACAATGGCTAAAGTAAAAGAGAAGTAAGGAGAAACATACCTTTATATATCATCATTCATCTATAAAGACAATTTTCCATAAATATATGA
>NC_061111.1:232205443-232371985 GCF_002878395.1 Capsicum annuum | reverse complement strand
ATATATATTGCATTAATATTGCAAAACATTAACAGGATCAACATGGTTAGTAGCATAGCTTCTTATGTAGATAATAAATATACCTTTTAGAATCCTTAGTATCACGACTCATAATATTGGCAACAAGAAGTCTTTCTAGCATAATCACTATTTGGGTTACTATACAAAGCATAACATGAGTCCAACATAATCTATAGAGTATCTTTATGAATAGTAAATAAGCATACCTTCTAACACCATTAACATATCATTTACAATATAGACAATAAGAAAGATTTTCAATAAAATTTATTAGCATAATTACTATGCATGATCATAACTTAGACAATAGTATAGCTAACAACCTAAACACTAGCCTAAATGATGGCTTAATAAAGAGTATAGTCAAGGATTCATCATTACAAAATCCATAATTTAGTCATTTAGACCTTGGGCATAACCATAAGAAATATCATGAACAATGGCCCATTAGTAGCATATTCATTGGCCTAAGTATATTTCATCATTAGTATGAACAATGGATAAAGAATTACATGATCCATACTTTATCCATAGTGTGGTCAATAACATCATTTATGACTTAGGCCATATTATAGACAAGGGTTTCTTTAATAGCACGATCATTAGCCCAACTAATAGATAATCTGTAACGCCCCAAAATATCATCCCGAGATGCCACACGGTGCCCAAGGCTACACGTAGCCTCAAGCTAACCCTTTAAGTCAAAACACTACCCTTGGGTTCCAACACAACAACATACATACTACGCTAAGGATATATATAAGTACATATCATATCATACCACACATGGCACAGAATATCGTTAGATTGTACATATATGGAATGTCTATACACAAACCAACCCAACAATACACTAGTCTGACATAGCCTCTATACAGCAAAGTCAACGAGCCATAGGGACAAACCCCCAACTGACTCAACAGACCAAAGAGATCACAAAACAACAACACCAAAACTAGCAACTTGGTCCTCAAACCATGAGGACTCACCACTGAAGAAACGTAGATGCGACACTCGGATGTCACTGCCACGGCTGCGGCTGAGTACCTGAACCTACATCATGGTAAGAATGTTGCCCATAGAGAAATATGTGGGTCAGCACCAGATACGTACTGAGTATATGGGGACGCATACAAAATATAAATAATATTATAAATTTTGTAAAAACGTACATACGGACAATAATGACACACCTAGCTTGAGTGATATTGAATCATGCAACTCATAATATCTTAGATAGGAAATGTAGGATAAAAACCTGATAAATCATTGTAGATCGTCATAGGCAACTTGACTTACCACATCAAAACTCAGAGTAACTCGATATTTCAATAAACATAATTCTTATGGACAGGGGAGTTTCCTATAACCGAAAACCCCACGTGAGCTACGTGGAATACCAACATTTGAAACCCCCGTTGGCGGGAGCGTCATACTCTTTTCTAGGGAGTACGACCTTAAAACTGCAATAATCACAATCGGGTTCTCTGGCCAATAATATCATCATCAAACAACCCTATGGTGGCACATAGGTTTGGGGAAATACCAAATTTCCCTCTCGGTGCTAAGTACTACTCCCTGACAAGCTCAAAATGCGTTAGGAAATCCACCACAACATCACAAGGGTCTATCATAAAGACCAAATCAAATCTCTTTCTCATTTATCAAATTATATCAATTTGTGCATTCCTAACACATTTTAGCTCCAAACATTTTAATCTTCCTCAACATCAACAAGGTATCAATGCATTGAACCATAACCGACTCGATATTTGGAAAAGGATATGAGACTCAATACATAATATTTTCAACAATTTAACTCATCAAACCATCCGAAAAATACCAAGACTCATTGCAACTTCAATATCAACATTTCTCAATTTTCCATCCAACTCTCATTTAAAGGTACTTGAGACATCAATCCATAGTAGGGATATAGAATTTTCAATATCAATTATAAATTCATAATAAGTAAATAGTGGAATGATAGTATAAAGCAAGGCTTAACAAATTAAATTATCAAACTATCATAATCAAATACTTTTTGGACATAATTCCATCTCAACATCATACACATATCCGATGACATAATCCCTTAGCTCATGGACAATAATATAAGATATAAAACCATATTTCCAATTCATGGTAAAACATGTAAAATCTCATGTCAATTTAATTCAACAAAAATACCGGGCACAAGATCGAAAGAATATTCGTGTTCAAAGCCCCACATACCTAAAAATGGAAGATAAATATGAACTTCCGACTTCGAAACTTTATTCGCGAAAATAAAGGGTGCTTCTCGAAGCCCTTAACATGATCAACTCGAATCCCAAATCAATTTGAAATTTCTACGGTTCAATCAAGAGACATAAAAGGATGACATTTGGAGTAGTAGGGTTGGGGTTTGAGCCTTAGAAAATTTTGGAGAAAAATAAGCTATTGAATGCTCTTAATGGACTTAAATTCATGGTTTAACCAGATGGATTGGAGTGAAAATGACCAAAATACCCTTAAAAATCAAATAATGTCAAATCTGTCCTGTGGTGGACTGTTTTGATAGGCTGAAGTAGATCGACCATAACTTTTTACTCCGATGGCCAAATTGGATGAAACCAATTTCATTGGAAAGAGGACTTTCAGAGATTTTTGTTGATATATAGTATCCCGCCCAGATCATTATGTACAAGGAGTTATGATCATTTGAAGTTGACCCTAAAATTCGCCTGGCCTCAGTATTTTTTCCTGTACATTTACTGTTTACCACTATTCACTATTCGATCGGAATGATTATAACTCATCGCTCGAGTGTCCATTTTGGATGATCCACATATTATTGGAAAGATTATTCGATGATCTACGTGATGACGGGTTGCATATCCAAAAATTCCACAGAGAAAAATTATTAATCATAATAAAGAACAGAATTCAACATATTTTCGTCTGAGATCTTAACGGAATTGGAAACATTCATCCTCGAATGTTGATAGGTAGGTCAAGAATACTATGAAAATGAGTATATAGAGAAAAATCATCTTTCCCAAGCATATACTCCATACTAGATTTTTTTGGTTATCATAGAAAACACACAAGCCAAGATAAACATAGCAATAAGGATTAAATCAAAAGAGAATGATACCTTTGACATGCTCAGGATTAGTAGGAAAGAGGTGGGGATATTTGGCGCGCATATCTGCTTCGGCTTTCCAAGTAGCACTCTCCACGGATTGATTTCTCTAAAGCACTTTAACCAAGGGAACTTCCTTGTTTCTTAGCCTACGAACTTGAAAGTCAAAAACCGCAACCAGAATATCTTTATATAAAAGACTATCTTGAATACAGAATCACCAATAAACTTCTTAAGCATAGAAACATGGAAAACCATATGGACGTTAGATTTCCCAATACAATCCACAATCTTATAGGGACCAATGTAACGGGGACTTAGTTTCTCTTTTTTCCCAAATCTCTTCACCCCTTTCATGGCTGAAACTTTCAAGTACACTAAATCACCAACATCAAATTCAAGGTCTTTCCTTCTTACATCTGTGTATGATTTTTGACGACTTTGGGCAGTTTTCAACCTTTCCCGAATTAACTTAACCTTCTCCATGGCCTCGAACACCGTATCCGTTCTAGTCGCGGCAGCCTCACCAACTTCAAACCAACCAATGGGTGATATACACCTTCTACCATACAAAGATTCAAATGAGGCTATTCCAATAGTAGCATGAAAACTGTTATTGTAAGCAAACTTGATTAATGTTAAGTACTCATCCCAACTACCTTTAAAATTAAGCACACAAGCCCTCAACATATCTTCTAAGGTCTGAATGGTCCACTCGGCCTGACCATCTGTTTGCGGATGGAAAGCAGAACTTCAATGACTTTGGGTACCGAGACCCTTCTGGTAGATTTCTAAAACTGGGAGGTACACTGAGTACCTCTGTCAGAAATAATAGCCAAAGGGATTCCATGAAGTCTGACGAGTTCTTGAATATATATTCTAGTATAATCTTTAACTGTATACGATGAATGAACAAGCAAGAAATGAGCAGATTTCGTCAGCCGATCTACGACAACCCAAATCGAATCATGATGGTGACGAGAAGGAGGCAAACCAACTATGAAGTCCATATTCACTTCTTCCCATTTCCAAGTAGGAATGCTAAACTATTGCATCACCACTAAGCCTTTGATGCTCTATTTTAACCTGTTGACACATGGAACACTTTGCCACAAATTCTACTATGTTCTTATTCATATCGTTCCACCAATAGATTTTCCGCAAATCATGGCATCTTGGTAGAATTATCGTGTACCATGCGCTTCTGCCATAATCCTCTACTTTAAGTTATCAACATCAAGAACACATAATCTTTTTCTCGGAGTCTCAAAACGCCGTCTCCCCCTTGGGAGAAAACCTCCACCTTTTGGTCTTTAACTGACTCTTTTAACTTTACCAAGGTAGGATCCCTGTCTTGCTTCTCCTTTACTTCCAAAACTAAAGAGGATTCGGAACCACTTTGCACTCCTATACTACCCTCAACATCACCAAACAACCTAACCCCTAATCTAGCCAAAAAATGTACCTCACGGTCCAACTCCTTCTTACCAATCTCCACATGTGCTACGCTACCCATGAACTTCCGACTAAGGGCATCTGCTACTACATTGGCCTTTCTCGGATGATACAGCATGCTCATATCATAATCTTTCAACAGTTCTAACCATCGTCTCTGCCTAAGATTCAACTCTCTTTGGCTGAATACATACTGCAAGCTCTTATGGTCCATGAAGACATCGACCTGGACACCATACAAATAATGTCTCCATATTTTCAAAGCAAAAACCATGATAGCTAATTCAAGGTCATGGGTAGGATAACTCTTCTCGTAAGGCTTTAGTTGCCTGGAAGCATAAGCTATAACCTTGCCCTTTTGCATCAATACACAACCCAAACCGACTCTGAAAGCATCGCAACACACCACAAAAACCATCAACACCATTAGGCAAAGTCAACACAGGGGCTGAAGTGAGTCGAGTCTTCAACTCCTAAAAACTCTTCTCGCAAGATTCGGACCACAGGAACTTCACTTTCTTTTGTGTCAAACGGGTCATAGGAGACGCAATAGATGAAAACCCTTCAACAAAGCGACGATAATAACCAGCTAGACCCAAGAAACTTCGAATATCAGAAGGAGAAATAGGTCTAGGACAACTCTTTATAGCCTCTATCTTTTAAGGATCAACTCTAATACCTTCGGAAGAAACAACATGACCTAAGAAGGCTACAGAGTTCAGCTAGAACTCACACTTACTGAACTTAGCATACAACCGATGAGTTCGAAGAGTTTCCAACACGATTCAGAGATGATCCACATGATCACCCTCACTACAGGAGTAAATAAGAATATTATCAAGGAACAATATTACAAATAAATCTAGATATGGCCGGAATACATGGTTCATAAGATCCATGAAAGCCGCTGGAGCATTAGTTAACCCAAAAGACGTCACTAGAAATTCAAAATGACCGTAACGAGTTCGGAAGGCTATCTTGGGGATATCACATTCCCTAACCTTAAGTTGGTGATAACCGGATCTGAGGTCTATCTTCGAAAGGTAGCTCGTACCTTGCAATTGATCAAATAAATCATCAATTTAAGGAAGCGGATATTTATTCTTGATAGTAACCCTATTAAGTTGTCGGTAATCAATACACATCCGTAAAGAACCATCTTTCTTATGCACAAACAGGATAGGTGCACCCCACGAGGACACACTAGGTCTAATAAAACTTTTGTTTAAAAGATCTTTCAATTGCTCCATTAACTCTTTAAGTTCTGCGGGAGCCATGTGATATGGAGGAATGGAAATAGGCTGAGTATCGAGAAGAAGGTCAATCCCGAACTCTATCTCTCTTTCAAGAGGTATTCCAGGGAAATCTTCAAGAAAGATATCAAGAAACACATTAACAACATTAATTTAAGATAGGATATGAAACGACCCTTAGGAATCACAAAACTCTTGGACCATTCAAGGATAGGTTCATCAGGAAACTGAAACTTGACCAAACGGGCATGACAATCAATAGACACATAGCATGAGTGAAGCCAATCCATACCCAGAATTATATCAAAGTCAACCATATCTAGCTCAATCAAATCAGCATACATAACCCAATGAAAGACAGTAATGGGACATTTCTTATACACTCGCTTAGCAATGACAGACTCTCCTACCAGAGTAGAAACTAAAATACGCTCAAAAATTAGTTCAGGATCTATTTCAAAATTTACAGCAACCAAAGGTGTCACATAAGAAAAACTCAAACTGGGGTCCATCAACACATAGACATCAAAATAGAAAAAATAGAGCATACCAGTGACAACATCGGGAGAGTCCTTCTACTCCTGACGAGGTGGTATATCATAGAAATAATTCTAGCGTTGACCGCCAGCAGTACTAGATGAAGCACCTTGAGGAGGAACTGAATGGGCTGCGGGAAATAGGGCACTGGTAGCCTGACTCTAGGGACAGGCATCACGACTCCGTTGTCTAGCATACGGGTAGTCTCTAAGTATGTGGCCCAACTTACCACAACCAAAATAAACCCGTTGTCCCATATGACACTCCCCAAAATGGTCTTTACCACACTTAGCACATGAAGGAGGATAAGGCCAGTTGCTTACACTGTCCTGAGACTTGGAAGGTACCGACCTATTCTCGAGCTCCTGCCTACCCCGATATATGAGAGCACTAGCTGAGAAAGGCGCAGATATAAATGGACATCTCTGAAACTAAGGGTGACTCCCTTCAGAGAATCTAGTATGACCAGACCCCTGTTGCTCTGATCTGACTCTCTTGATCCCTCTTACTCTTTCTCTTTTCTTTATCTTGTTTGACTCAATCTATTGGGCGTAAATCATTAACCTAGAAAGATTAATCTCTCTGTTGATCATAGCAGATCTACATTCTTTCACCACATAACTCGACACCCCAATTAGAAAGTTTCTCATACTAGTCCTGAAGTCAGCCATCATATTGGGAGCATACTTCGATAGCTGATTAAACTTAAGACAATACTCCTTAACCGACATGGAGCCTTGTCTCAAATTCATAAACTCCTCTATCTTAGCTTCCCATAACTCAAGAGGAAAGAATCTATCCAAGAAAGCATATTGGAATAATTTCCAAGTCACCGGAGTGGTATCTTCCTCTTTACCCTTATTCCATATCTGCACCCAGTTATAAGCAAAATCCTTCAACCGATAAGAAGCTATCTCCATACTTTCTTCCTCGGTCATGTGTATAATCTGTGTGATTTTATTCATTTTATCAACATACATCTACAGGTCCTCACCTTCTCTCAACCCATGAAACTCTGGCGGATTCATCCGCATAAAATCACGAATTTGTGCTGCTACCAAATTATTTTCCTGTAGAGGTAGAGCGTTGGTCTGAGTATTGGCGGTAACTACCTAGGATAGCATCTGAAAAGCTACCTGAAATTCAGCGAGGGATACCATCTCATGTAATGGATCAATGGGTTGAGGTTGGTTGTTGTTTTCGCGAGCTCGATGTGGAGGCATTTTCTGTCATAAGAATGCACGAATTAATAGCAGAAGGAAACAGTTGTAATCATGATAGACTCTTGTAGAAAGAAAGAAACAACTTTTCCTATAATGCCCCACAACTTCTTTATCATAGGTGTGGCGCGCTACACACCGATGTTCAAGACTCTACGTAATGCGGCTTGTCAGACTCCCTAGGACTCTTCACAACCTTAGGCTCTGATACCAAGTTTGTAACGCCCTAAAATATCATCCCAAGATTCCACACGATGCATAAGGCTACACATAGACTCAAGCTAACCCTTTAAGCCAAAACACTACCCTTGGGTTCCAACACAACAACATACACACTATGCTAAGGATATATATAAGTATATATCATATCACATAGCACATGGCACGGAATATCGTTAGACTGTACATATATGGAATGTCTATACACAAACCAACCCAACAATACACTATTCTGACATAGCCTCTATACAGCAAAGTCAACGAGCCATTGGGACAAACCCCCAACTGACTCAACAGACCAAAGAGATCACAAAACAATAGCACCAAAACTAGCAACTTGGTCCTCAAACCATGAGAAATCACCACTGAAGAAACGTAGATGCAGCACTCGAATGTCACTTCCGCGGCTGCGACTGAGTACCTGAACCTACATCATGGTAAGAATGTTGCCCATAGAGAAATATGTGGGTCAGTACAAGATGCGTACTGAGTATATGGGGGTGCATGCAAAATATAAATAATATCATAAATTTCGTAAAAACATACATACGGAACATAATGATACACCTGGCTTGAGTGACATTGAATCATGCAACTCATAACATCTTAGATAGGAAATGTAGGATAAAAAACTCATAAATCATTATAGATCATCATAGGCAACTTGACTTACCACATCAAAACTCGGAGTGACTCAGTATTTTAATAAACATAACTCTTATGGATAGGGGAGTTTCTATAATTGAAAACCCTACGTGAGCTACGTGGAATACCAATGTTTGAAACCCCCATTGGCTGGAGCTTCATACTCTTTTCCTGGGAGTACGACCTTAAAACTACAATAATCACAATCGATCTCTCTGGCCAATAATATCATCATCAAACAACCCTACGGTGGCACATAGGTTTGGGAAAATACCAAATTTCTCTCTAGGTGCTAAGTACTACTCCCCGACAAGCTCGAAATGCGTTAGGAAATCCGCCACAACATCACAAGGGTCTATCATAAAGACCAAATCAAATCTCTTTCTCATTTATCAAATCATATCAATTTCTGGATTCCTAACTCAACACATTTTAGCTCCAAACATTTTAATCTTCCTCAACATCAACAAGGTATCAATGCATTGAACCATAATCGACTTGACATTTGGACAAGGATATGAAGACTCAATACATAATATTTTCAACAATTTAACTCATCAAAACCATCCAGAAAATACCAAGACTTATTGCAACTTCAATATCAATATTTCTCAATTTGCCATCCAACTCTCATTTAAAGGTACTTGAGACATCAACCCATAGTAAGGATATAGAATTTTAAATATTAATTATAAATTCATAATAAGGAAATAGTGGAATGATAGTATAAATCAAGTCTTAAAAAATTAAATCATCATACTCTCATAATCAAATATTTTTTGGACATAATTCCATCTCAACATCATACACATATCAGATGACATAATCCCTTATCTCATGGATAATAATATAAGATATAAAACCATATTTCCAATTCATGGTAAAATATGTAAAATCTCATGTCAATATAATTCAACAAAAATACCGGGCACAAGATCGAAAGAATAATCTTGTTCAAAGCCCCACATACCTAAAAATGGAAGATGAATATGCACTTCCGACTCTGGAACTTTATTCATGAAAATAAAGGGTGCTTCTCGAAGCCCTTAACATGATCAACTCGAATCCCAAATCAATTTGAAATTTCTACGGTTCAATCAAGAGACATAAAAGGATGAAATTTAGAGTAATAGGGTTGGGGTTTGAGCCTTAGAAAATTTTAGAGAAAAATGAGCTATTGAATGCTCTTAGTGGACTTAAATCCATGGTTTACCCGGATGGATTAGATTGGGAATGACCAAAATACCCTTAAAAATCAAATAATATCAAATCTGTCCTTTGGTGGACTATTTTGATAGGCTGAAGTAGATCGACCATAACTTTTTGCTCCGATGGCCAAATTGGATGAAACTAATTTCATTGGAAAGAGGACTTTCAGAGATTTCTGTTGATATATAGTATATCACCCAGATCATTATGTACAAGGAGTTATGACCATTTGAAGTTGACCCTAAAATTCGCCTGGCCTTAGTATTTTTCATGCACATTTACTGTTCACCACTATTCACGGTTAGATCGAAATGATCATAACTCATCGCTCGAGTGTCCGTTTTGGATGATCCACACATCGTTGGAAATATTATTCGATGCTCTATGCGATGACGAGTCGCATATCCAATAATTCCACACAGAAAAATTATTAATCATGATAAAAAATAGAATTCAACACATTTTCGTCCGAGATCTTAACGAAAATTTTTTTCGAGTAATCACATAATCGTAATAACATAATTAATATATTGAAATAAGATTTATCCAACGAGGCATAAATATTCTTAATTACTTAGGCATCATTCTCAATGTCATTCTACATAACCCACAAGAACCAAGAATCACCAATATTTCCTTAAAAGGGCACTCTTTAGTCAATTACTAGGCGTAAGGGTTCTCGGGAACTAATCACAAGTCTTGTCTTAAGGTAGGCCAACAAGCACACATATAAATCCTCAAAATACATTCTAAGTCAATTTTTACCCCAGACTAGGCTGCGGCATCTAAATCAACTATTAGATGTATAACAAGCCACCATAACACCTAAGGTAGATATTCTACTCAAGCACCTTTACTAAGTCCGATCGAACCAAGGAAATCTTCCCTAGTATAAGCAACTAAGTCCAATTTACTCTAAGTATGAGAAACTAGAGCATTATATCTAAGATTGAGTATTCTAAGGCATTCTCATGCTAAACATGAGTAATGAAGTCTATTCCACCTAATATAATAGGAAATAAGTCAAGCTTTTCAACTTCTAAAATTCACATAGCTTACTTGGTTCAACTAACCCAAGTCTTGTTTTTCACCCATCCAATACTTAAAATTCGTTCCAATCTAACAAGATATAACAATTATATCAGAACATAGACCAATCTAACAAGGAGTAAGCCTAATCTACCTCAAATCTAAAGAAATCCCACGAACTGCTAAACCTTTATTTTTCCTTTTCAAAAATCTTTTTCAAGGTGCCAAGCTATCAAAAATACAATCTACATATCATTATGTGAATTTTGATACCCATATTGTACCATTGTGCTTCGGATCCAAAAATGACATAAAAAATCCCTAAGTGGATCCCACATACGAAAAACACATTTTTGAGACCAGCCCAATATTCATATACCACTAAAGAATCATAACCCTCAAGAATTATGTAAAAACCAAGAATATTTGAGCTAAAATCAAGTCCTCAAGCAATTTAGGATTTTGGTCAAAATTCAAGAAATTAAAGCTTGAAAAAGAAAGGATTCATACCTTTAATCCATTGTTAATCACAAAAATATATATTAATCAAGATTCTAAGTCATCCCAAAGAATTAATTTAAGTTAATCTATCATTTTAGGTCTTTTGGGGCTCAAAAAGGACTGAAATTGGTCAATTTCATGACCCAGGGGGCTATTTATAGTACCTTGGTCGCAGTTAAATGGGGTCCACGAGGTCAAAACTTGACCTTCCAAACTCATGGACTCTGGTTTTTGCAAAAAACTATGTAACCTTACTAAATTTGATGTTCCAGAGACATTGGTAAAGTTGAATCTTCCATCCTTTAGACTGATAGTGGGCCTTGTACCTATGTTTACCGTTTTTCTCATTTTCCAACCAATTGGTAGAAATGAACTCAGGTGTCTTGGAACCAAAACTAAGGGTCTTTATAGCATACAACCAATATTTGAAAGCTACTGACATAATCAAAATTTGCATCTTAGGTCGTTTAACTCAAGTTTTCACCTGGCGATCATTCGAAACCAGAGAAGACTTCTAAATGAGGAATTATTCCTAGAATGAAATGAACTACCTGGTAACCGATCTATTAGTTCCAGCAAGTCATAAATGACTTGAGGCAGCTATGGAAAATCTCTAACAGTGAAAATAAGCGGACAGTACAGAAAATGACCTGAAGGGTCATTCGAATTACACTTAGTTTCTAAAATCTTTTACTTTTATTTTCTTGGTGGGAGATTCTTATAATTAACATAAAACATGTGAGCTATCATGGAGTCCAATATCTTACCTACGCTGATGAGAGATGTTCTACCCTTGCCATCAGAATGGAACCTTAACTTAAAGTAATCACTATACTTAGCCCATATTAGGTAATGGAGAGGACACTCTCTAGCGATGCCTATAAACATAAACCTATGGTGGCATGTAGTTTCTGGAGAATAGGATACACTAAATCCATATTTTTACTTTTGTACTAAATACTACTCCCAAAATATGTACTTATATGCTCATACTTATGAAATCCACCTTAAAATACCGTATGTGTTTATAAACTGAAAACCAACTAGACTTCTCTTACTTAAATCATATTCATGAGGAAACTTGTGGATTTCATATCTTATCATTGATAATAATATCAAACTGAACTTTAATCCTGCTAAAATACTGTAACTTGAGATTATAAGCTTAAACTTCTTATAAAATCAGTAACTTATGCTTAAATTTGAGATCATTCGTTATCTCATAAAAACTTCATATCAAAATATCAAACTCAATGCTCAAATTGAAATATTTTATCAATTCATCAAGCTTCACGTCAAAATAATGAAATTCATCTCATAATATTAAACATGTAAGTAATAACATGAGGAAAGGTAAATTCTTGTGAAAACTAAACTTTAAATCATATGATAAAGCCATAATCTCAAAAACATGAAAATTTGGGTATGAACCCTAATTGAAATCACATAAATTTAATTTTAAAATATAAGCCCTTGGACAAAAGGATGAAAGGTTATCGTTGATCAAACCCCATATACTTGAATTTCTTCATTTCTTGAAGGAAATCTTGAATTTGGATCCTTAGAAGTTGAATTTTAGGAAGAAACTCTAATTTCTTTTCTCTTGAGAGTGGAGATGAGAATAAACATTGAAAATGGACTAATTATGTGAAAGTATCATTTATTGGGTGAATTAAGTCATGGGGGTAGGCTTTGAGGTGAGGAAAATACCAAAATACCCCTAAAGAAACTGAATAAAAATTGTAGAAATTTTCAGTTGACCACTAAGTTGATAGCTTGTCAACAAGTTAGTGACTTATCAACTTAGTCGTCACCCTCTAGCAAGACTTGAACACTTTCTGATTAAGGTTAATGACTAAGTTGATAATACCTTATCAACTAGCTGACGGCTTGTCAACTTAGTCGTCACCTTTCTTAAGTGATTTAGGATGTTTTTTTTGGTTAAGGCTGACGACTAAGTTGATAACTTATCAACTAGTTGACGACTTGTCAACTTAGTCTTCACCTTACCTAATTAATTTAGTGTTTTTTCCTGGTTAAGGATGATTACTAAGTTGATAACTTATCAACTAGTGGACGGCTTGTCAATTTAGTCATCACCATTCCTCATAGACACACACTCCCAGGTAAAATAAGCATAACTTTCTACTTCGATATCAGATAAAAGTGAAATTAGAGTTGGAAAGAAAACTCAAAGATCTTTCATCTGATGTATAGTAGGACACCTAAATCATTATATTCTCAGGGTTACACACACATAAAGTTGACCCTTGTAGGATAGGATACTAAAACTCAATCGGTACAAGTGTTCTGACCTCGACTTTGCTCTAAGTGATTCCTATGAACATGATTCGCATAAAAAATACTTTACACACAAGGTGAATGATCATGACACTTATCTATGGTTTAAAATAATTACTTTGGGTTATTTAAACATAGGGCGAATAGTTGGAAACTTATGTAGGAGCTTGTGGGATATTACACATCAACCACTTGAAACTTTTGGTGGTAAAATATATATGTGCTTTCACTAAAAAATATATTTATGTTTACATAATTATATTAAAGTTTAAAAAATCTTTGAAAATGTGATTTAAAATTTTATACTTTATTAAAAATCTCTATAGTAGATAAAATCATTTAATTTTTAATAATCAAACATTCCACGTGCGAGACACGTACAATTAAACTAGTTAATTAAAAAAATGTCAGTCGTTCTTTGAATTCAATTTTCAAAAATATTAAAGTGGAAAACAATAGATGACTCTCATGCTATGTACTGTAGTAGGATAACTAGGCAGAACACTATAACAAATTGGTATCAGCTTCCATCTTGGACTAGGTAAAACCTGTTATGAGAATAGATGGTGTGGCTGACGGCAAGATTCAAAGATGGAATGCCTTTGGAAGAACCCAGTTACCATGAAATTTGTGCTCTAAAATGAACAAAGAAGATACCAAATGCAACTAACATCTCCCTTTTCCATTTCAAAGGCTCTTAATTTCTATTTTTTGTGTTTTTAATGTCAAATAAAAAGATCTTGCATTATTAGCTTTGGATGTAGGAATGCTGGCAATTTTTTTAAAGAATCGAGCACATAATAGTGCGTTGATTTTGGTGATCTGGAAGTCTTTTATGCTTCTTAGAAATTCTCTAGCTAGATTCCCATGGTACAGAGGGTGTTCGGGGAATGAAGGGACTTTTGAGCATCTCTATTTTCACTTAAAAACCTTTAGCTTGCGTAGTATATCAAAATATGTGTCAACACTGTACCGTAAAAGTCATGTATAGTTCTTATGAATCTCATGATTTGTCAACCCACCTCAATGCCTCTATTTAGTTTGTAAACCAGCCGTCACAAATTATCATTACCATACCAGCTCTGTCCCTATTACATCTGCTTCATTATCTCAGGTTAAGTTTACAAATTAGTGAGATAACCTCTATTTCATAATACAGGGCATAAATTTACAGCCCCAAACACCTCAAAACTCCTCCACTTCTTGATATGTTGGTTTTTGAATTGTATTATATAAATTTTATGTACTACCTAAATTAATTTATCCAGAACCATGGTGGTGCTTATAACATGCTGCCCAGAGAGAACACAAGCAAATAATTAAGAATAATATTTGAGAGAGTTCTGCCTAGCTATCGAACTGCAGCCTAATATAGTGAACCATAATGAAGAATTAGATTGTAAAACCTATTTCGACCTTGTGTCGAAAAGTCTTCTATTTTAGTTAATATGTATTAGGAAGTTTATTGAGTTGTAATTTTCAAGCTTTCTTAGTGCTAATATGCTGCAAATTAGTTTAGGAGTTTAGTTTTTGATAAGGAATCTTACTATTATCGAAATGAGTAATAGAAGATTCAGGGAAGTCAAGCAACTAGATTTAATCAAACGGTCTTAATATGAGTATAACCTCAAGTAAATCACTCAACAACATTCTAAGCCTATTAATACACTAGACTGAAAACAAACAAAGTGTTAAAATCATCTGAGTCAACTCAATAGGGACAGAAACTGACTATGATTGAGAATAAAGAAAATTGTATTTTTGGTTATGTCACGATCCAAACCAAGGCCCTGGCCGCGATGGACATCCCAAACCATGAAGTCCGGAGTACCCTTCTTTAACTGGCAATCATTTACACAATTCATATACTGTAAGGAAAATGTGAAAAAATATGACAAGACAAAAACGTGGTCATTTCTTACTTTAACTGAACAATACAAAAATGAGTTCATGAAACATTCAAAAACACCTGACACTAGTCTGCGAAATCGCTAACAACTAAAAAAACTACTATCTGAATACTGGGACAAGGCCCCCAATCGGACCATAAACCAAAATGAAATATCATTGTAAAATCAACAAGGCCTTCTAAAATAAGGGAGACTCACCAACTACAAACTTCGAAAAACCCAATCCACTACTTAGCGGGATCCCGAGATTGTGTCTCAGATCCTGAAATATTGAGGGTCAATACAAATGTACTGGCACGCAGAGTAATCCAAAATAATGTATTTATATATTACATTAGTGAGAGAAATTCATAAAACATTTTACATATAATATATGAAAACACATGGACACACTTTAAAGACTTTGAAATATTTCTTTGAATCCATGACTAACTCTTTATCTTACTTCTAAGCTAAGTGGTACACCCTACAATTCTACGATCCCATGGGCTATATGTAATCCACCCATGACTCGGAGGCCAAGATCCCAACCCAAGTTTGCCACAAGGGTTGGAGTTTTTGAATATCTACTACGCCACAGGGCCGTTTCCATCATACAATCCCTAATTTGGGACATAATAAACCTTTATTGACAAAACACGATTTTTCAGTGATGAGCCCTTAAAGTCAAATGCCTTCTTTGGGTAACCACCTAACTCTCTTTAAGCCTATCTTTAGTCTATTCTAAACATGCATATTTCTGAAATCAAGTTCTAAAAATCTGAGTAAAAATCTATATTTTAGTCTTCTCTGAATATGCTATGGAAGTCATCTGTTTTGGTATCGTCATACCAAGACTTGCAAGACGTATATCTAAGACATACAATAATATGCATTAGTTCCTTCAATTCAACCGATTCAGTTGACCACCAAAAACATTTAACAATGCAAGAGAGTTCTTATTTTCTAAACATATTTCAAACTATGCAGGGATTCTCTCTTTTCAACATTTCAACAAACATGTGGTGGTCAAGTATTTTGTAACAAGCCATGCAATCTCATTGAATCACAACTTTTCATTTATATTAACAAGAATCACCATCTCTTCAGTTCATATCCAAAATCAAGGCTTAAAAAATAGTAAAGACATTTGAATCATTCTTCTCAATATGCAATTGAATAATTCATAACCTATGAAAACAAGAGGCTTTACAACAAAATAGGGATTTTAAATGTTCATGCTCTCAATTCAACATTATAACTCAAACATGCATGCATACTTATATACGAGTACAAATCTAATTTAGGGGAAGGCCTCAAGACCAAAACATTATCATAAAAAGGATTTCACAATGCATAATTGCAATTGTAAATTCAAAACCCATTGCAAATTTATGATTTTTCAACACTTAACATCATTAAAATGATTTCACCATGCCCATGGAGTTTAGGAAAACCCCACATACCTTAGATTAATTCGTTTAAAGAGTAGAACTTGAATCTTGATTTGTTTCTTGGAAATCTTGAACTTAAGGATTGATTCTTGATCTCTGATGGAAACCCTAATTTCTTTTGTTCCTAAGAGTCAAGGATTTGATTTGTTGAAAACTGATAGATTCTGTATGATAACTCTTAGGGTATGATTTACATTCCTGGAGAAGGAGTTTGCGATGGGAAAGTACCAAAATATCCATTTAAAAATGGCCTGTTTGAGAAACTCGGCCTCAATTGATGGTTTGGTTGACAGACCGTCAGTTTGGTGATGAACCATCACTCCAACCATTAATTTATGGATAGAGAACGAGCTTGATGTTTCAAGTTGATGGCCTAACTTGACGGGCCATTACTTGCTTGACGGTCCATCTGGCTGGCTGGCGCACTTCAGCAGACTAACACCTCTCTGAAAAATGGGCTTACTTTTTACTCAAATATTGGATTAAGGTAAAATCAGTGGCATTGGAAAGAAGACTCAAAGAAACTTTATTTGATATATGGTAAGCTCTACAACTCGTTATATACAAGAAGTTATGGTCAATGGAAGTTGACCTAAAATTTTTGTAACCTCAAATCATATTAAAAGGTATTCACACCCTATAGTATTGATCATCACACATTTATTAACAAAGAATCATTGGGTTCGGGTCTATACGCGTAGAAAAGGTGGTTCAAACTTTAGCTCGAAAGTGTGGGGTGTTGCATTATCTACCCCTTGGGATCATTTGTCCCCGAATGATGGGTATGGATTTGTTGAAGCTCCAAAAATATAGAATAAAGTACATAACCTTAATCTAAGAATTTCCTTTGAATGAAACATGCTTAGACCTTAAGAAGAGCATTCATGATGTCTCCAAGTGAATCATGTAAGCACTAAGAGTGAGATAATAAGAATTGACATAGAGATGACCTTGTACATGAATTCTAGGGATCATGAACATCATAACATATGGTATGAGTTTATTTGTTAATCATAGGCCTGATTTTCATCGGTACTAATCATGAAATAAGATTTCACGAAAGACAGGGATAGAAGCATTCTCCACCATACAATTTAAAATAAATGAACCTCACTTAGAGACACTACTCGACTATTCCCCAAATAATAAACAATATAATTCATAATTTCCACTTATAATTCTCCCATCACACATCTAAACACAAGTGCTTGAGTCCCACTAGATAATACTCCTATGTTGAAGCATAACTCAGAGAATAGAGGTGCTAGTTTAAGCTATGGGACCCTATACTCTACACCCCATTAAGAAAATTACTTCACCTTTTCACTCCTGTCAAACACACTAGAGTTTTAAATCAAAGAGTACTAACTGTATAGCCCATTGGTTTATGTTTACATCGATCACAATATTTAAGCCTACCATTTCTACACCCACTTTGAGGATCTCCCACTAAGACTAATAGTTTTAATCTCTCTCACACAGACTTTCGCAACATATCTCTTTTCTAACTTTTTCATATAATAAAAGTTCATCTCCTTCTTCCCCCTCCACTTTCCTATAATTTTTTCTAAAGAAATCACATAAAGACTTTTAAATTCAAGATCATCTAATCCCCTACCTAAAATATCACCACACTTCCACAACAACCATTATACTAACATACGGAGGGTCATTGAGGGACCGGAGCATAAACATCATGGAAGGAATTAACACTTGTCAGACCATAACTTATACCTATTGTATTACTCAAAGAGGGAAATGAGGTGAAGATACGATAGAATAGACACGAAGCGCTTCATATATCAAGTTTACGAATCATAAGTAAAGAGTCATTTGGCACAAACATAACACATCATGGTTTGCTAGGGACAGGCCATAATGACAAACATAGGTGCACCTACCATGAGCTATATGGCATAACAGCCAAAATTTATGTAGTTACCAACTAAGACAAGGATTGCCACTTGACGCAATAGGTCCTTATTTAAAGAAATGAAATTTTTCATGAGTTAGCATAAACTTTATCACTTTGGCTAATTCTAACATAAAATGATTCCGTGACATATAAAAACATATTTTCATAGGACCAAGCATGCTGTAAGGCATATATTTGGATCATGAGCAACATAACATATGGCTTGGATATTTGGAATATCGGAACATGATATGAGTTACATAGAGGGCTCAAACCTTAGGCATAGAAAAGACATGGATACATAAGACATTGGTAGATTTCCATTCAAATCGAAGTAGGAGGAACTTGATTGAATACGAATTGATTTATCATGATTCTTACTTGAAACTCGACACCACTAGAAATTTTAGGAACTACTTTAATTCATCATCTCCCCCTTAGATCAATGTCACACTCCTAGACTTGTGAACATAACCTCACATAAAAATTTATAGCCACAACTCTCAACACAACAAAGACATCACCATATACTCAAACTCTAAACTCTCCCTAATGAACTATACTCGAAAGGACTCGCTTTTTGAAAATGCTAATCTTAATTTTCACTAGCCTTTATAGTCATCACTCTATAACTCCCACTCTCATAAGCGCACGCATCTACTCTCCTTATCACAAAAAGGGTATTAGTATATACATGAACACAACCCTCTCTTATTAATCTCTAATACAAAGACACTAAATATTTTCTAGGACATTATAAGGCCCCGCAAAATTCTAAGCTCAACTCAGTATTTTAAGCTTGCAAAGGGGTCCCAGACTTAGAAAATTCTAGCTTAATATTCAAACTTAGTGTTTTTTTGGACTTCGTAAGTTGAAAACTCTAGTTCACGACTCTTATGACCTTAAAGTATCAATCTTTAGATTTATTCATGATTGGGAATGTCAGTATGTGTTCCAAGATGAGTTTCACATTTTTTGAAACTCGTTTTAACCATGTTTAGGAATCCAAAACATTGCATTGACGCGATCATGGCACAGCGCATCGGCCATAGCATCGATCAATATTTTTTTGACTTCCAGTGGCAATTTCTAGTGAACTGACATGGACTCAATATGGCGCGTTGGCCATCACATTGATGCCAACGACACAGCACGTAGGTATGCGCGTTGACAGTCTAATTTTCAATAATTTAAAAGCCGCATCCTCAGGGGTATAGGGTCTTTTTTACACCCTTATTCATCCCTAAAACACGAGATTCAGCCTACATTGAGCAATATATACTTACTTTTTCTCAAATTTCTCAAGAACAAGAACCCTAGGTAATTTAATTTCAAGGCCAAATCTAAAGATTTCCACCATTTTCTTTAGGAATTTAGCAATCAAGGTATGTCAAGTTTTTATCCAAGGGTTCCTTTCACCCTTGGAGTCCAAGAAACTCTTTTAAACTTCAATTAGGTTGATTTCGTGCTTTCCATGATTTGTATTATAAGTATTCATGATTATAATATTGATTGGGTTTCTATTCGACGATTAAGTGCAAGAATTATGTAAAAACAACTATTATGTATGTAGTATCATGTGAATTAATGTTAAAGCCTTGAAATTATGATGCTCACGTGTTGATTAGTACTATGTGTATATACAATTCCTTTCAAGGATATGATGAGTTGTTCATAAGAATTAAATCATGAAATTATATCATGTTAGCATGTATTCAAGTTTATGTCATGCAAGTGTTTGCTAGAATGTCTCAATGAAGGAAGTATGATCAAGTAGTTGTTTATCATGTTTTAAGATAACGCCATGTCTTATAATTTATGCTATCGTGTCCTGGGGGTATTTAATACCCAACAATTTATATGATTACCTAGAGCTATGGCCAGTCTCAGGATAGTATTAGTCATGTCATGATCAGTAGTACTCTTATTCAGTTACAGAACTCAGGATAAACTCAGTAGACTCAGTACTAGTCCAGTCCAATTTAGTATTCAGTTCAAACATCAGTAAATTTAGCCATTTAACAAAATTCAGTAGTATTCTATCAGTCAACGGAACTCAGTGAACTTAGTTTAGTTAGATAGTATAATAAGTTATACTTCAGTCAAGCCTAGTATGAACTAGGAAATCAGTTCAGTGTCTATTCAGATGGGAGTGGGATTCAACGCAAGTTAACCTAGGGATGGGGACATTCCTTCCAGTAGAGGGTTCACCCTTAGTAGCAATCCATGTATTACAAAACTATGTATCCAGAGTAGGTTGAGATATCTTCCTGCCAGAATAGGGTTGATATATCTCGTATGAGTTTTCCTGCCAATGAAGGTTGACGAAAGAGCTTCCTATTAGAGAGGGTTAACTCACAACATGTGTTTACCCATTGCACAGTACTAACGCCTTTGTAACTGGGTTATAGGTTGGACCCTAATCTATTCAAAAAGGGGCATGTCGGTTAGAGGATTACCTTCCACAGTCATAGTTTTAGTTCCAGTCTCAGAATAGTTCAATTCTACAGATTCAGCACTATCTGATACAGTTACTCAGTTCAATATAAAACTCAGTATAGTTCCACAGGATCAAGACTGTCAGATTCAGTCCCTTAGTTATCAACTACACAGTATCAATGAACTCAAATATCAGTAAATCAGTGATTTAAAACTCAGTATCCAGTGTTATCATGACGCCAAATTAACGTATACGTATTTATGCATGTACTCTCATTCAGTTATATTCAAATCTTTCAGTCAATATTGTTTATGCATATGAAACCATGCATTTCGGCCTACTCACTTTGTATACTAGTACATTTAAAGTATTGAGGAATACTTCTCTCTTATGCTATGATGTTTTATATCATAGTTTTAGACGCACGGGCTCCGGATCATACATAGCAGTTTAGATATTCATCTTACAAAGTTAGTGGTGAGTCCTCTTAGTTTTGAGAATATGATGATTATTTCAGTAGTTCAACTTATTTCAGTAGTTCGGAGTTAGTTTGGGGCTTATCCCATCAACTCCATATTTTAGATAGTTTAGACTAGAGTATTTTCAAATAGATGTATCAGATACCGTATTCACTTTTATTACAATATTGAACCTTATGGAATATTTTTTGCCTATTTTTTTCCATATTACATTACTATTATTCAGCTATTACAGTAGGTACTAGTCATGAGTTAGCTTGTGGTCCTTCAGGATTATGAGCACCGTGTAACGTCTAGGGTACCGACTCGGGCCGTTACAAACTTGGTATCAGAGCCTAAGTTTTAACAGAGTCCTAGCAAGTCTGAAAGCCACATCTAGTAGAATCTTATGCCTGGGTGTGTAGCGTGCCAGACTTATGGACAGGAGGCTACGAGGTGCTTTAGGAAAAGTTTCCCTTCTTTCAGTATTCATGTTATGCGAGTGAGCATAAGCTTTAGTTAAACTCCCTGTCTAATCTAAATTTCTCTTCTATTTACAGAATATTCCTCTAAATAGGACTAACGGAAAAGGAATGGGAGACCAGCAAAACCCCAGCCCATCCAGCCAGATCCTCTGGATGAACACATCTCCCACGTGGAGTTTAGAGTAGCTTTCACCACCCTAGCTCATTCTATGGTAGCCCAAAATAAATGCCAACCTACTATTCCATCCAACCCAGTGGCCATTACTACTACTACCAGGATTTAAGATTTTACCCAAATAAACCCTTCATCTTTTACTGGGTCTAAGTCAGATGAGGACCGACCCTCAGGAATTTCTTGATCAGGTACAGAAAGTTACAGACATTATGGGAGTGATAGCTGTTGGGAGCATTGATTTGGCAACATATCAGTTACAGGATATGGCACACTCATGGTTTTAACAGGGAAAAGTAGAAAGGGTCGCAGATGTTGGGCCCATAGAATAGGAGGAGTTTACAGTTGCTTTTCTGGATAGGTTCTTCCTGCTAGAGTTGAGGGAAGAGAAGGTTTTGGAGTTTATAAATTTAAAGTCGGGCAACATGACGGTGTAAGAGTATTCTCTTAAGTTTACTCAATTAGCCAAATATGCTTCTCATGTGGTAGCAAATAGAAGATCTAAGATGAGTAAATTTGTGTCTGGTGTGTCTAATAGAGTGGTCAAAGATTGTAGGAATACAATATTGATTAAGAAGATAGACATATCCATGCTCATGGGCAATGCTCATTAGAAAGACGAGGCTAAGAATAAAGAGAAGGAGAGGAAGAATAAGAGAGCGAGAATAGGTATTTTCAAATTCGCTCATCCTAATTTAGAGGGTAAGAATCATTTCAGTGCCTCCCGAAATCTCCAGTTCTAACCCCATCCTCAGCCAGTGCTCCTATGCCAAAATTTAAAGACAGCAATAGAGATAAGGCGTCAGGCCCTAAATCCCAGGGTAGTGTTAGCAGTGCCCAAAAAAATCCCCTTTGTCAGAAGTGTGGCAGAGACCACATGGTATCTGCAGAGCTGGAAGTGATGTATGTTTCGAATATGGAAAACCAGGCCACAGGGTCTGAAAGTGTCCTCAAGTGGGTTCTCAGAGTCAGCATAACCATTCCCCAGCTTAGTCCGGTCGCTTGTATCAACAGGGTGTCGCATCCAGTTCCATTAGTGGGTAGCTACCAAATAGATTCTATACACTTCAGCCCCGACAGGATTAGGAGAGTTCTCCTGATGTAGTCACTGGTATGTTACAAGTTTATCATTTACATGTTTATTCCTTGCTAGACCTAGGAACTTCTTTGTACTTTGTTACTCCTTACATAGTTGTTGACTTCAGATTCATTCCTAAAATCCTAGCAGATCCTTTCTCGGTCTCTACTCTAGTGGGTAAATCTATTATAGCCCAATGGGTATATAAGAACTGTCCGATTATGGTATCTCAAAAAGTCACTTCAGCAGACTTAGTCGAATTAGAGATGATAGATTTTTATATCATTCTCGGTGTAGATTAGCTTCATTCCTGCTATGCCTCACTCGACTGCAAAAAAAAATTATCCAATTTTAATTTCTGAATGAACCCATCCTTGAGTATAGGGGTAGTACTTTAGCACTTAAGGGTCAGCTTGTTTCTTATTTAAGGGAAAGAATAATGATATCTAAGAAACATGTCTACCATATTGTTCAATAATGATATCTAGAAACGTGTCTACCATATCGTTCGAGTCCAGGTATTTAGTTCAGAAACCCCAACTCTTGAGCCAGTGTCAGTAGTATGTGAATACCCAGATGTGTTTCTCGAAGATCTTCCCAAACTTCCTCCCAAAAGGGAAATTGACTTCGGAATTGATCTTTTTCAAGATGCTCAACCTATATCTATTCCACCATACAAAGTGGCTCCAGTAGAACTCAAAGAATTAAAAGAACAGTTCAAGGATCTCTTAGATAAGGGATTTATTAGACCTAGTATGTCCTCGTGGGGCGTACTAATTTTATTTGTGCATAAGAAATATGATTCTCTCAGAATGTATATTGATTACAGTTAGTTAAATAAAGTCACAGTCAAGAACAAGTATCTACTTCTCTGAATCGATGACTTGTTTAACCAACTTTAGGGTGCCAGTTACTTCTCCAAGATAGACCTCAGATCGGGCTATAATCAGCTCAGAGTTAGAGAATGTGACATCCTAAAAATAGCCTTCAAAACTTGGTATGGTCACTTTGAATTCTTAGTCATGTCCTTTGGTCTTACCAATGCCCCAACAGCTTTCATAGAATTGATGAACTATGTGTTTAAGCAGTACTTGGACATTTCACCATAGTCTTCATAGATGATATTCTTGTCTACTCTCGCAGTGAGCATGATCATGTAGACCATCTTAGAATAGTATTACAAACCCTCAATAATCATAAGCTATTCTCCAAGTTTAGTAAGTGCAAATTTTGGCTAAGGTCATTAGCCTTCGTTAGCTATATCATTTTTGATGATGGCATTAGAGTTGATCCCCAAAAAATTGAAGCAGTGAGAAACTGGCCTAGACCCATCTCTCTATCAGATATCAGGTGTTTCTTGGGCTTGCCTGGATATTACCGATGATTTTTTAAAGGATTTTCATCTATTACATCCCCTATGTATAGATTGACTTAGAAGAAAGTCAAATTCCAGTGGTCAAATTCTTGTGAGACGAGTATTCAGGAGTTGAAGACTCGACTCACTATAGCTCCAGTTTTGACCCTACCAGATGGTTCAGATGGGTTTGTTGTATATTGTGATGCCTCCAAAGTTGGTTTGGGGTATGTTTTGATGCAGAGAGGTAAAGACATAGCCTACGCCTCTAGATAGGTTAAACCCATGAAAGGAACTATCCTACTTATGATCTTGAGTTAGCAGCTGTAGTTTTTGCCTTAAATATTTGGAGGCACTATTTGTATGAGGTGCATTTGATATGTTCACTGATCATAAAAGCCTGCAGTATGTGTTCTCTCAACAAGACCTAAACCTCCGTCAGAAAAGGTGGTTGGAGTTGTTGAAGGATTACGACATAAGTATCCTATACCATCTAGGTAAAGCCAATATAGTGGCTGATGCTATTAGTAGGGTATTTATGGAGAGTGTTGCTCATGTGGAGGATGGTAAGAAGAAGTTAGCTCAGGAAGCTCATCAGCTTGCCCAACTAGGTGTTCGCTTAGTCGATTCTTCAGAAGGTAGTGTATGGGTGCAGAGTAGTTCAGAATCATCCCTAGTTTTTTAGGTGAAGGAAAAGTAGGATAGGGATCCCAGTCTTGTCAAGTTGAAGGAATCAATCAGAGATCATAAGATAGAGGTTTTATCCCAAGGGGGAGATAGTGTACTGCACTGCTAGGGTCAGCTATGTGTGCCAAATGTAGATGACTTGAGGTAGCAAATTCTTATAGAGTCGCATGGTGCGTGCTACTATATTCATCCATGGGCCACTAAGATGTACCATGATTTGCGGGAGATCTATTGGTAGAGTGGGATGAAGAGAGATATTGCAGAGTTTGTGGCTAGGTTATCAACATGTCAGTAGGTTAAGATCGAGCACCAGAAACCAAATAGGTCCATGCAGGAGTTCAGTATTCCCACCTAGAAATAGGAAAAAGTTAACATGGACTTTGTGATGGGTTTGCCTTGTACTCGTTGCCATCATGATTCAGTTTGGGTCATTGTAGACAGGATGACCAAATTAGCTCATTTCCTACCAATCCATACCTCTTATTCAGTAGAGAAATACGCCAAAATCTATATGAGGGAGTTGGTCAGATTACACGGTGTTCCACTATCTATTATCTCAAATAGAGGTACTCCATTCACCTCTTATTCTGAAAGTCTTTCCAAAAGGGTCTTGGTACCCAAGTTCATCTCAGTACAACCTTTCACCCTAAGATAGATGGTCAAGAATAAAGGACTATTCAGACTTTAAAATATATGCTGTGAGCATGTACGATAAACTTTAAAGGTAGTTCGCATGGCCACTTGCCTTTGATTGAATTCGCATATAACAACAGCAATCATTCCAACATTTAGATGGCTCGTTTAAAGAACTTTATAGAAGGAGGTGTAGATCTCTTATCAGTTGATTTCAAGTGGGTGAAGCCACAATGGTATGACCTGACTTGGTATCTGATACCTTAGAGAAAGTTTAGTTGATCAGGGAAAGGCTTAAGATAGCTCAGAGACGACAAAAATTATACGCAGATGTATGCAGAAAGGATCTCGAGTTTGAGATTGGTGATTTTATGTATTTGAAAATCTCTTCTATGAAAAGAGGGAAAAGGTTTGGCAAGAAGAGGAAACTCAGTCCTCGATATGTCCATTCTTACCAAATTCTCAGCCATTTCGGAAAGGTAGCTTACAAGTTTGAGTTGCCTTCAGACTTAGCTTCAGTGCATCCAGTGTTCCATGTCTCCTTGCTGCAGAAATGCATAGGTGATACAGCTGTCATAGTCCCTATAGAGGGCATAGATATTAAGAACATTCTCTCTTATGAAGAGATCCCAGTCAAAATCCTTGATTACCAGATTCGCAGAATGAGGAATAAAGAAGTCCCTCTAGTCGAAGTTCTTTGGCGGAATCAGTCTGTTGAGGGAGCTACTTGGGAAGCAGGGGAAGACATGCAGACAAAGTATCATCACCTCTTCTCTGTAAATTCAGACTCAGCCTAAGGTAACAGTTTTTCTTTGAATTTACTCAGTCTCATGTTCAGATATAGCTACCAAATTGGTATCAACTAACGTTGCATACTCAATCATGCATTCATAAATCAGTTCAGTCATGTACTCATGCATCAGACATGCATGTTCAGTATAAAAACTTAGCTTATCAGTAATCCCAATCATGCATTCATAAATCATGTTCAGCTATACACGCATGCATCAGATATGTATATTCAGTTTGATAATTCAATATATTAGTAATTTCAGTCATGAAATCATGCTTCAGTTGAGCATGTCCAGTTTCTAAATCTAGTCTATCAGTATTCTCAGTTTAATCAGTCTTATTTGAGGACGTATGTTCCCAAGGGGGAGATATTGTAAGACCCCACAAAATCCTAAGCTCAACTCAGTCTTTAAATCTTGCTAAGGGGTCCCAGACTTAGAATATTCTAGCTAAGTATTCAGACTTAGCATTATTTTGGCCTTCGTAAGTAGGGAACTCTATTTCATGGCTCTTATGACCTTCAAGTATCGATATTTAGATTTATTCATGATCAGGAATGTCCGTAGGTATTTTCGGTTAAGTTTTGCATTTTTCGGACCTCGTTTGAACCACGTTTGGGAATCCAAAATAGTACATCGATGCGATCTCAGGATGAGTGTTGGCCATCGCATCGATCAATATTTTCCTTGGCTCCTAGTTGAAATTTCAAGAGAACCAATGTGGACTCGATGTGGTGAATTGGACATCGCATTGATGCCAATGACGTGGCACTTCAGTCTGCACATAGACATTTTAGTTTTCAGTAATTAAAAAGCCGTATCTTTAGGGGTATTACTATCTTTTTTTCACCCCTATTCATCCCTAAAACACGAGATTCAGCCTACATTGAGCAAAATATATGTACTTTCTCTCAAATTGCTCAAGAACAAGAACCCTAGGTGATTTAATTTCAAGGCCAAGACTCAAGATTTCCATCATTTTCTTTAGGCATTTAGCAACCATGGTATGCCAAGTGTTCATCCAATAGTTCCTTCTACCCTTGTTAATTGTATTTCTATTCCATGATTAAGTGCAAGAATTATGTAAAAACAACTATTATGTATGTAGTATCATGTGAATTCATGTTAAATCCTTGAAATTGTGATGCCCATGTGTTGATTAGTACTATTGTATATACAATGCCTTCCAAGTGTTTGATGAGTAGTTCATGAGAATTATATAATGAAATTCTATCATGTTATTATGTACTCACGTTCATGTCATGCAAGTATTTGCTAGAATGTCTCAATCAAGGAATGATTATCAAGTAGTTGTTTATCATATTTCAAGATTGCGCCATGTCTTAGAATTTATGCTATCGAGTCATGGGGGTATTTAATACCCGATACTTTAGCTGATTACCAAGAGCTATGGTCAGTCTCAAGATATTATCAATCATGTCATGATTAGTAGTGCTCTCAGCCAGTTACAGAACTTGGAAAAAACTCAGTAGACTCAGTACCAGTCCAGTCTAGTTCAGTATTCAGTTCAGACCTCAGTAAATTCAGCTAGTTAACAATATTCAGTAGTATTCCATCAGTCAATGGAACTCAGTGAACTCAGTTCAGTTAGACACTATAATCAATAAAAGTTCAGTCAAGCCTAGTATGAACTAGGAAATCAGTTCAGTGTCTATTCAGATAGGAGTAGGATTCAGCACCGCATTAACCCAGGGATGAGAGCATTCCTACTAGCAGAGGGTTTGACCCTTAGTAGTAATACCTACATTATAGAACTACGTAGCCAGCGTAGGTGAAGATATCTTCCTGCCACATACTTTTCTCTTACATTATGATGTTTTATATCATAGGTTAAGGTGCTCGGGCTCCCGATCATACGTAGTAGTTCAGATATTTAGCTAAGAGAGTTAGTGGTGAGTCCTCTTAGTTTTGAGAACATGATGATTATTTCAGTAGTTCAACTTATTTTAGTAGTTCCGAGTTATTTGGGGGCTTGTCCTATCAACTCCATATTCTAAATAGTTTAGAGGCTTTTTCAGACTAGAGTATTTTCAGACAGATGTATTAGATTTGGCATTTGTTATACCGTATTCAGTTTTATTAAGTATTGAACCTTATGGCATGTGTTCCGCCTAATTTCTGTATATTACTGTACTATTATTCAGCTATTGCAGTAGGTACCAGTCATGGGTTAGCTTGTGGTCCTTCGGGATTATGAGCATCGTATAGCATCCGGGATACAGACTCAGGGACAGACATCCCCTTTCAGGGACACTAATCGTGATTTCTTCCATCAACTTACGACTAACATTTTAATGGATACAGACACCCACACTTCTAAACACTTAGCACTCCATCTTCAATTTATTAGAATACTATAATTACACCTCTAATCACATAACCTACAACTTAACAAAATCTATAAAACTATACCAAAGGCGCACATTTCCTACCTATATCTCCTCAATTCAACTCTAAAGAACACCATACAACAACTTCCCAGACCTCTCCATACTACAAGATTCAAGAATTAAATCTAGGCATACAAAACACTTATACACATAAAACTTTATTTAACAACCTACTACCTGGGGTTCAACTTATTCCTATATAGTTACGTTATTGTCTACTTAATGATTCTACCATTGTTTTAACACTAGTCCTCATGTACATATACACCTCACGATTACCACTTAAACTTTTTATAAATTATCAACCTAGGAATTTCATATATCACATCAAGCCTACTAATTATTTCCAACAAAATATGCATCATTAATCTTAAGCTACTAATCTTACCACCATACTTCACATCTCAGGTTCAAGCTAATAGTCTTGCGTCAATCATGTACCACCAACGAAATATGCCATATACTATACTAGCCCATCAAATTGGGAAGTCAACCCAAAATACTTTATTTTATTAAACTACTACCTTCTATCATGCCCCTCCACGACATTATTACTACACCTCAAAATATACTACATATCTTCTCACGAGCAGTACTAGTTTACAACTACTAGAGTAAAGAAAATCAGGGGGGGTTAAAGTCATAATAGAAATAGTCATTCTTAATCTTATATTTTAATCTAGTACGATCTTATCAACATATTTCACTCCCTCACATCGTATTTACTTACCCATGCATACATCACTACTACCTTCAAGATTCCATGTACAACAATAAATTTCTACCCATAACTTATTGACTAATCTACCCTTTCTATTTACAACCAATAAATGATTTCTACAACAATTATAGTCATCCATTCTTGGATGCTTCCCTATTTTGAATAAATAATAATCATATCCTGTCACTTCCTTCACAGACAACCATATAATCTACAAATATTACTACCACATTAGTCTATCACTATAAAATTGCAAACCATCCCCCAATTAACTGTTATACAACCAAACCTATTTATTTACACAAAAGTCACCCTCACTCTAGCTTCTAACCTTGTGACTTCATATCACCAACTTCTTAGTCCATCTCACTACCAATAGGTCATGACACTTTAGCATATACTATTAGTCAGGTGGAAATATAGTTCTAACATTCTACTACACATCATTACCCTTATGCATGATATCTGCAATAAGAATTTTGAAAGGGGACTGAATACACTTTGTACCTCAGGATGAAAAGCACGACTTCATCAGGATAAAGGTATACACTCAAATCAATACACCTTGAAGAACTAATGGACTCCTCTCAAGTCCTTGTGTTATCTCAAAACTTTTATGGATAACTCAATCAGAGAGAACCACCTCGCTGGGGGAGCTAGACTTTTAGACTTGTATCACCTCAATAATGAGGCATGGCCTATGAAATTAGAACAAGGAAGGAATTTTTGATAACTTTCTTATGGACGATGCTATAGCATGAACTAGAGTATGAAAGAATAAGAACAACTACTAAATGCCCAGTAAGGAGTCCATAAGTATACAGGCTTAAGAATCCAAGAAGATAAGAATCCTTTGCAAGTAAGAGTTCTAATGGATTTATAGATTTTGATGATTGACAATTTGATGAACTAGGTACATGAAACATGTTTCTATTACATTTCCATTATGTCGGGTCCATAATTCTTTGACATTCATATGATTGAAACAATTTTTTATGATGCCAAAAGGATAAAGATAAGAGTTATTGAAAATTTTATAACCTAGTTAACTAACCTGGCCCATTCAAGTGTTTCATGCTTTAAATTTCACAGTACATGATGTTTGTATTGAAATAGGATGTACAAGATCTTGAGTTTTCATTCAAGTATTCCATGATGTAGTGTTCACAGGTCAAGATGTTGATATCAAAATAGAATGCAAAAGGCAATGAGTTTGTCATCATCAAAAAGGGAAAATTTGTTAAGACTTATGAAGATTTGATGATTGACAAGAGGCCATGGAACAAGTAATCATAGCTAGTTCATGAAAAAGTGATTCAAAAGAGTTCAATTTGCAAAAGAATTTTTTGTGGATAAATTCATATGAGCAAAAATAAAGGAAAGAAAGTTTATTACTTCAAATAAATATTCAGAGATCATCATGTTCTGAAAAAAAAAAGTTAGTGTTTGATTACAACACTCAAGAAGAGAGTCCAAGAAGTATGGGAGTCATTGTGGATTTGAAAGTCTACTTGGTTGTGAAGATCAATAGAAGTTATAAACATTCGAGGACTTGCGAAACAAAACTTATGCACAATTAAAGGAAAAAGGGAGAACACAAGCAAATAATTAAGAATAATATTTGAGGGAGTTCTACCTAGATATTGAACTGCAGCCTAATATAGTGAACCATATTGAAGAACTAGATTGTAAAACCTCTTTCAACCTTGTGTCGAAAAGTCTTCTATTTTAGTTATGTATTAGGAAGTTTATTGAGTTGTAATTTTCATGATTTCTTAGTGCTAATATGTTAAAAATTGGTTTAGGAGTTTAGTTCCTAGGGTTTCTATAGCTTTGTAATCTAATTTTCAAGTGGTGGAACTTGAAGTAGGTTTCAACAGTTTAGGTAGATTGTTGAACATTAGGAATTAGAGTTTATAATTTCTTAGGTTACAGAATTTGTAATCTTTTGTTGAAGGCTCATTGTGTTTAGTGAAGTTGGGATTAAACTCTGTAGAGGTACAGGTCATATTTTTTATACCTTTTATGAGTCGGGTGTTTTCCACGTAAAACTATCGTTTTCATTATTTTCTGTCTTTACTGCTTCTGTTTAAACATGTTAGGCAACCTAGTCCATCCGTAGAAAAAATTATACATAACTCACATGAGTTATTAGGAGGTGTAGACATATCATACAGAAAGAAGAGCATAAACCTAGAAACCCCAAATTCTATTTCAGAGTCAAACATTTGTATCTTTATTCTAGAAGTGGCACTCCATCGAGTTACAACTTGGGCATTGCCTAATGATATAATCCCAATGAAAATAGTAACAAATAAAGAAAGAATCAACATCAAAGAGAAAACAATCCACAACAAGAAGATAGTTCTATAAAAGTTTAATAATCATTACAACTCTAGCAAAAAACAATCTATTACCAATAAGGAAATATCCCTTTTTAGGAAAGGTGAAGACAATCATTTTGTAACCATATAAAAAAATTACGTTGAATTATTCAACCAAAAAAGGAGGTTCACTAAAATTCTCATATATATAAAATTTCATAATTGTATTGAGATTCTGAATGAGGAATCTTCTCAAGGTTACATCTTTCAATTCTTAGAAAAAAGTCAATGAAGAATAAGGTCTTATGACATAAAAACAAACCACTGTTAACCAACTTCCAATTACTAGATTAGTCATATAACTCAACTTTTGAATATAGTCTAGTATAAACTTTTTTAAAAACTTGGTGATGATTAAGAGTAGAGTACACTGGAAATAATTATTGTTTTTCATTCATAATGTGCTACTTAAATACAAAGAATGGTGTGGTAAAGGATCTAACAGTATCGGTAAATTAATGAATCATATAAAGTTTTAAAGGTGAAAGAATCAGAAAATATACACTAATAGAATCAAGAATATATTCTACTGATATGAAAAATATTTTATACTGATTCATGGCCCCAAAAGTTGGAGGGGGGAGGGGTGGAATTACTCCTAACTTGGAGATGGCCCATCGAGTTTGTGCTTTGGATAAGGGATTAGTAAGTAGATCAGCTAGCTGGTCAGCTGAAATACCCTGGGTTTTGACCTTTAGAAAATTTCCTAGATTTCTAGTCTCTGGATAGGGTATGACTAATGAAAACAACTCATACACTGGGATAAGAGTGGTATGGGTTAGTTGTATAATGACCAATATTGGTTGGTGGGTTCGATTTGGTTTCTAGAATGGATACGACTTGGGTGGTACAAGTAGTATTGGTTGATATGGGTGGTTTGGTTACTTTACTTAATCTTAGACCTGGTAACTTAAGTTGGATTTGAGTATGAGTGGCTCATCTTAAGCTGTAATCAAGGATACGAGTCAACCATGGACTCATATGGTGGGCAGTGTTCAATGTTCTTTAGATTTTATTCTGCCAAGGGTACAGATCATGGGTACTTGTCGTATTCTTGGATGTAACAGGGTTTGGGGTGAGTCATAACTTGGATAGTATTGGGTCCAAGGGGGATGAAATTAGGTACGAGTGAAAGGTACCACTCATATGGGAGGGTACGACTGGTATGGATAGTCATACCCACTTGACGGAATTTTTAGGAGTTTAAGTGAGGGCAATCGAGATATTTCCCCACTTATCCGAATAAGGCCCCACGACTCATATTCCTTTTGGGAGGTTATTTACCCTAATATTCTATTCTTTTAACACTTAGAAACTTTCATAAACACTCTATAATGCTCTTAAAGGCTTGTGGGTGGAGAAAAGCTAGGGTTTCATCTTAACGATTAATTTAGGGATTTTTTGGTGATTTCTCTCCAACAACTTTGTGAATTAAGGCATGTTTCCTTCCCTCATTGTTAGTTCAAACTAAAGGCATGGCTTTAAACAATATTTTCATGGTTTGATTATTGTATGATTTTGGGTTTTCAAATATAAATTGGGGTTTTTTGTTTTAAATGCTTGGTTATGATTTTTCCATGTCTTACTTTAGATTTTATATTCTTTAATAGTGGTTTTGGATAATTAGTTGCAATGGAATAGTTATTTGATAATGGATTTTGATTTTGGTAGTACTATGCCCCCAATGTGTTTAATAAAATACCTAGAAGAATGTTTTCTCCACATTGCTGAACTTTTATGGAACTTATGAATGGTTTAGATTTTGTAATAGAACCATAATATTTTGTATGGTTTGAAATTGTTTAAAGGAATGGTTTGGTTTAATAAACATACTTGTGGGGGTTCAAGGAAATCCCCCAAGTTAATATGGTAATGAACACTTGTGGGGTACGTGGGAATCCCCCAAGTTAATTGGATAATATGAACCATGGGTACATGGGAATCCCTTGATCTCAAAAAGGTTTGGCAAAGGACAATTCTCGCAAGTTATAGTCAATATGATGATACCACTATCTAATAGCCTTGGTTAATGATAATGGTATAATGGTTTGGCTGGTAATTATTTTAATTGGTCAGTAAAGGCGGGGTGTTAAAGCTAACCGTGAAGGTAGGAGTTCAATCAACGAACACTAGAAATTTATGTCTGCCAACATGAGGGGTAGGTCATGGTGACCCTTATATTATACTCATGAGGTACACAAGAATTCTCTAAGTACACTGTACATATGTAACATGGAGAGCGAAGGGTACATGGGAATCCCCAACTCTTATAGTATCTCCGATTCGTGCGGCTACATGCATTGGGGCCCACTCGAGGGGGGAGGGGTACACTGGTCCCATATATCCCATGGGTAGTTTTAGGATGGTTATGATTCACATACCCATGTCAATGGTTTTAAATACATACTAAACTTAATTCCCTTTCCCGACATGGTGATATATATACTTATGTATGGTTTTTATGCATTTGGATGGTCTACTTAGTTTTATTAAATGCCATTATTTTGTCCTTACATTGAGTTCATGTTAGCATTCACCCGCTAACCCATCTTCGGGCACTATATCTCCACACAATATAGGAACCGACCGTTCTACTTCTCCTACTTAGCATATAGATATTCGGGATCATTTTTTGGATTAACGTGGTGAGTTTCTATCTTTTCGAAAGGCTCCATTTCATGGATATTATTTCATACCTTGGTTTATTCATGGATATTGATTTTGACTATGGTTGGGGGCATGTCCCAACCGAATTTTAGTATTCATTTGGTTAAAGGCTTTTTGTGGAACTTCTAAGGATTGGTATGGGTGAGATTGGTATTAGGGTCAACCTTAGTATTGACATTGGTATTGGGGCTGACACCCTTGGTCGGTATTGTTGGTTGTTCCATACTTTTATGTTATGTTATGGAACTTGGTTTGGTTATTATCTGGGTTATGATTTTGGTTTGGTTTGGTTTTGTATGGTTGGATGGTTGGTATAGGACCGTTGGACTCATTCATGTTACTCAAGGTCGTGATCCTATCCCAGTGACTTCACGAATTTATTATGCTATCTTGTTATATATTCAAAATTCAGCCTACTCAGAGTAGGCGGATGGAGGTTGGTTTGGGTAATAGGGGTGGTCTCTGGTATCGGCCGGACTTGGGAATCCCATTATGACAAGGACCTAGGTTGGGTCATGTCATCAACTGAGTGAATGTGAACTATTCGAAGTTGTTGACATTAAACTCGATCCCTCACAAAAGAAAAAATTGATGGCTAGGTGCTTTATTTGACTCTCAAAAACTAGATTTTGGCACAAGTAGGTGGTGCCAATGTCGTCTCTGTTGATAGTTGCTACATTCACAAGAGAGAAACAAAGATCTTTAAGTGTCCTTGGACCTGAGTATTGTGAAATCTCTGTTGTGATATGAGCACGAGACTCTTCTTTGATCTTTGAAGAATTGTTTCACAAGATCACAGATCATGTTCTTTTCCTAAAATATCGAGATCTACAAAAACTATCTTCCATGATCACATTTGTTGTTGCCCAAAAATTCAACATGCCTCCACAATTCAACAGGAACAATCCTTGATTTAATAATCAGACATGGAAATCATCTCAGTCTCGATAATGGAATTCCAACAATCATCAAAACAGGTGACAATTTAAGAAATCTATCAAATGTCAATTATGCCAAAAGTTTTGTAACACAACAGATGTTTGTCGCTCTAAGTCACTCAATCATTTTGAAGCTAAGGCTAACTTTGCATCTGATCAATAATCAACTAGAAACAGGTGGGTTTTATACTCCGGAGAAACTTTCCATGTCACTGCTGAAACTCACAACCTTGAAGAGTATACAAGAATTGAAGAAATCTCTATGGGTGATGGTAAAACCATTTCCATCACTCATACTGGTCTAACTCTAATTTAGGCATCTAAAACTGCTTTTAAGCTTTCTGACACATATTGTGCTTTATTAATAAAAAAATCTCATTTATGTTGCTATGTTTTGTCAATATAACCTCACGTCTATTAATTTTTTTCCTTTTAACTTTGTTGCGAAGGACATGCATATTCTGAAGATGCTGGTACGAGGTTAGAACAAAAATGGACTGTATGAGTAGCTGTATCAGCCCTCTAAGAAACCCTCTATTCACCCTGACTCCAAAATAACCCAACTTCAACTTTGTCATTGTCGATTGGGTCATCCCAACTCTAGATTTTAAATTTTATTTTGAGGAAGTTTTCTTTACCTATTGTTGCTAGCAAAGAAAAGTTTGAACTTTGTAATGCTTATTCTTTTAATAAATCACATCTTTGTTATTCCAATGACTTAGTTTGTCCAAGTAATTTTCCTCTCCAGACTATCTCTAGTGATTTATGGGGACCATCACCCATTTTATCACTCGATAGGAAGTTATATTATTTTATTTTTGTTGATCAGTATACCAAATGTACTTGGTTGTGTACACTTAAAAATATAAGTGAGGTTGCTTCAATATTTCAAAAGTTTCATCATTTAGTAGAAAATTTCTTCAAAACAAAAATTTCTTTACTTTATATACATGGAGGGGGTGAGTTCAAGGGTCTTTATCCCTATCTTCATAAACATGTCATTGAACACTTAATTTCTCCTCCCTACACACCATAACATGTTTCCATAGCTGAACATTGGCATCATCATATTCTTAAAATTGCTAAAATCCTTTTTCATGAAGCATCCTTACCCTCTGAAACCTATCAATATGCAATCTACCTTATTAAATGACTTTTCACTCCCATCCTCAATGATGAGTCACTCTACCATAAATTATTTGGCCGATATCCTAACTATAACACCCTAAAATTTATAGTTGTCTTTGTTACTCATGGTTTAAACCTTATACCAAAAATAAATTTAAACCCCGATACACCCGTGTGTGTATTTAGGTATATCTCAGACTCACCAACTCACATGTGCTTTGACCCCGTCAAGTCCAAAATTTTATTTAGTCGTAATGTTTAATTTTTTGAAAAAAAATTTCCTTTTAAACAATTGTTCATCCATTTACGAAAATATACTTCCCAATTAAGTTGGGAAGTTATTGACTCCAAAGCAGACAATCAAACAACAATTCAAACTACTCCGCTGTCTAATCCATCCCTTACCAGTCCATGTAGATTCCAATATAGTAAAACCTATTCCCTTAGTAATGCTCACTCCAACAGCAACGACCAAGTACCAGCATCTCCAGAGATATCAAGTAATACATATATCCTTGTTCCTTCTTCTAATAAACTTCCTGTCCCTTCTCTTCATCTGCATAAACCTACTACACATAAGCCTTTTCTCGTATACCAAAGATGAAATACCACAACTAGCAACTTGCAATTCCAAAAACCAATCCCAATCATTAGCGAAGAAACTCCTCCACCCCTACCACCCTAAAAAAGTTCAAATCCCACAAACTAATTACTTAATCCCTCTTATTCAATACCTACTTCCCTAATTCTACCACCATCTTGAAATGAAATTATAACTCAGTCCCAAAATTGTATCTTGAAGTCTAGAAAAAAGTTTCTTTTCTGACCTATTTGACTCTTATGCCTGTAACTTTCAAACATACTAAAAACCATGAAGAGTGGAGACAAGCAATGAAATTATAATATGATGCTTTCATAAAAAATTAGACTTGGAACTCATGCTGCAAAACATATCAACAAATGTTGTCGATTGCAAATGGTTTTATAGGATCAAGAAAAGAGCAGATGGTTTTATAGATCATTTCAAAGCCCATCTAGTTGCAAAAGGTTCATGAAACATCCTGGCTTAGATTTTCATAAGACATTAAGTCCTATTTTCAAATCAAAAAGTGTAAGATTGGTGCTATTTATAGCACTGCAACACAATTGACTAATCCATCAACTTAATATCAATAATGTTGTCCTACAAGGAAAATTAGATGAGGAAGGTTTTATGTCTCAACTTTGAGGTTTTAATTATCCCTAATGTCCAATTCATGTTTGTGTACAAAAGAAAGTTGTCTATGGCCTTATATGCCCCCTGGGCTTGGCATAATGCTCTGTATAAGCATCTACTGAAAATACATTTTTTCATAATAGAATCCGACACCTCTTTATTTTTATGGATGAATTAGGATATAACCATTTATGTGCTTGTCTATGTTGATGACATCATAATCACTGAAAACCATCCACACATGATTAAATTAGTCATCAATTCCTTGGTAGATAGATTTTCGTTAAAGGACCTTGGATATCTAAACTACTTCTTGGGTATTTATGTTAAGAAAGTACGAGATTGTTTCATTTTGTTTCAATCAAAATAAATATTGGAAATTCTTTCAAAACTTGCTATGAACAACTGTAAAGGTGTTTCCCAGCATACCCTTGGCAAAATACAGTATTTTTCCCTCACTCGGCCTGACATATCTTATACAGTCAATAAATTATCACATTTTATGCATACTCCGACTGATGATCATTGAAAAGTAGTTAAAATAGTACTACAGTATCTCAAAGAAACTGTAAGCTCAAGACTTCGTATCCTTCACAGCTCTGACTCCAATTTGCATATGTATGCTAATGTTGACTAGGTTGGTGATCCAAATGATAGAATCCCTCTATCAGTTTACATACTTTTCTTTTGACCAAATATAGATATTTGGTCATCCAAAAAGTAATGTGCAGTGGTTCGTTTATCCATTGTGGCAAAGTATAAATAAGTTTCCAATGCACTTGCATAGATCACATGGGTGTGAAACCTACTTCATGAGTTACATTTCACCATTTTGAAGATGCCAACAATCTACTATGACAATGATGCAGTTACTTATTTATCTCACAACCCATTGTTTCATACCCGTATAAATATACTGTTGTAGATTATGCATATATCCTTGATCAGGTTCAACCTCATCGAGTTTATGTTACTCATACTCATGTTTGTAATTAACTTGTTGATACCTTCACCAAGTCACTGCCTAATCAACCTTTATTAGGTGTTATTTCAAGTTAGACATTGTTGCACCTTACCTAACTTGAGGGGGTATATTAACTATAATTTGAATAAGTCTCTGATGTTTGGAGCATATTAAGGAATAGTTAGTAAATAGTTAGCTTCAGTTAGTAATAGTAGATTGTGTAGATAGTGGCCTACACTTTAGATCAAGTTAGTTATAGATAATGTGTAGACAGTGGCCTGCACTTTAGGTCCAGTTAGTTGTATATTTTGTATTTAAAAGCTTACTTCCAGATTTAATGGAGTCATCCGTTTGATCTCCTTCTTTGAATATGTTTGAATATTCCTCCTCTATTAGAATATAAGATTGGAATCTTAGTATTGAAAAACTTCTCAATGAGTGGCGGAAATTTAGAAAACACCTTGACGTTATCATTTTTTTGTTTAAGTATATAGAACTAAGTATATTTGGTAAAGTGATAGACCAAAATGACATAGTAACACTTTTGGTACCCCAAACTGTGTAAAGTGTTTCAAAGGGCCTTGAACTTTGCGAAGAAACCTGAGAAAAGGGAATCTTTTGGCTCTTATTGAAAATTATCAAAATAAGTCAACTCGTAATTTCATAAAAGTAGCTTTAGAAGACAAATATTAGGATATCCTATACAACGATGCCACAGAGAAAAAGTAACTTTAGAAGTATTTGCAGGTTGCACTAGATGAAAATATTGTTTCAAACTCTGGCCATTTGTACTAATCATTTCTATTTTATCTTTTAAATATTAGTGCCCTTGTAGTCTATGCCTTTAGATCAAAAGAAAGTGGAAAGAATTCAAGAGATGTTTGGTATTGTTGAAAAAACGTTGAAATACAGATAAGATTCTTTTTAATGGATGGAGCACCTAGAATATGCTGTAATGAAAAGGAATGAGTAGGGGTATTTAGTATAATGGAACTATTATGGGTGATCGAAATACCCTTACCATCACCCATTGAACCTTGTTCAGGACCTATATATTCATGTGAAGAGGCTATGTTTTGAGAATCAACAGTGATACTGGAAGAAGATCAAGCAGTATGCATTGCCTTAGCTTCATAATGGTTATGCGACTTTGAACACAAACATTTGCAGTATAGCCAAAATTTTCACGCAACTAATATTGAATTTGCATTTTAGATTGTAAAGGAATGGAGGGATTCTATTTCTAGGAGAAGTTGTTGCTCTAAGTATTTTGGAAATGCCATTGTTGCAATCTAGAAGGAGGAGTCTGTGGATGCCATTGAGGCTGACCATACCAGCATTGAATTTGCCTATTGTTATTGTTAGTGCTTTTATTTATTCACTATGCGACTTGAGCCGTGATTGAGTAGCTGGTTTTTTTCTTTTCGGATTACTTAATATAAAGCTCATGATCTATGAACTTGTATGCCAAAGGGGTTATAAACTTTGTTCTAGGAGGAATTGGTACTAGAGTTACGTTTTGAAGAAGTGTCTCTTGGTCGACTCACATCTTACTGAGAACAGTGGGCTTTGACAAATTATTGAATAGAGAAAGAGGTGTATTCAGTAATGGCAAACTATTTTTTAGAATCTGAAGGTATTGAGGGAGTGTCCATTACTTTTAAAGTAAGAGGCTTTATTTTCTAGAAAGAAGAAGATGAGGAGGAGATCTTTTGGAAGAATTTCAGTTTAAGGATGATTCAAGCTTTTGAATATTTTTGTGCGTAATTTGGGAACTGATATGATTGAATAAGAGGGGACATGGAAGGAGAAACTAAACAAATTTTGAACTTTATAAAGGTTATGAAGGGATGGTAGAGATTTAAAGGGAACAGTGTGTTTAAATGAAGTGTCTGGTCAGATGGAAGCGTCTATTAATTTTGAAGTACAAGAGATAGCTTTTAGAATACATGGGAGAGTGATGTGGCACAATTGTTAATTTTTCAGAATGATCATTTTAATGAGCAACAAGTGGTACTGACCTGACTAGGGACTAGATCCCTAAGTGATGATTGAGATCAACTGTCTTGTGCTATCTCACCACCTTTTCACATCTTTCCTTCCTTGTCATGGGTGTATATCTAAAAAAATATGAGACTGATTAGGCATATGGAGCATTATTTAACCTGGATACATGTTTTATAGCAAAAAAGGAAAACACATGGAAATTCCCTTGTACACAATTCTACCAGTTCTACCCTTTCTTGAGTCTTTCGACCAGTTCCCTACTGTCATTACTATGGATGTACCAAGTAGCCTCCTCTTTCTTGACTTTCTGAGTTATCCTAGACTTGTTTGATTCCACAATTAAAGTGACATGTCTCCACTGATGGCATTCAACAAGAGGTAAACTTTTTTTTGTGTTCCCTGAACAACCATTATCATCAACATGAGTTGGTTGCTCACTCTTGCCCTTTCCTTCATCATCAATCACTCGTTAGCTTTGGAACCCGTTTGAGTCTAAGTTCCAGTAAGATGACAAAGAAAAGATTAATCCCCTTTCAGTCCAGGCTGGCGGTCTTTGTTTTCTTTTTAGGAGCGTTACAGAGCCTCCCTATCCTTCAAGACTCCAATGTTGGAAGAATACTTTTTGTTGAGGTAACTATCTTTTCCATATAGAGTACATAAAATAGTATTCTTGACACTTGTATGTCTGACTGAGTGGTTAGAACCATCTTCTTGGCTGTCAGGTTTTGTCATTTCTTGAGAAGAACAAATCCATTTGCAATCTTTCTTAAGATCAGTCTTAGATTTGGTAATTTTATCCTCGAGGATGGAATTTTTGTTCATTAAAGTTGACAAGTCATCCTTTTCATTTATCAAATTCTTTTCCTACTGAAACTGAATTCTACTTACTTCACCTTTACCCTTGATATCCTTCCTGGATATATCATATATGGTCTTGTTCAACTCATAATTTTAACACATAAGGACCATGCAAGTTTCTTGTTGCTCTTTGATTTGCACATTCAGTTTTGTTGTTTCATCTGTACATTTTGAAGGTTCTTTCATTTGTGAGTTCATCTACTTAAACACTCATCTTAATTATCTATTCCTCAGGACTTTCCCAGGCCTCTTTCAGACCCTTTTTATCTCTTACAAGATCATTTAAAAAGTCAATTAGTATGAAGGCAAGAGATCTGAGCTTACTAAAGAAGTACTCCTCTAAACTTTCTTTGATGTCATGGAAAGTGGGGAGCTTATCTTCACTTTCATCGGTGTTTGCCATCAAAGCAATGAGTTCACCAAAGACTTCCACCTTTTCTTCTACAACGATGATTGGGATGTCTTCCTTTTGCTCTGACTCGTTTTAGTCACTTGATGAATCACATCACCAAGTTGCGATCACCTGAATAACAATTTTTTAAACCTCAATTGTCCATCTACAGCTCTTGGTGACCGTTTGCTTCCTTCTTTTAAACAGATCTTTAGATCTATCTAAGGCTTTAGGAACCCTCCTTGCAATGCGAGCTATTTCATCAACTTTTGAGATGTATGTATCTTGTGAAGTCTCCATTTCCTAGGATTATTCCCAGGTATTAGCCTTATTAAGGAAGACCCGCTCTGATACCAATGTAAGGGTTAGGGTGGGTTTCTCCTTGACTCAGGACACTGTTCCCAGAATCACACACGCACAAGAAATAAGAGGTAAATGTAGTAAATAGTGATGGAGTACAAAAAGTAAAGAAATAGTATTTTTAATGTTGAAACTCCTTGCTTACGGGAGAAAAACCACGACCTGCCTCCAGGATTTCAAGTTCCACTATATTTAAGGAATACCTTTAATATAGACTCCAAGGATTAACCTCTTACTCCTCTGTTTCCTAGAAATAACTTTATTACAAGGAAACTAAGAAGTAACTCTATTGCTTCCACCTCTAACTACCACTAACTAGACTTCTTAGGCTAACTCTAGCTTGGAAATAATCACCTAACTCTAAATAATTTATAAGAGACGGTACACCACAACACCTACTACAATCATAAGCAAATGTAGGTAGACTTTTAGGAACAAAATACAAAGACTCAACTATATCAAGGAAATAAAGATACAACTCGATGAACAACAGGTTCCTTATTATAGTTCCAGCCTTTGATTGCAGCGACGTGACACTTAAAAAATATCTTTAATTATGAGTATATGGATGTGTTAGTTTTATTGTTGAGGAAGATGAACATTATATGTTGTGACAAAAGAAAACCTAGAAACATTCTTATTGGTTGAGGCAAAAAAGTGACAGCAACTTTTCACCAACTTTTTTTACTATGTGTCAGCTGGAAAGTTGACAGGCGACAACGACATATGAGCCCAACCTATCACCTAATGCGAATTGGCCTTTATCATGTCCCAAACTATGAACTTGTCAATCATTAAAACTAAGGACTTAACACATCTAATGTTGATTAACAATGCCTTTCTGCAAAACCGCATTTACCAGAAACAAGACATTAAAGCTTATACCTTAATGGTTTTGGAAGACCCCAAAATAAGGTTCATCTTTCAACTGGAGTCTCTTCCGATTAGCTCTACCATTGGAACCCCATTTTCTTTTAAATAATTCTTGGGCTTCTCAAAGCTTGGACCATTGCGAGGTTGAATTGATATTCTGTAGGTATTACAACTACACTTGGCTTTACTACATGTAATGTTTGTGGTTCTAATCTATTGATCATCATCATCAAAAAAGTCTAATGCAACTGATTCTTCAAAATCATCATCAAAGTTTTATAGAAAAAAAATTATAGGCATTAAAGGGCAAACAACATATCAAGTGAAAACGGAAATTAGAGTTAAGGAACTTCTATATATAAATATATTGTTGGCACTGTAATTGCAACTGATTTTAAATTGATGGTGTATTTTTTAGTATAACATTGCACCCACAATCTTTTGGATTCTTTAACCATATTGACTGCTGCCATCTATGCTTTGTCATAACTTTGGCTCATCCACATACGGAGATAGATAAAAATTTATAATTTATCAAAGTCTCAGTTGGTTTAAATGTAACTTCTTTCTATGTTGAATTAAAGTTCAGCATTTGCTGTTGCGCTGAGGTTCTTAATAACAATCCAATATTGCTTGAGGACTGAAGGATACAGTTGAAGGTCCTCCATCTTCTTGCTCATCTCTTTTGTGTTCATTTAAGTGTTTTTACAGGATAACTAATAATTTATGTATTGCACACTTATCACAATTCAGTAGTTTTATATGAGAAGACAAGCTGTCAGAGCTGTTCGATTTAGGTAATAGTTGTGTTGAGGAATTCATGTTTGAATTTATGACACCAGTTAACCAATTGAGTTGGGAAGGAAAAGTTGGAGGTGCCACATCATCTAGAGGAATTCTTGGAAGCGAGAACTACAAAAATAATATTTGTTTGGAAAGTACTAGCTTATAAATATTGAGTTAGTTTGTATTTGGGTACATATTATTTTGTAGTAGGTTAGTTTTGGTCTTTTAACTATGCTTTAATGTCTTGAAGTTGGAACCAACATATATGAATATGGTAGTTTAGTAATTTACCAGTTTCTATTTATTTATTTTCTGTTGCATCTTGGGTGGGCAGAGCTTCCATTTTCATTCCTAATCGGATAGAAGAGTTATATAAACTATTAATTCTCTGTACTCTCATGCTCAAGAGATGATCTAAATTTTCATCCTCATTCTTTGTATTTTTTTCTTTTTGTTGACTCTAACATCATTTATGTTTGTTAATCATCTAACTAATGTGAAGCTAGACATATTTTAGGTACTGTAGTAGGATAACTAGGCAGCACGCGATAACAAATTGGTATCAACTGGCATCTTGGACTAGGTAAAACCTATTATAAGAATTGATGGCGTGATTGATGGTAAGATTCCAAGATGGGATACCTTTGGAAGAGCACAGTTTTTTGGGCTAGGTTACATCTTGCAACTAACCTCTACCTTTTCTATTTCAAAGGCTCCTAATTTCTATTTTTCATGTTTTTGATGTCAAGTAAAATGATCTTGCATTATTAGATTTGGAAGTAGGAATGCTAGCAATTTTTTAAAAGAATCGAGCACATAATAATGAGCTGACTTTGGTGATTTTAGTGAAAGCCTTTTATGTTTCTTTTGCTTTCGGATTTGACCCTTTCCTTGTATTCGTGGAAATTCACTAGTTAGATTCCCTTGGTATGGAGGGTGTTCCAAGAATGCATGGACTTTTGAGCATCTCTATTTTAACTTTAAAACCTTTAGCTTGTGCAGTATATTGAATATGTGTTAACACCGAACCATAAAAGACATGTATAGTTCTTATGAATCTCCTAATTTCTCAACCATCCGCAATGCCTCGGTTTAGTGACTAAACCAGTCGTCACAAATTATCTATGTTACCATCCAAGCCCTTCCTCGATTATATCTACTTTATTATGTCAGGTTATGTTAAGTTTACTAATTACTGAAGCAACTTTTTCTCGTGCAGGGCTTAAATTTGTGTCCCAAACACCTCCATATTCTTTCACTTCTTGATATGTCGGTTTTTGGATGGTATTCTAGAACTTTTACACACTACCTAAATTGCATTATCTGTAACCATGGTGGTGCTTATAACATGCTGCCCAGCGTTTCTTCATCTATTAATTTTTGATTAATGATGAGGTGATGTTTCCATTTTGAGTATTGGCCTTGTTCGGTGTAAAGTTAACTAGTTGACAATAACTGACAACACAAAAATTTTGAGGAATCTTTCGGCAGGAGACGAAGCATGTCATGAGAAGTTATAGTGGATTGCGATGTGCAGCAAGGGGAGGGGTTTTGATGCCCACATTTCGGAGTTGATAAGTTACTTACTACGCATTAATTTTAGTAAGATTTTATGACATGTATTGCATAAGGCAAGGTTGCAAGTAATCATTGAACCCCTAATCTTCCCTTATTGAACACTTTTGTTGCTAAAGGAATCATTATATTGGATCATCCGGTACTACAGAATGGGGTTCTAATTCTATTATCAGATACAACTTCAAATCAAATACCAACCCGCAGTTAGCTTATATTATAAAAGCTTGAATATTCTACATTGCTCAGACCTTGTTTCCTGGTTATACAAGGTAGACTAAACTTTTTTTATTAATGATTTTTATCTTGTTTCATTAGAAAATATAGTTATGATCCAATTTTTGGAGATGCCATCGAAAGGCATCAAGTTTACCATAATGGAAAAATGCATATTGATGCCTTATTGAGTTATCACATGACTAAGCTCTAATAGCCACCCAAGAAGTTCAAGAAGTTTATATTTTTACAAATTTTCATGATTTATGTGGTTTGAGGTTGAAGTTCATGTTGATATTGAGTTTTAATTCATGTTTTGATCAATAAGATGTAAGTATTGACCTTAGTATGTGTTGATTATGTGATATTCATGATAAAGTCCCTTCGAGAAGCATGTTGAATTATGTAATCACGTTAGTTAGGTGTATTGAATGTTGTATGACCAAAGTGTGCCTCCCACATGTTTGATAAATTGCTTATGTAAAGGAAATAGTGTCATTTTAACATGTTAAGCATGGAATCTACAAGTATGTGTCAACTAGTGCATGCAAGTGTTTGTTGAAAGACCTAAATGAATGAATTATGATATGTTGCATGCACTCCTATTCATGTGAATTCTTTATTGAATGAGTTAGGAGACAATAGCATGTTTTCCCTATAAAATTGCATGTTTGAGATTCCCAAGTGCTTGAAGTAATGTTTCATTGACTTTGTTGCGAATGATAGTCTATTGTTATGTTATTACGAAAGAGTTGTCATGTATTATTTATTTATGTTATCGAGTCCTGGGGTATTTATACCTGAAAACTTAGCTGCTTGTCTAGAGCCGAGTCAGTCTCAAGATAATCTCAATCGTGCTATGATCAGTAGATTTCAGTTAGTGACAGAAGTTAAGAAAACTCAATAAATTTCAGTATTCAGTCTAATCTAGCTCAGTACTCTGTTCAGACCTCAATACTAGTTTGTATTCAATTCAGATTTTAGTAAAGCTTAGTAAGTTTCAGAACTCAGACATTCAGACAAAAAGTAGAATTCATAAGCATTCCATCAGACAACGAAATCAAGCAAACTCAGTCAGATCAGTCAAGCAAGATAATCAGTAATAAATGCAATTCAGTTTAGTTCAGTTAAGAATCAGTTCAGAGTCCTTCAGTTGGGAGTAGGAACTAGCACCGAGCGAGTGCAGGAATGACGACTTCCCTGTTAGAGAGGTAGAGTCATTAGCAGCAATCCCTGAACTCCAGAACTGTGTAGCCAGCGTAGGACTAAGAGTCACCCATTAGATTACTTGACTATCATACTGCCTTAGGCTTAACATCCTGTTCAGGATCACCCGTCAGAGAGGCTTGAACATAGCAGAGGTCTTTACCCATGACACGGTATTGACACCCTTCCAGCTGAGGTTACAGGTTGGACCCCACTAGATCAGATTTGGGGCATGTCGGTTAAATGAGAACTCCCACATTTACAGTTTTAGCTTCAGATTCAGTCTTAGTCAAGAATGTCAGATAGTTCTTCAAAATTAGGACAATCAGATATGGTCACACAGCTCAGTAAGGAACTTAGATGGTTCCACAGATCCAGAGATCATTTGTTAGATAGGCCTGGTCTCAAACTTAGTCAACCATTATCATTATTAGAAGATTCAGATACCACCCTTTAGATAGGCCTGATCTCAGTTCATTCAGAGATATTAGTAAGCTGATAATTCAGTTATTAGTAGACTCAAATATTCAGTCTTCCAGTGCTAGTGAATTCAGATGTCAGTAATAATAAGCTCAATTGTTAGAAGTTCAAGTGTTCAGAAGTTAGTATTCAGTGTTGCCATGATTTTAGTTATGATTTATGCATTCATGCATGTATCCTCATTCAACATTCAGATTATTCAGTCAGTATAGTTCATGCATAAGCCCTTGCATTTAGCCTTACCTCGTCTAGCATACCAGTACATTCAAAGTACTGATGCATACTTTCTTGCGCTATGGTGTCTTATACCATAGGTTTAGAAGCGCGAGATCCAAAGCACCCTTAGCAATCCGGACTCAGTCAGCAGCAGTAGACATACCAGTGAGTCTTCTTCATTCGAGGATGATCCTTACTTTATTATTGCAGACTTAGTTTATTTTCAGTAGACAAAGTTAGTTGGGGACATGTCCCATCAACTCCACAGTTCAGATAGTTTGAGTCTTTTTCGAATAGATGTGTTAGTATTCATTTTTAGTATTTTTATATAGTTATTGCAGCAGGTACTAGATAAGGGTTAGCTTGTGGTCCTTCGGGATCATGAGCACCGTGTGACGTTCCAGTTATAGAAAATCGGGGCGTTTCAATTGATGTCTAAAAAATGCCTTGTGGATGGTAAGACCATTGCAGTTACACATAGTTATAGCACTATCATGACTAGTGTTATGGCAGAAAAGAAAGAAGACCCCGAGGCATTCACAATCCCTTGCACCATTGGAATACACAAATTTGAGAAAGCATTGTGTGACCTTGATGCAAGTATAAATTTGATGCCATATGTGATATAAAGAAGACTTGGTTTTGGCATCCCTACTCCCACATCAATAAGGCTCTTGATGGCTGATCGCTCTATTATGATACCGTTTGGAGTTTTGTATGATGTTTTAGTGAAGGTCGATTGCTTCATTCTTCTGGCGGACTTTGTTGTCGTTGATTGCGAAATCAACCAAGAGATACCTATTATTCTTGGTATACCATTCGTAGCAATCGGAAGAGCAATTGTTGATATGGTGCAAGGGGAGATGAAATTCTAGATGCAAAATGATGAAGTTTCTTTTCGGGTATGTAAAATTAGAAAACAACCAATAGAACTCCAAGTGGTGTATGCCATTGATGTAGTGGACAAGGAGCTGGATGATGGGTCACTCAAGGATCCAACTTGAAGATTAAAGAACGTCGCGAGAAATCTGGTTTTTAATGGCGACAAAAGTCGCCGCAAAAGAACCAAAAGTCGCCACTGAATATTTTTAGTAGCGCCAATTATGTCATTGGTAATAACTCCGTAACTAAAGGTTATTTGTGGCGACAAAGTATGCTCACCACAATAAGAAGTTATTTGTGACGACTATTACCGCCACAAAAGATAAATAATTTCGCATCAAAATATATTTTGACAAAACATATTGGGGCTAGGTCGCCACTTATATAACAGAATTAGCAGCGACTTTATCGCCGCAAAATCACCATCAATTGTGACCACTTGTTTGTCGCCACTAAAACTTCCGAACATCAATTGTGACCATCTGTTTGTCGCCACTAAAACTTCCGCACATCAATTGTGACCACCTTTTTGTCGCTATTAAAACTTCTGCGCATCAATTGTGACCACTTGTTTGTCACCACTAAAACTTCTGCGCATCAATTGTGACCACTTGTTTGTTGCCACTAAAACTTCTGCATTAGTAACGACCTTTGTCGCCATAAAATCAACATCAATAGTGTTTTACAAAATTGACCACAAATTTTAAAAACTACAAATAACATTAGCTATTAAAAGCATCCAATAGTGTTTTACAAAATCATCCTCCGATCAAATATTATAAGTACATTCCTTAATAAGAATTCAACGGCATGTATGTTAAGAATGAAATAGTGCTTCAGTTTTATCATATTCATACATATGATCAAAAAATTAATAAGTCAACGGCATGTATGTTAAGAACGACATAGTGCTTCAGTTTTATCATATTCATACATATGATCAAAAAACAAAAATGCATTCTACGCCTTCATGCTCCTCCTTGGTCAACCCATTGTTTAAAAACGTCCTTGCCATTAAAAAAGCACCGAGTTACTTTATGATTCTAGAAAAAAAAAAGAGGAAATGCATTTATATATTATAGATGGAAGAACCCGCGCCAGCGCAGGCCCAATAATTTAGGTGAAGAACGTATATTGCTGTCATGGGAAATATTGACAATGTTGTAATATTACAAGGGAAAAAAATTGTATACATCACAATTAGCACATATGATTTTGTAAGTGTTATAACCATGCTAAACCAAGCTTTGCATGTAACATAGCTAACAAGCTTCTTGAGTTTACCTCTGCAGTCAAAACTCAACAAACCCGTGCTGCTGCAGGCAAAAGAAATAACGCAAGTGAATTTCAACAGCAAGATCTACGTTCTTCTGGTTCCGCAATATGATAACTGTCTTGAACGTCCCTGCCAGAAAGCAATCTCCACTCAGCCCATACAGTAGGTCCACTATACCTAAAGCTGCAATGCTTTTACCGAGCAGCCCAAAAGTAAAAGAGCAGCCCAATGCACTAAAGCTCACCGCTAGGCACGGGGTTCGGGGTCAAACTTTGTTAACTACTCATCCAAGATCAGTATCTACTACAAGTTTTATACCATATTAATAAGCAAGTAGTACAAATTTCAGCTAGAATGATTCACATAACAGTTTGACTCTATTAAACTGTTAAAAGGATTAAGCATAATAATAGAACATAAAATTGTTCTTCCACTTGATCAGATTGGCGATTTCATAATTGACTGTACGAATCTTTTCAACCTCAATATGTAGAGATGGTAACTTCTAAGGAACGAATTCCTTCCTGTCACCATGGCGTATGCTTGCCCTTGGCCATAACGATAAATGTTGACTGCATCTGCAAATAAAGAAAGAGTTGTACTGTACACTTTCCAGAAAGTATCTTCATTAAAACGCATATACAGTTAATCAACTAAACAAAACCCATGAATGTATAAAATGTCAATAAAATCAACTTGACGAATAAAACAGAATGTGAACTGCACACAATTTAATTCACATAATAAAATGAGGTTACCGAATGGGAGGGCGAGCAGAGGCGGAAGAAAAGGAACATAAAGAAATACCTGACAAAGAGTGCAAAAGAAAAGCTATAAGACCAACTTCATGTCTGTTTTGGTGAGCAAATAACTAATATAACTCTTGCATAAATTCTGAAGTATTGAATTGCTGGGTTTTTCAGGGTTTAAGATGCTCTTTTTTGCGGACTGGGTTGTAGTTTTTGGTGTTTTTCACTTGCTATTTCTCCAGTTCTTTAGTTTCAATCCGTTTCACAGTTACAATGCATTTTTGGTGGATTTAGCCAAATGGTTGAATACTAAAACCTGAGCAGGACCATATGGTTACGTCTATCGTTGATAACTAAAGAAAGGAGTAGCAGGATAATTGGCTAACCTTTTGAAATTTAACTAAATACGTATACTATATAAAAATAGCAAATCTTCTCTACCTCCAAGCTAGGGCTAAGGTCTGCATTCACCCTACACCCCAAACCCCTTTCTGTGGGATTACATTGGATATGTTATTGTTGTTAACTTTTAGCTCAGAGAGTTAAGTACGAATCGGTTGTAAAACCATATGGGCACCACACATGAAGCTTCCCAATATCAATACAACTGGAAACATCATTACCACCAATGAACCCAATTTTCTGAAACTGTAAAGCCATTCGATAGACTCGATTAGAAATTTTTCAGAAAGGAATTTAAAAATTATCACCATTAAAAGAAAATAATAAGTAGTAGACATTTTAGGTGGGAATGATATACAAAAGGAGTGTGTGTTACCTGAAGTAGCTCCTATTATCAGTAACTTTTTGTAGAGCAAAACCTCCCACAAGATCAACTCGTACTACATCCTGTGCATCAGGTATCCCATCTTTGGAATAACTATGTGTACTTCTATCAACGCTATCTACATCAGAGATCTGGAGAAAAAGACACAGTAATATGATTATGGCGTATAGATAGTTAAAGAAAATAAGAAACATTATGATCTCTAACTTGAAATGAAATTTTCATCTTGTTTTCTGTAAGATTAATTAGTTTAACTTCTGTTGCCAATAAATAGTGGCTTAGCTAAGAACATTTCAGTCTCTAATTATCACTTTTCAGATAAACCTTCGATTAAAAATTTCTGCCAGTACCAGTTTTCCTACCGAAACACTGAATGAAATTATCTGTTATCTCTTCATCTCTAGACCGCAACTGATATGAAAACACAGCCACTACCAAACAACCTTTTATATTCTTCAAACTCTTCATCGATTTCCTTCAATTTATCTCATTCTCAATTGTGGACAAATAGGTTCAGAGTTTATCGATAAAAGTAGATGTTTATGATCATGCTGAGAAAAGAAAAAATAGACTTTTTATCTCCTTATCTGCTCTCTAGTTGAAAGAACTTTCAAATAGTGCATTAGCGAGCAGAAGTTTGAAAATGCATCTGTGGCATTTGAAGTATATTGGTCTGCATTCAAGTGTCACAAACATACAAAAACCTTACCACTTTTTATATAGTTCTTCTTCCCAAGAGATGCAAAAACCTGAAATAGAACTGTTTTGTTTACATTATGCTTCCCTGCTACTATATAGGGGGCGGAGAAATATATATATAAAATTAACTTACAAATATCTAATGCGCCATCCACATAGCCTTCAGCTAGAAGGGTGTGATAGGGAGTGCCTTCTGGTCCCTCTCGGTAAATAACACGGATCTCCTCACGGATCTCCTCGGTGCACTAAATCTACCGCTATGTGCGGTGTCCGGGGAAGGGCTCTACCACAAGGGCGTATCGTACGAAGCCTTACCTTGCATTTCTGCCAGAGGTGTGCCTACATCCTACCCTCCCCAGACCTCACTAGTGGATACACTAGGTGTTTTGTTATTGGTTGCATAGTTAGGAATTAGGATTAGGAACAAGCAAAAGTGCAAGAGCCAATGATTGAGAGATATGAGCAGATTCAAACAAGAATTTGCTGACACATATCAATCATTCCATTGTGTGAAAAGGCCCTTCATTCAACAGAAACCTAAAGGACTTCATCGATACTGTTTTCCCAGTTTTTACACACATTTTAAAACTTTTAATGCATTTAGCCTTTTGGCTATATAATGCCTATTAGTCCATATAATGTGCAACAGCTCCTATTTTGGACCTTCACCTCTTCACTTTCCGCAACTTACGCTCTTGTACACATTGTACAGAACGTTCTACATTCTGAAAAAGGTAAAACTGAACATCCACATTAAGAAGGTAATCTGTGAGCCATTATTACCATCCAAGCAACTAGTTGCAATTCCAAAAATAAAGATTTTAGAAGCTAGAACCAAATCTAAATCCAAATCCACATACCTTGAGTATTGTAAAGGACACTCTCCTTAAAGCCCTTCTGATTCTGGTGTTGTTCACTACATCAATCTGCAATGCAGAAGTTTGGAAAAATTAACGGAAAAGAACTTGCCGAGTCTGCCATTATAGTTGCAGAATGCTTGAAATGCAGATACAAGAAGAGATAGAAGGAGCAGGAAAACTCTAATCAATCAAGCTAATATATTGAACACGGAATCTGAAGTTCAAAAGGGATCAAAATGAAAAAAATTAACAATAGAGGTTCATCAGTTGAAGCACTTCTATGATAAAATTCTGGAATTGGCAGTAATAAAGAATTAAAGACAATCTTCTTCGTTTAAACAAACTAGAATCCCAAGTCATAGCTTGAGCAAAGAGGAGACCAGAAGTTTTCCGAAATTTTCATTATCTAATACCTACTAGAAGTTTACCATTATTATAATTTAAAAAATAAAATAAAATAATTTTAGTGGCGATGATGTCGCCACATAATTACATTTAGAGGAGATATTTTATTAGCCGTCACTATAAAAATTGAGTCAATTTTATTACTAGCGGGAACTAAAATTTTTAGTATAGTAACAACTATTAGAGGCGACAAAATTTGTCCGATGCAAAAAGGTGATGTATTGCAGCGACAATAATTGTCGCCACTAACTATGAGAGTTCACATCACCAAGTATCAAAACTAGCCACTTACTAGCATTTGCATCAAGCAACAAGATAGTAAATTGCTGCTATGGATATTGGGAGAGGTTAATACTTTCCTTCTCTTAACAGAACGGTCACTTTCATTTATCTTAACTACAAGAAGCCTTAAAAGTTAATTTTACAAAGGAAAAGGAAAGAAAAGAAATGCAAATATATGCTATGAAGTATGAACAAGCATGCTACCTGATTCTTGTCCTTGGTTGCTCCACCATTAGCTTTTAGATCAGCGTCCTACTTGCAACATGTAAGATAAAAATAAGAAAAGGTAAAATTCATGTTCGGCAACATGTAGTTGGAAAGATACAGACCAGCTGTGCTTCAACTTCAGCCAAATCCTCAGCTTCCCTGTGGATGAAATTAGATTTAGATAAAAGAAAAAACAAATGAACATACAGAGATAAGTATAGTCAGAAGTAAGAAGGAACCAAATGATTATCCATCATGGAATGCATCCCACAAAGACCATACTCCAAATCCTAAGAATAACAATGTTGTAATATGATGGGTCCATTTACGGGAGATCTGTGGGAATTGTATAAAACTTTTAAGTTTTGTGCAAACAAAACTGATGCAATCAAAGTCAGATTACAAAGTCCTTTGTACAGAAACCAAGGTACTAAAATTGAACGGAGCTTCTATATTATAATGATAGTGAACTTGAATTAACAGAATACATGTTCTTCATCCGATTAACTCTAAAATGCACTCCATACACATCTAACGCATGACAAGAACCTCTATTTATTTGTACGAATTATGAGATACTAACACAGATAATGGATGCATAAGATGACTTGGATATATTACAATTTTTTAAAAGTTCTTTCAAATTGGTGAATACCGGTTATCACTGGTAGACAGTAAGAAAACAAGATGACTGTTCAAGTTGCACACGACTAATCACTAGCATGAGGCACAAACCTTGAGATTAATGTAGCGGCAATGTTTTTGTCATCTGACATTATGCTATGTTATCAGAACTACTAGAATGTGCAAACTGTTTCTATAAGAACAGGATAAATAAATATTTCACGTTTCAATTATGCCTTCACATCAAATATGCAACAGCTCAAGCGAAAAACAAGATTACCATCAATATACAAAGGGAATGCAACTAGATGAAACTCACCAAATTAGGAGCAGCCCAACCAATGACGGCGGACAGAATGGTCATTACCTACAACCACCAAAATTTCAAGAGAGACTGTTATCGACCACAATATAAAGAATGGAATGTCAAATGATGGAGAAAATGGTGATTTTTAAATTGTTTTCAAATGCACACATTTGATGACATTGCGACATATGAAAAATGAACTAGAGGAATTGGTGTACATAGAGAAAGTGATAGATCCAACTATGCTTTAAAGACATTAGCACTAGCAGATAGTATTAAAGGAAACTTCAAACAAAACACAGATGGTTCTGCAATAACAATTGCAGCAGGGAATTGGGGGGATTGGTGGAGTTCTGAGAGATCATAGATGTACTTGGGGTGTGTCTACACCAAACCTTGTGTCAAAACAATGCTGCTCACACTGAACCTATGTTGCTCGGACTCTTCAAGGATCCGACACAGGTGCGGCATCATTTTTTGAGAGTCCGAGCAACTTAGCACTGAACTATTTACCATACTATATGGCCTCAAGTTCGCGCTAGCAAAAAGTTTCTATCCATTAGAGATCAGCACAGACTCCACCACAGCTATTTCCATGATAATTAATGGTTACTTCCCATATAATAACATAATTTTTGAAAGCAGGTCGTTAATGCACAGAATGGGCTGCCCAGTGATCAGACGTGTTCAGGGAGCAGAATAGGGTCGCAGACATGTTGGCAAAGGAGGGTGCTCGGAGTATGCATTTTGGATAACCTCTTGTTTTGGAATTTCTCAGAAGAAATGGAGGTAGACACTCTTGGAACTACATATGCCAGGAAAATTTAAGTTGTCATATTAATACTACTGGCCATTACTTGGGCCAAAACTCCTCTCATGGAGCAATCCCCACCTCTTTCCCTGATCTATTTTGTTACCAACTGTTAACTAGTACTAATATATATGAAATCCAGCTTACCAAAAAAAGAAAAGGACATTAACAGTTTCTGATGTAGAGTTTTTGAGACGCGATGGAATTGCTGCAGGACAGTAAGGTCGAACATGAAAGAGTAAGCCGTAGTATGAAACGTTCGCCCGCTGGAATATTTCCAAAATCATGTATTACATAGTGATAATAAAAAACTAATAAGAAGACAAAGACTTCAAAATTGCTACAACCTGATCCAACAACCAAAACCAAGATACAAGGATAAGAAACAAAAAGAAAAAAGGAGTAATAATCATAATCAAAAGGAAAAAAAACTCACAAAAATGTCATTGGCAATAGCTTTATAATCAAAATCTGAATTACGTTCTGGAGAATCTATGAACATCTTTCCAGCCACACCTACCAAAATTCACAAATTAAATTTAGAAAAAGAGAACTCCTAGTCCTATCTTCCTACTTTTTTCATAACCGTGATGTCCAGTCTATAACCTCAAAAATTGGGAGAAACATGAATGTTACTTTTGTCTCTATAACCTAAAAAATTATAAACTATATTCCTTCCTCCTTGGACCTTAGAGAATTCTATTCCTCCAAATTTTCAAGTGGGTTAAAGAAATTTTATATGCAATCTGGAAAAACACGTATATACCCAAAAGAATTTTGATCACATACCTTATAAAGATCAAACTTTGAGAACCCTATTTGAGAAAACCTAATAATTTTCATCAAAGGGGAATGAGTTTGAGCAAAGAGGAAATTTTAGGCTTTAATAAACAAATTTGAGCAGCTTTGACCAATAAATCTAACCCATTTTGTTTCAAATCTGAGATTTTGATTTAGTTTAGAGCAAAAAGGAAATGGTGTTGAAGATTTTGGGAGTAACAAAGATGAATAGTTTGAGCTTCCGTGAGTAAAGAACAGGCGGTGTTGAGAGCAAAGAGATGACTGCTTTTTCTTTTAATTTTTCTAAAACTTTACCTATATTAATTAAAGTTAGAAAAATTTATTAATTAAAGAACAAACAGAAGGTTCACTTTATTAATTAAAGTTAGAGGCGACAGGGTCACCATATAATGGCGACATTATATTTGTTGCCTCTGTAAAACTGGAGCCAAAATTTTATTATTCGCGGGAATTAAAAATTTCAGTATAGTAACGCCTATTAGAGGCGATAAGAATTAGTCGACGCTAAAAGATGATGTATTGCAACAATAATATTTGTCTCTATTGAATATGATGTTTCTGCAGCAATAAATTGACTCGCCACTAATTGTTGCCACAAAAGACTTTTAGTAGCGATAACTCGTACGTCGCCACTAACCCAAATTTTATTAAAAAAATTACTACATATTTGTGACGACCTACACATAGTTGCCACTAAATATGTCATTATTAGTGGCAACTAAGTCACTAGAAAAGACTTTTAGTAGCAACAATTTGTAGGTCACCACTAACCCAAATTTTGTTGGAAAAATTAATGCATATTTGTGGCGACCTACACATAGTCGCCACTAAATATGTCATTATTAGTGGTGACTTTAATGGTCGCCCCTAAATCTTATACCTTTTGTGGCAACATTTGTAAGTCGCCACAAAAATCCTAACTTTTATGGCAACTGTTTGTGTCACCACTGAAAGTCGTCACAAAAAACTATAATTTCTTGTAGCTTTTAAATTAGGCTTTGGATGAGAGGAAATCCATCATGCCACAAAAGTGACCCATATGCTTTAATCATTGCTTTTTAGAGTAGATTTTATTTGTTAAGATTGATTAATGCAAATTAGGTGTTCAAAGGGTGTATTTGAATGGTGTTGAGTAAAGAAAAGTATGGTGAAATGGAATTGTGGGCTGAATAGTAGAAAAATAGGAGAGTAGAAACCAGTCTCAGTTATCGCAATCGCGGGACCCGTGCCATCATGATTGTGCAATCAAGATCACAGAACTTTGACTGCGATGGCGATGATTTTAAAATCTGACTGGTTACCCAAAAATCCCACCACATTTCCACCTCAATTACTCTCAAATCATACCCATTCTTGCCTTTATTGAAAGCATCTCCCTGCATCTCATCACCAGGTATGTACTTCGATTCCCATCTATTATGCTCGTGTGTGGGCATTGGGACTTATGTTTTAGGATTGGACTAAAAAGTATGATTTGATGCTTGATCTTGAGTTTAATAGAGTTGTTTGGTATGTTGTCTGCTATTATGGGTGTGTATACTGTTGGAAAAGTCTTGAGTATCCAAAATTGTTTAAAATTAATGAAACTAACATATGCATACCAAGTGTTTGATGATATTCCCAAATGAATTTCTTGTTAGTTTTTCGTGTTTAAGGGCATCATCGAATGGGGATTGTATTACCTGTTCTTAGTGCCGTTATTTGGTTGGGAACGTTAATTGGCATTGAAAATAGAAGTTTTGGGTCATGATTAGTTTGGCCCATCACACCTCAGATACCGTAATCGTGGCATCTGAGAGCAGTTTATCCGCCAAGACCAAAATCCTGTAGTTTTATTTTCACCCTAAAATTTACCAAGGCACCATCCCTTTAGCTTAATTAAGTATCATAACATAGTTTTCATACGAAAATATTAATAATTAATGATGGTGTGTTATTTTCAGGTCTTCAAAGCTAGAGATGGGAGACTATGACCAAATTTGCTTCATGGCCCCTAAGTGTCAAGGTTTGTACTATGTAGATTTGGCTAAGATGAAGCTACCCTTAAGTGAGATATATCTTTAGAAAAGGTGCTCGAGAAACTCTCAGCCTTTTATGATAGATTGGTGGCCACCGGGTGGATATGCTTTACTTCGTACACATGCCGAGCAAATGAGCATTGAGTTAGATAATTCTATGCAAACCTTAGTGTAGTATCTACCTATGACCCAGTTGTTAGAATTCGGGGGAAGGAGGTTCACTTTGGAGCTGAGCAAATCAATGATTTGTATGGGTTATCGGATGAGGATGTGGCATAGTTTGAGGCAAAGGAGTGTGAACCATGGATTTGGTTGGAGGAGAAGTCGTATCCGGGTAAAGAGGTCTCGTGGGCGACAATGAAAATGGGGATACCTCTGCATGACTTTGCTGCCGAGGCTCAGATTTAGTTGGATATTATCTGCAGCCATGTCTCTCCATGAATAAACATGACCTATGTCCCAGATATGAGAGCTCGAATGGTGACATATATATTGGACAACACTTCCTTGAATATTGGACGATTTATATATTCAGACATTAGGCATTTCAAGAACAGATACGGCACCCTACTTATGTTTCCTTCCTTAATTAGTGAGTGATATAAGAAAGGTGGAGTTGAGGTGTACCCCGAGGAAAATTGGGTATGCCCGAAGACTCCCATTTTCCCACTGGAGATCTGAGGGCAGGACGCTCTTAGAAAAAACAAAAAGAGAAAATTTGACTCGGAAAGGTCGGTGGAGGACGATATAGATTCTTGAAGACCATCATCAGCTGCTGGGCCTTTTGAGCAGATCTTGGGCTAGATGCGGATCATCAGTGAGCGTGTGTCTAAGCTACCTCAGGGGCTTGGAGATCCTTCCACCATCCGTCATTCCTTCGTTGCTCAGTACAACTATGAGAGATACCTTAAGGACCAAAGAAAGCAGGGGGACATATTTTATGAACTCGAGCGAGCCTACTCTTCATTGGAACTTTTGCACTAGTCACTACAGGAGTCGCATGATAAGATGTAGATAAGGTAGAAGAGGAGAGACAAGTTCTTCACCCATATGTGGAAAAGGGTGAAGGGCCTTTGGAAGGTCTTGAAACCCAAAGAGAGACTTCCTTCTCTCAGGGCTGATTGTTAAGATGAGGTCCCAACTACGTGGTCATGCATTCGCATATTTCACTATTTTCATGCATTTATATTTAGTTAAATCATGCTATTCAATCAGTCATTTATTATTCATGCACATGAGCCCATGCATATCAGCCTAACCTCATCTCTCATACCAGCATATTCAAAGTACTGATCGCGTACTCTTTTCTTGCGCTATGATCTTTAATATCATATGTTTGGAAACTTAGGCTCCTGACCGCGTGTAGACAGTTCAACTTTTCAACAGTATTAGTCGTGGTGAGTCCTCATCTGTCGAGGACATGGTAGCTTATTTCAGTTTACTTTAGGATTTCAGTACTTTATTTTAGTTGTCAGTTGGAGTTAGTTGGGGCCTATCCCATGAACTCTTTCAATCAATTTTAGAGGCTTTCAGACACTTTAGACAGTCAATTGGTTTGTTAAATATTTTCAGTTAGATTTCAGTATGTTCGTTTATAGTTTGGAGTTAAGTAATTCCATTGTTTTAGCCTTCATACTTAAAAGCTTTGGCATTATTCAGTTATTTTTGCACATATGATTTTGTTACCATATTATTATGTATGCATAATAGGTACAAGTTCATGGGTTAGCTTGTGTTCTTTCGGGATCGTAAGTACCATTGTCATGACTAGGAGGTAGCCTCGGGTCGTGACAAAACTTGGTATCAGAGCCTAAGTTTTTAAGTATCCTAAGGAGTCTGAAAGCCACGTTGAGTAAAGTCTTGTGCATGGGTGTAAAGTGTGCCACACTTATGGACAAGAGGCTAGAAGTCGTTTTAGGAAAAGTATCCCTTCTTCATTATTCATGTCATGCAAATGAGAATGAGCTCAATTTGAACTCTCTTTCTAATTTATTTTTCTTCTATTTACAAAATATGCCTCCTAGAAAGAATAACAAACAAAGAAATGGGAATCAACCCGCACCTTTGCCTATTTGGTAAGATCATCTGAATGATCATGTTTCTCACGCTGAGTTCAGAGCTTTCTTTAATACTTTAGCAGCAACTCAGAACAATCAGTAGATTGCTATTCCAGCCATTCCAATGGCTAATACTAACTCAGCTAGGATTCAAGACTTTTCTAGAATGAATCCCCTTTAGTTTTTAGGGTCCAAGTTTGATGAGGATCTGTAGAAATTTCTTGATATGGTTCAGAAGGTGACTAACATTATAGGTATCACGTCTAGTGAGATTGCAGAGTCAGATACTTACCAGTTATAGGATGTGGCTCACACATGGTATAACCAGTGGAAGGGAGATACGCAGATCCAATGCTTGTAGAGTGGAAGGAGTTCCCCACAACTTTTTTAGACAGGTTCTTCCCATTAGAGTTGAGGAAAGCTAAGGTGCAAGAGTTCATAAATTTGAAATAGGGTATCATGTTTTCAAGGGTAGTGTATGGGTTCATAAAATTTGATACTTCTATTTAGTGATGGGGGTTATGAATACCCAAAACTTAGCTGTTTACTTAGTCTCAGTATCTTTCAGAATGGTTTCAGATTTGTATGAGCATTATTCATTTAGTCAGTTATCATAATCAGTTAAACTTAGATCAGTTTAGTAATCTGATTTAATTCAGTTGGGAGTAGGATTTAGCACCAAGCGAACCCAGGGATGGGGGCTGACCTGCCAGTAGAGGGTGTGACCCTTAGTAGCGATCCTTATGTTCCAGAACTACATAGTCAATTTAGGTTTGAGAGGTTAACTATCCAGTTGACGGTTGAAAAGTATCTCACCAGGACACCTGCCAGTAGAGGGTGACTCTTTAGTTCTTCGGGACTGTACTTTAGTGGATCCACACAGCCATTTTTAGTATCCGTGGCACGGTACTAATAGCCTTCCATCTAGGGTCACAGGTTGGACCCTAATTAGCTCAGATTGGGGCATGTTAGTTAGATGATAGATCCCACAGTCTACGTTCAGTACTCAGTTCAGGTTTTTTTTTACAATAACATACAGTATCACTTATTCAGTTATCAGTATTTCCTTATTTAAGTTTACACATTCTTTCAAAATCATATTACATGCTTGGTCATGGATTCACAGAATTTGCAATTTCTATGCATTTATATTCAGTTACCTCATACTACTTATTCAGTCAGTTATTATTCATGCACATGAGCCCATGTATATCAGCCTACATCATATCTCATTCCAGTACATTCAAAGTACTGATAACATACTCTTTTCTTGCTCTATGATATTTGATATCATAGGTTTGGATACTCAGTCTCATGATTAGGCATTGATAGTTTAGCCTATCAGCAGCAGTAGTCATGGTGAGTCCTCATCTGTCGAGGAAATAGTTTCTTATTTTAGTTTACTTCAGGATTTCAGTACTTTCTTTCAGTTGTCCGAGCTAAGTAAATCATGACCTCAAAATATGAGGAATCACCACTACTACAATTGATAATCTAGGAAGTCTATGTGCGATCTGGGAACTGGGCATCCGAACCTATGATATGATACATCATAGCACAAGGAAAGAGTATGTGATCAGTTCTTTGAATGTACTGGTATGCTAAATGAGGTAGGATGATATGCATGGTTTTATGAACATGAATAATAACTGTAGGAATATATATAACATGAAGCATTGAATAGAGTGCATAAAATTTGTAGATACTGAGTAAACATAAAATCTGTAAATATTGATGATGCATGAATCTATAAGTACTGAGGATGCAAGACAAAGCATCTAACATGTTCTGAATACAATCTATAAATACTAAAATACTTAAATTTAATAACTGAATCACTGATAGCAGTATGCTATGGTCAAGCAACTGAAACTGAATTCTAAACAAAGTACTAAAACTAAAACTGTGAGTGGTATCATCTAATCGACATGCCCTAGTTTGAGCTAATAGGGGTCCAACCTGTGACCCTAGTTAAAAGGGTTAGTACCATGCCACGGGTACTAACAAAGGATGGGTAAACCCTAAACTACCATGAAGACACCTTGTCAACCCTAAACTAACAGGAAGACATCATGACATATGTGTCAATAATAAAACATAGAAAATCTTGAAAGCATAGCAATAGTTAATTGTTCACTATTCATTCACTGAGAAATTTTGTCAAATCTTTTGGAGGTCATAAACTTGTACATGAATGAGAACACATGCTACACATTATGCTTACACTATTCAATTCACATGGACATTCTATCAAACACTTGGGGAGCATCTTTAATGCACATAATAATGAACAACACATAAGCATCATGACTGACGTACATGATATCTTATGTTCATAAAAATTATAGTTAAATCTTGAATTGAAACCCATACAATAACACAAACATGAATAAAACCCAATTTGCACATGTAAATCATTAATCTATAAAGTAGTAGTTTTAAAAATGGTTCTTGAACTCCAAGGGTGGAAGGAACCCAAGGCTGAACACCTATCATACCTTGTTAATGAATTCTTGAAGTTTCTTTGTGATTTTCTTGAGGATTGATCTTGAATTTTGAAAGCTAGGGGTTTCTACTTGAGGGTGAATACTCTTGCTTTGGGCAAAAATTAAGTAAATAATGAATTAATCAGCTTTTAAGGATTAATTGACATGTTTTGGACTAATTAAATTTCCATCTCTGAAATTCCTATTTTTGGCCTTCACCGCGATACGGTGCTATCGTGGTGAGCCACTGGAATTTGTCTGCTAGTGCATTCTATAGACAAGTGCAAAAATGCACTTTGGTGCACCGTAGTGGTATCGTGTTGTGTCACTGGAAAACGATGAGTACAAATTGGCACTCTGGCGCGATGCGGTGCTATCACGTTGAATCACTGGAAACTGACGAGTGCAAATTTGCACTCTACCGCAATGTGGTACTGGGCTTATCATGATTTTGGATACCACACAAACTTATCGCGATGAGCTACTGGATTATGGAAATGAAGGACAAATGCCATTTGTCTTGTCACTGGCGGTGGTATCGTGGTGCCTTACTGCCTAGAACTAAATTGCCATAACTTGTTACCTAGTTATCGAATTCAGGCAAAATTGGTATCATTGGAAAGCTGATTGAATTTTCTACAATTTAGTGGGTCTTAAACCAGAAAATTATAAGTAAAGAAAAAGATATGCTTATTTGAAGTTGACTAAGGCAACATTCACATCAAAAACTCAATCGATAAGGGATATTTTGATTCGTTTAATAGCTGGGAGTTACTTGAGTCCTTAATATACATCAAAACCACTCATAAAACTACCAAAGAACTATAATTTGTTTCTCATGAGCTCAAAGCATGGTTTTAACAATGGTCTGGATTTTTGGGGTATTATAATATCCATCCCTTGGAAATATTCGTACTTAAATGAGACTATTTAGGCTGAGGGTACTATGCTGAGGTGACTAAGATCAAGTACTGAGCACGTATAACTTGGAACATGATTGCATAACTAATTCTAAAACATGATACATGAACTGAATATCATGAACTGAACTGATTTCTTAAATACATGAAATGACATGAGAATGGTTATAAGGCTGAGATATAACCGAGAGAGTCAACTTATGAGTACCTCATTGCTTCAAGGTAGATCTTTCTATGTGAGAAGAAGATGAAAGATATAGGACCTAAAATCTTGGGGGATTATAGTACATCTCCCCCTTGGGATATTATGTACCATGAAAGATACTAACTTGGTTGAAATACTGAGGGAAGATTGAGATGATGCACGAGGCACATATGAACTAAATTATAACTAATTCTTTGGAATCTGAAACATGATTCATGACATAAATTTGAATTTCTCTGATCATTATGTGTGTAGCGTGAGTACTGGAACTGAACATGATGTAAATCATGAATACGTGAGTCATGAGCTGCATGAACTGAGTTTGGAGTTCATAAGTTTCATGGAATATGATTCGTACAACTAGGAAAACTGGAACCCATTATATTAAGAACTAGAAGCACACATGATTCTCTATGATGTGCAAGAACGTGAACTGTGATCATGGAGATAAAATATAAAGCATGAGTAGATGGCATGATGACTGAAGTTCAAAGCTCTGCACCGAGATGCGGATGGGTCGGGCATCACCCTCCCCTATTGATGTTCTACAATACGCTGGCACTATGACTAGAATCTGGGAGACTAATTTGGTTAGTTGTTCTATCATCTCCCCCTTTGCTTAAAAACATCATTCTAAGTCTTGGAACCACCTAATCAACATCTCTAAACTAGATTTCCACCACTTCACTCTAGAATCTAGGGTATAAAAATGCACATGATTGGTAAACTCACTCTGAATGACTATGCCCGATAATGTAAAACTTGTTACTATTACTTTATTCTAAGATAAAACTCTTAGCTTTCTATAGCCCAAACTATTATCATGTAACAACATAAATTTGACTAACTTAGAATTTTCAACTCTTCTTTCTATTAGCTCAACCTTCAAGGATTCAAACTTAGATTCTAACACACATCCTGGATATCCCCAAATCTGTAATAACCCGATTACTTTTACCATAGCCTAAAAATATCACCTCTCTAAGTCATCCCTACATCATCATACTTAATTTTGAGTCATTACCATAAGTTCTTACATACGCTATTCTAAGCCTTCTAGTTCATCTCTTATACAACTAACCCCACTCTACTGCTGCTAAACTCCTGGGCTCATGCTTCTAACTCTAGATCATATGCTGCCATAGGATTTTGAGAGGGGATCGACGACACATCTAACCTCAAAGAACTGAGGTACCACTTCTTTATTCCCTGTTTGGTTTATTGAGAAACTGAAACTAAACTACTTTATTTCTTAAATAACCTGGGAGGATTTACTGGGATACTGTGATCGGGCAATTTCTATATACCTATCTGGATAGTATAGATTTACCTACTTAGGTAAACACTGAGAAGAGATCTACTAAGATTTTGGGACTAACTCCGAAGTTGACGGCTATATAAGGGGTTACAAAAGAAAGAGAAGCTCCAAGGTCTAGTAAAGCATAAACATGTAAAAGAAAAAACTTGCAACATACCAGTAACCACATCAGGAGAACTTTCCTGATTTTGTTGGGACTAAAGTGCATAAAGTCTATTTTGATGCTGACCCTGGGTTGCAGTAGAAGTGGCACCCTACTGTGTCGGGCGACCGGATAGAGCTGGAGGATGACTATGATGACTTCGTGGACCAGCCTTAGGACATTCTCAAACTCTGTGGCCTAACTCGCCATATCTAAAACACATATCTCAGCTAGTTCTACACACACCTAGGTGATTTCTATCATATTTTTTGCAAAGAGAATGGGTACGACCACTGCTTACACTACCCTGGGTATTGAACCTTGGTGCCCTATCCCGACTGTCATTCCTGAACTTTGGTACTGGTGAACTAGCTGAAGATGGAGCTGGGGCTGGGGCTTAAAACATCTAACTAAACTAAGAACAGTTACCACCCTCTGACCTTGGCTTAGCAAAACTAAAGCTACCCGTTCTGGCTCTCTTATTCTCTCTCTTTCTTCTTAAGCTTCTGCTCCTCAATCTATTGAGCATGGACCATAAGCCTAGATATGTCCATATCCTTAATTAATATATCAGTCCTACACTCCTTGACCACGCTATCAGATACCCTAGATACAAAGTTGCTTATCCTAGATCTGTTATCAGCCACCACATGAGGAGCATACCTAGCTGACTGAGTAAACTTGAGGGAATACTCTTTCACACTCATGTTTCCCTTCTTCAAATTAATAAATTCTAATACCTTATCTTCTCTAAACTCTAATGGGAAGAATCTCTCTAAAGAAGTTATAACAAACTCCTCCAACTCTACAGGCCCTACGCCTATGCCTCTATCCCTTTTCAACTGCTTAAACCAGGTGTTCGCTACATCCTACAACTGGTAAGCAACCAATTTAGCACTCTCACTAGAAGTCACCCTAATAATATTTGTTATATTCTAGACCATGTCTAGGAATTCCTGTGGATCCTTTTCCAATTTGGATCCCAAAAACCGAGGAGGATTTATTTAGGTAAAGTACCAAATCCTAGCTACAATAGTATTAGCCATTGGTTTGGCCGGAACAAAGGATGGCTGAAAATTCTGAGCTACTACAGAGTAAGATAGAGTAGTGAATGTAGCTTTAAACTCTGCATGAGAAACATGCTCATTCAAGGGATCTACCAAAACGGGCAGAGGTGATGGCTGGTTTACATTTCTTCTTTCGTTTGTCTTTCTGGGAGGCATGGTCCATAAATAAAAGGAAGAATTGAATTAGATAGAGAGTTCAACTTGAGATCATTCTCTTTCACACGATATGAACACTGAAAGAAGGGAAACTTTTCCTAAAAATGCCTCGTAGCCTTTTGTCCATAAGTGTGGCACGCTTCACACCCATGCACAAGACTCTACTTGGCGAGGCTTTTAGACTTCTTAGGATACTTTAAAACCTTAGGCTATGATACTAAGTTTGTAACGCCCTGAGAGTACACCCTAGGAGCCACACAGTGCTTACAGTCCCGAGGGACCACAAGCTAATCCATGAGCTGGTACCTGGTGTGAGCACTGAGTAAAACTGATAATAACATAACATATATGGAATTTAACTAAGGAATTCTATAAGGTTTTAAGTCTTAAATATGATAAAATCTGTAAGGCATAACTGATAATATTGACAAAACATCTGATAATGACAACTAAAATCTAAAATACTAACTGTCTGAAATAATTTGAAAAGCCTCTAAATTGATTGAATGAGAGTTGATGGGATAGGCCCTAACTTACTCCAACTAACTACTGAACTGAAATGACTAAAACTGATAAATAAATTTGAGCCAAATAATTCATGTACTTAAAATATGAGGACTCATAACTTCTACGAATGATAATTTGGGAAGACTATGGGCTATCCGAGAACTAGGCATCCAAACCTATGATATGATACATCATAGCGTAAGGAAAGAGTATGCGATTAGTACTTTGAATGTACTGGTATACTAATTGAGGTAAGCTGATATGCATAGTTTCATGAAAATAAATAATAGCTGTCTGAATATATATATATATATATATATATATATATATATATATATAACATAAAGTACTAAATAGAGTGTATGAAATCTATAAATACTGAGGATACGTAAAACCTATAAATACTGAGGATGCATAAAATCTGTAAGTACTAAGGATGTATGACCAAGCAAATAACATATTCTGAATATAATTTGTAAATACTAAAATATTGAAATCTGATAACTGAATCACTGATATCAGTATGCTATTGTTAAGAAATTGAAACTGAATTTTAAACTGAGTGCTAAAGTTGAAACTGTGAGAGGTATCATTTAACCGACATACCCCATTTTGAGCTGATAGGGGTCCAACTTGCGACCCCAGTTTGAAGGATGCTAGTACTATTCCACGGGTACTAACAATGGATGGGTCAACCCTAAACTAACTAGAAGACATCATAAGATATATGTCAATAATAAAACATAGCAAATCTTGAAAGCATAACAATAGTCAATTGTTCACAATTCATTCAGTGAGACATTTTGTCAAACATTTGGAGGTAATGAAGTTGTACATTAATGGGATCACATGCTAATATTTCATGATTATACTGTTCAATTATAAGACCCCGCAAAATTCTTAGCTTAAATCAGTCCTTTAAGCTTGACAAGGGGTCCCAGACTTAGAATATTTCAGCTAAGTATTCAGACCTAGTGTTATTTTAACCTTCAAAAGTTGGAAATATTTTTTTGTGACCTTTACTTCCATTCAATGTCGATATTTGAGTTAATTCATGATCAGGAATGTCAATAGGTGTTCCCGAACAAGTTTTGGATTTTTCAGACCTCGTTTAGATCATGTTTGAGTGCCCAAAATAGTGGGTCGATGCGATCTTGACTCATCGCGTCGACCATCGCAAATATCATTGAACCAAAGTGGACTCAATGTGGAGCATTGGCTATCACGTTAATGCCAATGATACGGCACGTCGACCTGCACGCTGGGTAATATAATTTTCCAGTCATTACAAAACCATATCCTTAGGGGTATTTGGGTCTTTTCCCACATCCTTCAGCCCCTAAAAACATGAAATTAAGACATTTAGAGAACAACTATACTCATTCATTCTCCAATTTGCTCAAGAACAGAACCCTAGGTGTTCAAATTTCAAATAAAGAACTCAGGAACTCACCATTAACTTTTAGAAATTCATCAACTAATATATATGAAGTGTTCATCCAAGGGTTCCTTCCACTTTTGAAGTCCAAGAAACTCTTTTACAGTTTATGTTGAGTGATTTCATGATTTCCATGATTTGAATTAAAACGTATTCATGATTTATTGCAAGATTCATGTAGAGTTAATTGTTATGTGTACTTTATCATGTGAATCCATGTTAAAATTCTTGGAATTTCAAAATTGGAATTGAATCATGATGCCTACATGTTGAGTTAGTATTATGTTCATATATTATGCCCCACAAGTGATTGATGAATTGTCCACGTGAGTTGAATAGTGAAATTATATCATGCTAGCATGTATGCAACTTTATGTCATGCAAGTGTTTGCTTGAATGGCGATGAATGAATGATGACTAAGTATTAATTACAATGTCTTAAGATTTTGTCATGTCTTTTAAGTTTATGCTATCGAGTCCTGAGAGTACTTAATACTCAATAATTTTGCTGCTCGTCTAGAGCCTTGGTTAGTTATAGAGTAGAATTAGTCATGTCTCGATCAGTAGAATTCAGTAGTTAATGGAATTCAATAGGATTCCGTTAGTCCATAGAACTTAGTGAACTCAGTTCAGTTCAGTTATATAGTACGATCAGTAACAGTTCAGTCTATCCTAGTACAGTTTAGAATTCAGTCCAGTGTCTATTCAGTTGGGAGTAGGATTCAGTACCGAGTGAGCCCAAGGATGGGGACTCACCTGCCAATAGAGGGTAAAATCCTTAGAAGCAGTCCTTGCATTCCAGAACTGCATAGTTAGCATAGGTAGAGACATCAGCCTGCCAGTTGAGGGTTGATGAGGTGATCTACCTGCCAGTTGAGGGTATTACCATTCTCATTCAAAGTACCTGTCAGATGAGGGTGACTCAACACTTGTCTTTACACGTGGAATGGTATTGACACCTTTCCAACTGGGGTTACAGGTTGGACCCTAAAATCAGTTAGAGAAGGGGCATGTTGGTTAGATGATTACTTCCCACTGTCTCTGTTTCAGATTCAATCTTACTATGGAACTTAGTTTAGTTTCATAGATTTAAGATTGCTAGGTACAGTCACTCAGCTCAGTACGGGACTTAGTATAGTTCTACAAAATCAAGACTGCTAGATACAGTCATTCAATTACCAGTAATCCAGTATTCGGTGTTATTATGATCTTAGTATAGTTTTCATATTCATGCATGTTCTCTCATTCAATCATACTCAGGTTATTCAGATATTATTGTTCATGCATGTGAACCCATGCAATTCATCCTACCTCACTGAGCATACCAGTACATTCAAAGTACTGACGCATGCTTTTCTTTTGTGCTATGATGTCTTATATCACAGGTTCAGACGCATGGGCTCCAAAGCTCCCTTAGCAATTTAGATTTTCTGTAGTCAGTGTAGTGGTGAGTCCTCATAGTTCGAGGACATGGTTTTTTTAGTATTTCAGTATTATTTTCAATAGTCGAAGTTAGTTGGGGACTTGTCCCATCAAATCCATAGTTCAGACAGTTTAGAGGCTTTTCAGACTAGAGTATTTTCACACAGTTGTTCAATTTTTCAGTACTTATATTCAGTATTGGTATTTTGATACCGCATCCAAATTTAATTACAGATTTGAACCTTATAGCATATGTTTCCACCTATTTCCGCAACTATTATAGTATTTATTACATAGTTATTATACATGGGTTAGCTTGTGGTCCTTTGGATTATGAGAAACGGGTAGCATCCGGGGTATAGACTCAGGGCGTTACGTCAATTCTCATGGAAATTCTATCAAATATTTGGGGAGTATAATTAATGAACATGATAATGAACAACACATAAGCATCATGACTATAACTTAAACTTGCAATTTCATGCGTTTTGACTTGTGAATTACATCAATCAACATACATGCTATCTTATGTTCTTGAAACTTATAATTAAATCTTGAATTGAAACCCACACAATAAAACAAACATTAATAAAACCTAATTTACGCACGTAAATCATGAATTTGAAAAGTTGTAGTTTTAAAAAGGATACTTAAACTCCATGTGGAAGGAGCCCAAGCATGAACACCTAACATACCTGGTTGACGAATTCTTGAAGTTTTTGGGTTATTTTCTTGAGGATTGATCCTGAATTTTGAAAACTAGGGTTTTCTACTTGAGGGAGAATACTCTTGATTTGGGGAAAAATTGAGTAAATAATGACATAATTAGCTTTTGGGGATTAATTTACCTGTTTTGTACTGATTAGGGCCACAAAAAAAGACTAACTTTCTCCTAGAAAGAATTAAATTTTTGTCACTGAAATTTCCATTTTTGGCCTTCACCGCGACGCGGTGTCATCATGGTGAGACACTTGAATTTGTCTGCTAATGTATTCCACGGACAAGTGTGAAAATGCACTTTGGCGTGATGTTGTGGTATCACATTGCATCACTTGTAAAGGACAAGTAAAAACTGGCACCTAGCGCGACGCAGTGTTATCGCGTTGCATCACTTGAAACTTACGAGTGCAGATTTGCACTCTATCGTGATGCGGGTCTTATCGCAATTTCTAGCACCACATGAACTTATCGTGATGAGCTACTGGATTATGCCAACGAAGGAAAAATGTCATTTGGCCTGTCATCGCGATGCGGTGGTATCGCAGTGCCTTACTGCCTAGAACTAAAATCTCCATAACTTCTTACCCAGTTATTGTATTAAGGCAAAATTGGTATCATTGCAAAGCTGATTGAATTTTATGTACTTTGGTGGGTCTTAAACTGGAAAATTATAAGTACAACAAACGATATTCTCATTTGAAGTTGACTAAGGCAACACTCTTATAAAAAACTCAATCGATAAGGGATAATTTGATTCATCTAATAGCTGGGAGTTATTTGAGGCCTTAATATACATCAAACCCACTCATAAAACTACCAAAGAATTGTAATTTATTTTTCATGAAGCATGGTTCTAATATTGGTCTGGATTTTCAAGGTATTATAAGAGGATACTCTTAAGGCCCATGCACTTGATTATGGATTTTTATTAGCATCCTTTTTTGAGGATTTTTGTGTGCATATTTAGGTTTGGTCTCTCCAAACTACAAATGATATACTTGGGAGACTGAACCATGTTGCTCTACCTATTTCAATGAGACAGGCTGACACACCACTGCAAAGGATGAGAAGTGAGTTAGCTGATTCACTGGCTGAGCTAGATAAAGTCAAAGCCTCCCATGATGTTGAACAAGAAGGACTTTAAGCTCGAATCTACGCGCTAGAAGTTAATCTTGCCAGAGAAAGGGTTGAGAATGTAGAGATCATTTGTGAACTCACGAAGCCGATCTAACCTATTCTACCTACCCCCTCAGCATTGTTCTTTAGAGACTAAGGATTTTATCTATTTTGTTAATCTCTTGTCTCCGGTGCCTAGATATCTTTGCATGCTTTATTTTGGTGCTTGCCTATAGATAATATATTGCTATATCAATGAAGTCGCTTTTTGTCTTTGCTTATTTTTTCCTATCTTGACTACTGGATTGCTTTATTACATTGTTCTTATATTGATTGTCTTGGTCATAGCCCCAGTGTCCATGATTTGAATAGCATTGCACTTTCTTCTCATTTAGGGATTGTTACTTTTCAATGATGCCAAAAGAGGGAAGGCTTTGAGGTGCATAATTTTTATAAATCATAATTAACCTGTTTGTTATTGAAAAGTTGATGACTTAGTGCCTATAGGAAAAGTCAACAGTTGCACAATGGTAGAAATTTGTCATCACCAAAAAGAGGAAATTTTTTGGGATGGTTTTAGTGATTGACACGACATATGAAACATGTTAGTTGAAGTAGTCCACTGAACTGGGGTACAGAGTCAAGGTAACACAAGCTCATTACTGTAGATGAATATAAGACAAGAATGCTTGAGATTGGGACTTGATAAAATCGTTATGATTGATCATATGCAAAAAGGAAGAAGTTGTGTTTGAGTACAACACCTGAAGATAATTGAAAGAAAGAGTTTCACTCAGATGAGTAGATTGACATCTATTTCATAAGTTAGTTATCCGCATAGATCCGCACCCCCTACTAATAGTATCAAAGCACAGTTATTTAAAAAAATACAGCAGTAGTATATATGTTTGAATTTAGATTGGATTGAATTATTATGAGAAGACCATTTAAAAACAGAAAAGCTTTTAGAAAAATTAAAGAATCTTTAATTAGTAATTATTCAGAATATATAAGTCTAAATAAAACAAAAGAAAACCCACAAAGATTAGCCTACCTAATTACCTTAATATCTAGTATTGAAGCAAAATTAATAATCCATTTAAAATCTAGAAGAATGAGACACATACCACCTAATTATGATAAAATCAGATTTAGATATCCACCAAAATATTATAAATATTGTTTAAATGAATAAAGTACAAAAATACAAAGAACTAAAACAAATTATTTCTAAAAAACGTAAAGAATTAAAAATAAAAATAGAAAGACTACATTATAATATATTTGCCGGAGTTAGTGAAAACTCAATAAATACACAAAAAGATGAAATATCAAAATTAGAATCACAAATAGATAGTTTTAGAATATATATATATATATATATATATATATATATATATATATATATATATATATGTATATATATATATCAACATGAACTATTTACAATAAAATGAACAAAGAAGAATTTATAATAGATGAAAAAATATATGAAAATCACGAAGGATTAAAAATAAAAATAGTATTTTCTAATCTAGGAAGAAGATATAAGAAAATAGGTGAACATTTATATTTAATGTTAGAAAAAGAAGAATTAAAATTAGAAGATAAATTGACAGCTATGGTAAGAATAGAAAGAGAAAATGAAGAAATAGATAAGAAAAAGAAAATAGAAAAAAATAAAACAACAAACTACAGAAGAAATACGAAAAATAGAAGAAACTAAAAATAGTAGGATTGCTGAATTAGAAAAAGAACTACAAATGTTAAATGATTTGTATGAACAAAGACAAAAGGAAAAGGAAGAAAAAGATAAAGAGCAAAAATTACTAAACGAGATAAATCAATTTAAAGAAAAATTAGAAATAAACAATAAAGAAATAAAAAACAAGGAATTAGAAATAAATAATATAGATGTTGAAGAGACAGATAATTATGATTCAGAAGATAGTGAAACATATACAGAAATATTAACAAATACAAAAAATTTAGAAATCAATGAAAAACAAGAAGTAATTAATGAAGAAAACTTAGAAAATATCAACACAGAAATAAATACTCTTGATAAAAAAGAAGATGAAAATATAATACCTAGAACATCAGAAATAAGACAACCTAGATATTATAAGGATAAGTTTAAAAGATATAACCTAAAGAATGAATATGACAAATGGACACCAAAACAAATAGTTAATAAAAATTGTAACTTTTTAGACTTAGACTGTGTAATAGATACAGAAAAAACAATACAATTATGGATAGGATATATGACAAAACAATTATTAGATAATAATATAAACATAACAGATACACCGGAATATATAGAAAGAACACTAATAGGAACAGTAAAACTATGGTTTTCAAATTTAACTGAAAATAGTAAAAAGGTATTAAGAACTAATAAACCTACAGAAGGACCATCATCAACAACAACTAAACTAACACCTATAGAATTATTAAAAAAATATGAAACAGCTATAAAAGATGAATTTGGTAGTATGACAACAATAGAAGAAGAACAAGATGGAGAAAAAGATACAAATAGGAATTTAATGTTAAAATTAGCAATATGTAATATGTGTTATATAGATGAATATACTTGTGCATTTAAAGAATATTATTATAAAGGAGCATATAATATAGAAGAAAGTAAAGAAATAAGAAAATTATATTTTAATAAATTACCCGAACCATTTAGTTCAAAGATAATAAAGAGTTGGGAAGAAGCAAAAATAGTAGATACTCTACGAGCAAGAATAAAATTTTTACAACAATGGTATAGAAACTTATGTGAAAAATATAGAGAAGAATTAAAAATGGAAAAAACATTGATAAGAAATTTAGCATGTTGCAAAGATAAAATAGCACCCCAATTTGGATGTGAAGAAAGATATTATAAGAAAAGAAAAAGACATAAGAAATATAAGAAATATAAAAAATCAAAATATAAATACAAGAAACCAAGAAAAAGATATTATGTAAAAAATTATAAATACAAAAGACCATATAGAAAAAAGAAATCTATAAAAGAATGTACTTGTTGTAATTGTGGAAAATTAGGACATTTAAGTAGAGATTGTAAATTACCTAAAAATCCAAAAAATAAACAAATATCAGAAATAAAAATAGATAATACAGAATATATGCAGATAGATTATATAGATTATGAATTAGAAAGTGAGGATAGTATATATGAAATTTTAGAAAATGAAACAGATAATGAAATAGATAGTGAAATAGATGAATCAAATGACTGAAGAAGATATAAAAATAATAACAAAGGAAGAATATTTAAATGATGAAGGAACAAAACAAAAAATAATATTTGACAGTAACATATTTGATGAAATAAAAGGAAAAGAATTAGACTTAAGTGTAGAAAAAATATTTAAAATACCAACAATAAGAAATCTATTTACTAAGAAAAAAGAAGAATATTATGTAGTATGCCAAAAGGAACATGTAATAGACTGTAGATATGCAAAAGGTAAAGCTAGTATACCACTAGTAACAAAAAGAATAATTAATAAAGAGATAAATGATATAAAAAGTAGAGACCCAATAAAATATGTACACCTTGGAGGTACAGAGATATTAATAAAAGCATGTTTTAAAGAAGGAATAGATACACCAATAGAATTATATTTAGCAGATGATAGAATTATAAAACCTGTAGAAAAAAGAATAATAACTATCATAAAAGGAAATTTAATATACCAAAAATTTAAATTTATAATAAGTGCAAATTATTCAGTAGCGGTAACAGATAAAAATATAGATAAATCATTAGTATTATATTAAAAAATATCAAGAATAGAATTAACCCCAGGAAGTAAAATATTTACAGCAAGATGCAAAAATTTATATGTATTAACAACAAAACATAAAATAACAGGGGAAAATAAGATTAACAAAATACGAATAGAAAGTCCATTCGAACAAATTGTAAAAACAATAGATTATAATGATTTATAGCTATAGAGACATAGATATAGAAGAATATTTAGAAATAGTAAATGATAGAATAAGTACAACGAAAAGAATAGCTGATGAAAAACCAGAATCATTAAGCTCATAAAAAAGAACAAGTTATGAAATAAATTCAACAAATAATTTAAACCAATATTACATAACAGGAAAGGTAAATGAAAAAGAATATTTAATACTCTTAAATACAGGACAAGAAGAAAATTATATAGCAAAATATCTAGTAAAAAAATGAAGAAATAAAAACTGATAATGATATATGCCCATATTTACCAAGAAGTTTAATAAATAGTAAAAATATAGCAGAAAAAGAAATAATAATAGGAATTAGAAAAATAAAAATAGAATTTGAAGTAAAGGAAGAAATGCAAAAAGCAGACATAATATTAGGAATAAAATGGCTAGAACAAGTAAAACCATATAATATAGAACATACACAATTAACCTTCACATATAACAGAGAGAAATTATTCTTAAGAAGAGTCTTAACATAAAAAGAAAATAGATGTATTAATGAAAATAGTAGTAGAAGGATATTACAATAGATATTACACGCCTATGATAGATACAGGAGCAGAAGCTAATTTATGTAGATATAATTGCTTACCAGAAAGCAAATGGGATAAATTAAAAACATCAATAGTAGTTAAAGGATTTAATAATGAAGGAAGCTTAATTACTTATAAAGCTAGGAATGTAAAAATACAAGTATGGGACAAGATATTAACAATAGAAGAAATTTATAATTATGAACTAACATCAAAAGATATACTTTTAGGAATGCCGTTTTTAGATAAATTATACCTGCATATAATAACTAGAGCAGATTGGTGGTTTACAACACCATGTAAACAGAAAGTAAGAGTAAAAAGAGTTAATAATAAAATAAGAAAGAAAACTGATTGGATAAAAGGAAGTGAAAAAATTACACAAAAGTTAGAAAATATAGAAAATACTGAAGATACAATAGAACTAGTTGTATTTTCGATAAATAAAACAGAAATAACTATATTTTCAATAAATAAGATAGAAATAATTAAAAAAAATTAGAACAATTATATAGTGAAGATCCATTAAAAGGATGGGGAAAACATAAAACTACTATAAAAATTGAATCAATAGATAAAAATAGCATAATAACCCAGAAACCATTAACATATAATTTTGACGATTTAAAAGAATTTAAAATGAATATAGATGAATTATTAGAAAAACAATATATACAAAAAAGTAATAGTAAACATAATAGTCCAGCATTTATAGTAAATAAACATAGTGAACAAAAAAGAGAAAAAAGTAGAATGGTTATTGACTTTAGAAATTTAAATGCAAAGACTATGACATATAATTATTCAATACCAAATAAGATATTAAAAATAAGACAAATACAGGGATATAATTATTTTAGTAAATTCGATTGTAAATCAGGATTTTACCATTTAAAGTTAGAAGAAGAATCTAAAGAATTAACCGCATTTACGGTACCACAAGGATTTTATGAATGGAACTTATTACCATTGGATATAAAAATGCACCAGGTAGATATCAACATTTTATGGATAGTTATTTTAAACAATTATCTAATTGTATAGTATACATAGATGATATATTATTATATACAAAAACTAAAGAGGAACATTTAAAATTATTAGGATAATTTACAGATATAATAGAAAAATCGGGAATAAGCCTAAGCGAAAAGAAAGCTGAAATTATGAAAAATCAGATAGAATTTTTAGGAATACAAATAGATAAGAGTGGAGTAAAAATGCAACAACATATAGTACAAAAATAATATATTCGAAAGAAGAATTAGATACAAAAAAGAAATTATAATCATTTTCAGGAGTAGTAAACCAAGTAAGAGAATATATTCCAAAATTAGCAGAAACTTTAAAACCACTACAGAAAAAATTAAAAAAGGATGTAGAATATAACTATAATGAAGAAGATAAAAAACAAGTTCAGAAAATAAAATTACTTTGTAAAGAATTACCAAAACTACAATTTTCAGATGAAAATAGAAAATTTATATATATAGTAGAAGCAGATGCTAGTGAATGTAGTTATGGAGGAGTACTTAAATACCGATATGAAGCAGAAAAATTAGAACACCATTGTAGATACTACTCAGGTACGTTCAATGAAACAGAAATAAAATGGGAAATAAATAGGAAAGTATTATGTTCATTATATAAATGTTTGTTAGCATTTGAGCCATATATTGTATATAACAAATTTATTGTACGAACAGATAATACACAGATACGCTGGTGGTTAACAAAGAAAATACAAAATTCAGTTACAACAAAAGAGATTCGGAGACTAGTCTTGAATATATTAAATTTCACATTTATAATTGAAGTAATTAGTACTAACAAAAATGTTATTACAGATTACATATCAAGACAAAGCTACACAGACTGATATAATAGAAGAGGATACTCTAGAAAAAATACTCAACACCCTAACTACGCTTTCAATGAAAGTGGACAGTATGGGTAATGAAATAGAAAAGCTAAAGACTAATAAAGTTAAACTGAAGTCTATAGCTACAAATCAGCTAACTCAGCAGTGTGCAGGGCTATGTCGATCGGAAGACATTAAAGTTCCAGAGCTAGAAGGAGACGATGGGACACTCCATAAAACCCATAACGCTTATCAATCTACTTCTGCAGGTACAGGCAGAGGAGTTAGTAGATAAAGATATCAGAACATGAATATGAATAAGATATTTGAGAAACCATTTATACCAAAAACACAAAGAGACCCCTTGTTCATACCCCCACAAATTACCACATACCGAGATAGTCTGAATCAAGATAAAAAAGTTTACAGCTATACAACCCAAAAATACATAGAAAATATCTACAGAGTACAAACTTTCCTAAACCTTAACCTCAGAGCTACAAATATCAAAGAATCAAACACAAATTATATAACCCAAAAATTACAAGGTTACACCAAGCTAATTGCACCACCCAAAAACAAACCAAGCTTAATAAAAACTTGTTTTGACTATGGATTATTAAATACCATATACACCCAAGACGGAGAAGAACTAACAGCTATGGAAGAATTACATAAAATATTCACCACCTATAAAAGAATAACTAAAGGAAATCTATTTTATATAAAGTGTTATACTGCACCAGCAGAGATATTATACGACGAAATAAAACCAGTTATACAAGTTGTAAAAATAGGATTAACCAGAGATATGATTATACCGGAAGATATTATGCAGCAGCCAGAGATACCCAGAATTGAGATACCTGATTTCTACGCAAATAAATGACTTATTGGACTAGCTACAATTATTCAAGAATTAGCAAATAATTATACTAATGGAAATCCAATATGGATCTATTATTCAAGAGACCATCAGATGATTTATTCAAATTCAAAAGAACTACGACAAGCAGATATGGAAGATGTTAGGCAATGGATAATGACATTACTTAACCCAGAAAAACAATCTACTGCAAGAGCAATTAAGAGAAGATTTATTTCAGATGAATTATTAACAAGATATTGCAAGATAATTGGACACAAATATCCAGACCATCAATGTTCGAGATGTAATGGAGAAGATAATATTATTCCAGAAGTCCACCTAGAATAAAAGAATCAAGAAGATAAGCATGTCAGCTGGAAGATACAAGATAAGAAGCAATAATGGAGATATGGAAAAGCAGCAGATATAACAACGAGAAGATATCAACGGAGTAATAATAGAAGACAAGCTATTAAATTCATTTTACGTAAAGTTTTTGTATAGGCTAGATTTTTAGACTTTTTAGCCTTTTTAGACTTTTTAGGATTTAGGCTTTTTGACTATTATTAGTCTAGGTATTAATGATTTTTGTCTTATTAGAAGACTTTTTTGTAAAGTAGATTAATTTTAAAAACGTGCAGATTCTTGTAAAGATTTATTCAGTCTATAAATAAGATGAACCAAAGGCATTGCAAAGCAAGCCTACATGTGTTGAAGCACAAATACTCTCTCCACAACAAATATTTTGCTTAGTTATTAAAAAACAGATTTATGAAAAAAGCTTTGGAGGAACAAACCTTAGAAATATCAAACCTACCCGAACATGTATATTTATTTATGATTATGAATAGCTAAATTCATAATTCCCAACAATCATGGTATGATAAAATAAATTCATGTTAGTTACTTTATAGTAGAATTATTCGAAGAATAATATGTTAAGAAGTTTATTAGCAAAGTGGAAACGGAGAAAAATTCCTAAGAACTATGCCATGCTAAAGGTGAAACCAATGAGGCAAGAAACCATGGTGGGGAGTAACCAGAGCAGAGGCGCTGTTTAAGGGAAAAGTATTCAAATTACCATGCTAATAGTGACCGAAGAACATATTATTTAAGAATAATCTAGTAAATAGTAATCTAAGATGACCATATTTTGTTATGTACATGATTGAAGGGAATATTTTGAAAATAACAATTTTATGAAAATGACTAATTATTTATCTGATGTGATGGTAGATAAATTTAAAATACTTATTTTGTATGCACTTAAGGATATAAAAGTAGTAGATATAAGAAAAATCATATTAGAAAAAACATTTGGTAAATATTATATGACTAGAGTAAATTACATACCATACCTACCTAACTACTCTTACAAATACTTACCATGATAAATTACATAGAATTTTTGGAAAAAGATATGAGAAACATACAGTTAATAGAAAAACATATGAAAGTAAATTTAGACGAATACATGGAAACTAAAGATATAAAATATATAGAATTTCTTAGTGAAAATATGCAAGAACTACTAAGGCTAAAACAAACAACTACAAAATATTATAATAAAATATTTAGTCAATTTTAAATGATAGATAATCTGAAAGTCTTAATCTTATATATACTTAGAGATATAAAAATTATAGACATAAAGAAAATAATATGGGAAAAATTACAAGATTATGAAGAGGAAGAATTATTAAACAGTATAGAAAACTTACACATATATTATGAATATCAATATTACTTAGATTCAGATGGATATTATTCAGAATAGATAAATGTTAGAATATATAAAGAAAATTAGAGACAGGCAAAATTGGATATATGAAGAAGTTAATTACAGAAATCAACTTGAAATAGAAAAAAGACAACTAGAAGAAAAAATTACTTAAAATGAAATTAACCTTAGATGCAGATAATGATTTATTTAATACATACGAAAAATTATTTAATACAGATGGAAAATTACCTATACATGAACAACAAATACTAGTTAATTAGATAAAGAACATAAACCTACGCATTGAATATAGCAAAGTCAGAATAAAATACTACACAGAAATTGCTAAAATTTCAATAGGATAATACACTGCACAAATTAATGAATACATCTTACAAAAAGAATAAATCATTAAAAGATATTGAAATAAAATTTAAGAAATATCCACGCACAAAGAAAAATAGATTCATTATACATATAATAGATCTATTTCATAAGTTAGTTATCCGCATAGATCCGCACCCCCCTACTAATGGTATCAGAGCACAGTTATTTAAAAAAATACAGCAGTAATATTTAAAAACTCTTTGAAGAGTTATTGTTAAATAGAAAGAGTGACACTGGCAGTCACTTATGCACTTACAAAGATAGAAACCATCAACAAATTATCTCTGAAGTCCCAACTCTTGAAGGAGTCATAGTCAAACCTATTCCTATTACTTAGAGTTAACGAGTCTTAGACTTTATGTATTATGTTGGTCCTTGACTTGTACTACTGAGTTAGGAGTATTGTCTTCTAGTTAGGGAACTCAAAGACTTGGGAACACTTACCTTGGGAAGGTTTGTGTTTCGTAGAAGTAGGAATTAAGAGTTTATAATTCCTAGTTTACAAGAGTCTTGTAATTTGTTGATTTTTTAGGCTCAAGTGATTTAGTGGAATTGGAGTAAAATCCTGTAGAGGTACAAGTCGTGTTTTTTTACACCTCTTTGAGCCGGGTGTTTTTCACATGATAATTCACTGTGTAATTTACTTACTCTTTTAGCTAGTTTGAAACTGGAAGTCAACCTGTTTTATCGATAGGTAATAACTAGGCTAAAATAAGGTAATAAGTAGGGCACGTACACTAACACTAATGCATCAGCTTATTTCCAAGTCAAACTTCCTTCAACTAGTATTGATGTAATCTATATGGAGTTGCAATTTTTCGATTTTGGAACAAGTGCGACGAGTTAAAATGGGATCCACAAATGATATGAACTTTACTTCCTTGTAATCACTCATACAGAAAAGGAAGTTGTAAATTGAAATTCAGAGATACTACCAACTTTTTGATAGAAGATACGATGCAACATATATATTTTGGGAAAAATAGAGAGAATTTGAATGAGAAGTAACATGGGCAACTAATTGATACGATCCAGGGTTTCTTCAACTTCATGGACTCCATTATCTTGTTCCTTCAACATTAGATCTCTCAGATTACTAATGTCGCACTAAAACCATATATAATTCTTCAATTAAAAGTTTATCCAATAATACAAGCTTATCCAATTGAAAGTTTTTTCAATTACCCACTTATCCAATAAATTGTGTATATAAGTGGACATTCATTATATGATGTATTTATGACACTCTCCTTTGGATGTTCTTTAAAGACAGTGTCTCATTAAAACTTTACTATGAAAATCTCATTTGAAAAAAATTCGGTGAAGAAAAAGTGTATATGTATATAGGTATACACATTTTTAACCATCTCATTAAAAATCATGTTAGAAAAATCCATTGTACTTAACCTTCGTAAAGAAAAAAAATGCGTAACATATTTTAATTTCCCAAATAAAGCATCACACAATTAATACTAATGATAATTCACAACATATTTCTTAGCTACCTTTTCACTCCTCTCATGTTAACATCTAACATGTATCCTAATCTACTTTGAAAATTCATCGTTGTAAGTCATTGTATATCTATTAATCATATCATGCATATCAAATGTTCTTAGATGAAAAATATAAACAATTGAAAGGAGAAATTAGACAAAATTTATTTATTTGATACATACAAGTGTTGTTGTATGAAATATATCATATTTAAAATCAACACATGAAACTTTGTTCTCTTACGCAATGGTTTAACTATCTATCTGAAGCATTCAACGTCAAATAATAAACTTGGATATAAATTTGCATTATTAATAAACTTTCTTGATTAAATGATCTAAAAATTAATCTATTAACCCAAATTATATTGAATAAGAAACTTTCCAAACTGCCACAACCACAAAATACTAAGTGTAATTCTACAAAGTGGGGTTTGTGAAAGGTAGAGTGCACACAGATGTCATCAAGTCCCTAGCTATGACACGCACCCGATACTATTGCTAGCACAAGCGAATGTTCTATCATAACACATGACAATACACCCAATGTGAAATAATATAACTGAAACAATATGAGATTGAAATAAGATTTCATAAAGGAAAAATATTTTCGTAAAGGTTTAGCAGTACCACTTAATATTATGCAATACTAATAGTCATGATAAAGACTAGAAATTAAAAGGTTTTTTTTGACAACTAAACTAGTCTATCATGTCTCTAATAAGTACCAATACTGAAAGGAAAGAAAATATAAGAAAGTCACTATATCTCATCTAGTCACCTAGTAGGAAAGGGGCTCACTAATGGCAGAAGATAGAGATCCAAATAATGTGCCTGACCACAGATTGAGAGGCAAAACCTACATCATGAAATGATGTAGCGCCAGATGGTCAATACTTGAAATATATTGGTATGAAAAATCATTTTAGGACGGCAGTACATCAAGAGATTAGAAATGATGATTAAATTCAAATGCAAGTAAAGACAACTAGAAAGGAACAGGAATATAAAATAAATATATAATTGAATAAGTAAGGTAGATTTAATTCCTTTGATTATTTCTAGGAGAAAGTTATGAACCGTCATAAACAACTATGTGAGCGCATGGAGTCTGATCTCGGCCAGATCAGCTAAGCCATCTTATACCTTGTCAGACATAGGACATGGCATGACATAATTTGCTAGCAAGTATCCATGGTTAGACCCTTTTTAGGAAACATGAAGAAAAAAGTCATCTGACTTGTGGAATAATCTCTATTCTATGTAGGAAAACATAGTTTCAGGTATTTGTCATTTAAATCTATGCCTTCACGGTCAGCAAACTAGATCCTTTAAGCTCATAATATTATGTGTTTATCTTATTGGTTCATGTTCATAGATTAGCCATATTAGGATCATATTCATGGTTATGTTACTGTAGATCCCATGCTTGAGAATTTACCATCTTGGGGTCATATTTAAGATTTAGACACCTTAGGCTCATTATCAGAACTTGCCACTTTTGGATCATGCTCGTAATTTACTTGATTTATTAGAATCATTAAGGGTTCATGGAAGGTAGAATCATAATTGATTATGCCAAATTAATTCAAAAGTTAAGGATTTTTATCACTTTAAGGAGAGTGGGCTTTTGGAATTTCCTTGTCGTTTTTAGCATTCTTGGAGTGTCATGATACATTAGGTTAATGGTTCATTTCAAAGCTTTTCATAGCATTTATAAGCATTATGGAGAAAATTGAATTCCTTTATGCTGGGGGTCAGAATTTTGGTTCAAATGTGAAAGGTTTTCCCTATAGACTTGTTATAGCAAAATAATTAAGGATGTGCTAGAGAACAAACCACATTGAATATAGCTCCCATAGCTTTTGAATAAATAATGAGTTATCCAAAATATATTCTTATTAGGATTCATATTCATATTATGTAATGGGAAGGCTCAAATAAACAAATTAATCCAGCAATAAAAATAAATTACAATATTATTGTTGGAGAATAAACAAAACTGTCCATACAAAAAATCAAGAAAAAGTTCCATTCTATATCAAATTCACAATTTTTGAAGCTCATATGTGTTAAGGTCATGAAATTCATAGTAATAAGTTAAATTATGTCAAAACCTCAAGTGATTCATGGATTTACACAAGTTCATACATGAAAATAATTTTCAACACGTGAAATTACGCATAAGTTTCCCATAATGACATAATTTAGAGAAAATTGAGAAAAGAGAGAGTTTACCCATAGATATCCTAAAAAAACAAACTTCAGAAATTAATTGAGGAAATAGGATTATAGGGATTCTTAAACCCTAGTTTATGTTGGAGTAACTTGAATTGGAGAATATGATATTCAAGGAATTACAAAGATAGAGTAGTTTACATACCTTAAAAACGCTAGAAGAATTATGATTGGAATCGAAGGATTTGACTTGATTCTTGAATAGAATTCTCAAGGATTCTTAATAGTTGTGTTAGGGAGGAGAATAAGGGGTTTTATATGCTAAAAAATGTCTTAAAACTGATGAAGAAAAGGTTTAGATCATGTGCGGTTATTTGTAAAGGTTTGGACGAAATTGCCCTTTAAGGGAGTTTTAAAATCAGGTTGTGTAACTACTATGCCACCTTTTAGTAAAATGATCATAACTTTTAATTTCAAACTTAGATTAATAAATTGTTGGTGGCATTGAAAGAAGACTCAAAAATCTTTAATTTGATAGGTAATGGGTCACGTAACTCTAAATATTTTAGGAGAAATACTTGTTTAAATTTGATCTTTTTATGAATCTATACGAAAACTTAATCACTAAAGGACCTTTCAACTCAAATTTGTTTTAGATATTTCTTATGCCCTTAATTCATACCCGATACCCCTATGACACTGAAGACATGACCTTTACGCTGAGATACAATAAATTTTTTAGATTCAGGCCTAATTACATATGAAGAGTGGTCCAATTAGTTTTATTTTTAGCCCAAAGTTCACGATGTTACAATATCTCCTCCTTAGGACCATTCATCCTCGAATGATGGTCATGGATGAGTACCTTACATGGGAATACTAAAATAGTCTAGTCTATCTTCAACTATTTCTTAATAATCGTAACTTTCCTAACATGTGGAGCGTTGTAACAAGCCATGGAAGAAACATACAGGCACGAGTCATGAAACGTATGAGACTTAACATAGACTTGTCATAGAACATGGGTTTCATGGGAAATGAACATACCAACGTAAGGCATGAATTTAGGTATGAGCTATAGGGGTATCTTAGTTATATAAATAGGGTTTATATAGAATGAATGATATGACAAAGACTCAGACATAAGTATCATTCGATCTAAAGATACATAACATGAAATAGGGATGCATTAGACATAGGAATACAAATATTTTCAACTCTAATACTGGTTGCAATAGATCTTAGAACCACCTTTTGAACATGCCTTTTCCCCCTAAATATTACAGTTCATTACATACAAAGTACAAGTCCCACATAGGCACAAACAAGTACTAAAGTATAACTATAACACATTCATACTATGTCCAAGCCTACTCAGAGGAACAAGGTGCCACACCTAAAATACTCATGCTAGTCTAAATTTTAGGATCCCATAATATATTTTCCTTAAGGAACCTTGATCTTTAGTGGTGACTTGCTCTTAAGTTAGATAAAAAACTCAACAATGTCTCTCTTGCATCTACAGTTATACACCCAGGGATACTACTTTTTCTTGTCATGAAAACAACCATCCTCGAACTCTAATCGATAAGTCACAAATTTCACAGTATATCAAGCCACAGAGGTATCGACAAGATTTCTAAGCTCATCACTATACAAAATTTATGGTTTCTTCCTAGTTAGTACTATATAAAGAGAATAATCTTCTCCATCTACCTTATAACCTCTATGAACCGCAACTTCATGCACTCCTACCAGTGGACACCTCATATGAATTTAAATAACTATTACATATAGCTAATCCTCATCTTGTACTTCATCCATGCTTATGATCTTGGATGAACCGGTACACCGCAAACATTGCAACAAGGAATATCTAGTCACTCCTATTGAACAATGACTCAACAAATATCAGACCAGTGTCATCTCATAAAGAATACCCACAGAGGACTAGAATACAAGCATCAGAAATATAAGGCATACTGCTCAATCACTACTAATACTTATCGTGACCTTGCTAATAAAGATGTGGCCTGGGAATAAAGCATAAAAGGCATGAACATTTCATATATCAAATACATAAAGCCTGAATAGAGAGTCATTCTGGCATAGTCATGACATAAAAAAAGCTAGGAACATATCATAAAGTATGTTTTCTTAGGACTCAACATGACGTAAAGCATGGGTTTTTGGCTCAGGAACAACATAGTGAAGACCCTAGGTTTCTAGAACCTTAAGATAATATTCGATCACATTGTGAAGTTATTATTTCCTATTCATGGGTTAGAACATGGAAATGAGTTTGCACATAAAATTTGGATCTTAGACATTGGTATGAAATGAATGATAAGACATGGATAGAGTGTTATCTTGGCTGGCTGAAGTCGTGAAATATGCTATAATAATAATGCACCATAATGGAACTCATCGTCTCTCTTTTCTGAAAACCCTTCCTATCTTCATCTTAAGAACCAATTTTGTTCTTTACCCTATCATCTCCCACTTAAGTCAAAGTAAACATTTGAAGTATGTGGACCTATTCTTAAATCTAAGCTATCGTCACCTTACTCCCCTGTTAGACTATATCTTTAGGTACACAACCCTTGTTAGGACTTCCTCCTGAGATATTTCTCTTAACTTTTTCTAAACTTTGCAGTCATTATTTTATAATTTATGCTCTCATTAGTATACATAACCACTTACTCTATGCCTAATCTTCCCTTCTAAGTCTACTAACATCACAACTAAATTCTTATCCACCCACTCTAATGGAAATTAAAATTGTAAAAAGAGGCTCAACATCATCAATTTATAATACTCTCCATTCAACTCTCAGGAGTACCACATACTACATAATTAGGCTTCTCTACACTTAGAAACTCAAGGGTACTAACTAGGCACACATAGCACTAAATAACTTACAATCTCATTTAATAACATTCTACCTTAGGTAAACCTTTATTTTTTTTTTTATAAAATTTAAGGCCCTTCATTATCTAAGGACACAACAACAATTCATTGTTTCACTTCTATAACACACACACACACACACACACACACACACACACACACATATATATATATATATATATATTATTTTTACAGATTCTCACTATCCCTAAATTATCAAACTTAAGCTCTTCCACAAAAAAAACTCAATACTACTATATCTTTTCCAAAATGAGTGCTATCACCCTTATACCGCCATTCATTCATCATTGATGTCATCTAAAGTTCAAACTTAGTGTCTACTAAACATGGATGGCAACACTATCTGATAATATTAATTTGAACTATATCTTATACATAAATATCAAGAACCATTAGTCTATTCAGATTACATGACAACATAACCATCTAAATCACACCATCTATCTCACTGCAGCCTATAAGAGCATTCTCCTTCGCAATATTATCTCATTACAACATTCAAGCACATTCTCTTTCACAATATTACTATCACTCCTTACTAACATAAACTTAGGCAATAATAAACTTCTCTAGTAAACCGAGTATACAACAAGTCATCTTAAACAACCATTCTTCCAATATTAACTATCATAAAATTTTGTAAGTCTTGATACACCTTAGAAAACACCAAAGGAAATTCCATCCCATTTATCACTTAAAGAATACATGACTCTTTCTACATATTCCAATTAATAACTATCCCCAATTTCTATCTTCTACTCTAATGACTTCTATTTTTGACCTTGAGATTATATGTAACGCCTTGTAAGCACCCCATGGGTGTCACAAGGTGCTCAAGGCTATGAATATTCCTAAGATAACCCATGATACCTATAAATCTTGCAAGTTATATGAAAAGTGAACTAACATTAATGAGAAACTTGAAGGTAAATGATTTAATATCTTTAAAGAAGGTCCTTAACTCGGAAACCTTAAGCAAACACTTTGAACTCAAAACATAAACATAGACTGAAAAGCCTCTAATACTGACTAAAGATCCACTGGGATAGACCCCAGCTGACCCGACCATAAACTAAAATCAAAAATCTAAAATAATTGCATCAACGAATAGATGTTTGATAAACTAGGTCCTCGGACTATGAGGACTCACCAAAAGTTAGGATGCAGGTGATGATGCCTATAGGCAATTGTGTTGCTGGAAACGAGCACCAGAACCTACATTATAAGTCAATGTAACACATAGGCATACATGTAGGTCAGTACTTTCAGAATGTACTTAGTGTGTGGGGATGAAAGCACAAGTAAAATAGTAACTGAATATACATGTAAACTTTCAAATGATGCATGTTAAGTGTAAATGACTCACCTTGAACTTGAAGTAAAGAAAAGACTTCAAGATCATAAACATGAATAATAAAATAAGAATAATCTCTGTGAGCCATAACACTTAGTTTCTAAAAGCTTTACTTTTCTTCTTTCTTACGGGAGATTCTTCTAACCAACATAAACCATGTGACCTACCATGGAGTCCAACATCTTACCCATGTTGGGGTGAGCTATCCTATCCTTGCCATCGAGATAGAACCTTAACTTAAATGATCACTAAATTTCTTCCATATTAGGAAAAAGCTTAACCTACTATGGCTCGTAGTTTCTAGGAATTCAGGATAAGCTCATCCTCATTCTCGTCTTGGTGCTAGATACTACTCCCAAAATACTTATATGCACATACTTTAACAAATCCACCTTAAAATAATGTAAGGGTTTATCGAATGAAAACTAGCTATTCTTCTCTTTACCTTTAAATCATAATCAAGATGAACAACTATGGATTTCATATCTTTTGTTAGGATCAAAAGATAAGTCTTTGCTTTAAATCATGTCATAAAACTTATCAATGGAACTTAAGAGCATAATCTTCTTATAAACTCAATACTTGTATTTAGGACCTAGAATTTATTCTTTAATTCATAGATACTCAAAACAAAACTTCATGATCAATAATCATGCTGAAATGTTTAGCAATGCCAGTCAAAATAATGAAATTAACATCACAATGTGAATCTTTTGAGTCAAAACATGAATATATGCAATACTTGATGTACTTAGTGCTTTCATTCTCATGGTAGTTTTATAATTCAAAAGTATGGCTATTTAGGTATGTTATGCACTTTGGGCACAAGGATGAAAGAATTAACCTTGTTAAAAAAATCCCACATACCTGAATTTAGTGATTATCGTGAAGGAAACTCAAATTGGAGCCTTGGGATTGAACTTATGACAGAAACCCTACTTTTTTTCTTCTTGAGAGTGGAGAGAATAATAATCTTTGGAAACTGATCCTTTTTATGGTCAAAAGCATTTATTAGAGGATTTAAGTTATGGGAGAGGAGTTTAATATAAGGAAAAGAGCGAAGTACCCTAAAGAAACTGAATAAAAATTGTAGGAATTTTTTAGTTGATGACTTACGTGATAGGCTATCATCTAGCTACTTATCAGTTTAGTTGTCACCTCTAAGCTGAATTAGTTATATTCTTACGAAAGGTGATGACTCAGTTGATGGCTTACCAACCTAGTCATCACCTTTTCCAAGTGATGTAGGGTATTTTTTGGTTAAGCCTAATGATAAGGTTGATATCCCGTTACTTAGCTGATGTCTTATCACCTCAAGTGACCTCCTTGTTGACAGACGGACACTCCAAAGTAAAATGAGCATAACTTTCTACTCCAATATCGTATTAAGGTGGAATCAAATGCATTGGAAAAAAGACTCAAATAAATTTCATTTGATATATAGTAGTCCACCTGAATCATTATATTCTAGGAGGTTCACTCAGTTAAATTAACCCTTGTAGGGTGGAATACTAAAACTCAATCAAAACATGTGTCTCAACTCGACTATCTCTAAGTACTTCCTATGACCATAATTCATATCAATAACACTTTATACACCAGATGAATGGTAATGACCCTTAATTATGGCTTAACATCATCGCTTTAGGGTCTTTAATCATATACAAAAAGCTGGAAACTTATCTAGAAACTTTTGGGGTATTACATTATCTCCCTTTGGGAATTTTCGTCCTCGAATGTGATTCTTCTATGATTGGGATTTGGAAAAGAAACCACACCTCTACACTAAACTTATAACTAAGCTTATATCTTATAATAAGGATCCAATTACTTACAACATAAGAAATGACCTAAGAATACTTAAATAGGCTTAAGCAAGAAGAGTTATGGGTGAAAATAACTATTTACCTTCAGTACGAGCTAAGTTGGAAGAAAAGAGATGAGGATACTTGGTCAATATGTCTGCTTTAGCTTCCCGAGTTGCCCCTTCAACCAATTGGTTTCTCCAGGGAACTTTTACTGATTCTACCTCCTTATTACTTAGCCTTCAGACCTTCCTATCAATAATCTCCACTAGAATCTACTCATACAACAAATTATCCTTGACCCCAATACTCACTAGGGGAACTACTAAGGACGGATTTCCAATGAACATCTTAAGCATCAAAACATGAAACACTGGGTGAACCGCAACTAACTCCGATAGAAGATTCAATTTGTAGATGACCTCTCTTACATGATTCACTATCTTATATGGTCCAAAAAAATGGGGGCTCCATTTTTACTTCTTACCAAATCTCATAATACCCTTCATAGGCGACACCTTCAAAAATACCCAATCACCTACTTCAAGCTTGAGCTCTCTTCTTCTTATATCAATATATGATTTCTGATGGCTCTGAGCAGTTTTCAGTCTCTCATGAATTAGCTGAACCTTTTCCATGGCTTCAAGAATAGAGTCTATCCCAATTAAAGCTTCTTCACCAACTTTAAACTACCCTTTGGTGATCTGCATCTATGCCCATACAATACTTCAAATGGAGCCATCTTAATTCTAGTATAATAACTATTACTATAAGCGAACTCAATCAAAGGTAGGTAGTCATCCCAACTTCCTTTAAAGTCTAAAACACCGACCCTCAACATGTACTCTAATGTGTGAATTGTGCCTTCAGCCTAACCATCAATTTGTGAATGAAAAGCAGTTCTAAACTATACCTTTGTACCAAGTCTTTTCTAAAATGACTTCCAAAACTGTGAAGTGAATTGCATTCCATTGTCTTAAATGATGGAAAAGGGTATCCCAAGAAGCCTTACAAACTCATGAATAAACATTTTGGCATATTCTTTTGTTGTATCTGAAGTCTTGATAGGTAAGAAATGGACTGATTTAGTCGTTTGATCTACTATGACCCAAATTAAATAATGTTGACGTCTTGTATGAGGAAACACTGTGATGAAATCCATATTCACTACTTCCCACTTCTAGGTAGGGATACTAATTACCTATAGCGTACCACCCAGTCTCTGGTGTTCAACTTTAACTTGTTGACAATAGGGACACTTGGCCACAAACTCTGCTCTATCCCTCTTAACACCATTCCACCAATAAACTTCTCGCAAGTTGAGGTACATCTTAGTAGTACCCAGATGAACGAAATACCTTGGACGATAAGCCTTGGCTAGTATTCTTTCCCTCAACCCATCTATGTTATGAAACCAAAGCCTACCTTGATAGTGAAGTATACCATCTCCCCCTTAGGATAGAACCTCAACCTTTTGTTGTTGGACTTTTTCCAATATTTGGTTAAGTATGGAATCATTTTGTTGTTTCTTCTTCACTTTCACCAACAGAAATAATTCTGAATCGTTCTAAACTACCACTTCCCCATCATCAGTATCAATCAAACATACTCCTAAATAGGACAATCTATGTACTTCTTTGGCCAAATTTTGTTCCTCCTCTTTTACATGAGCCACACTTCCCATGGACAACCTGCTCAGCGCATCTTCCACCACGTTGGCCTTGCCTGAATGATAGAGTACATTAATGTCGTAATCTTTTAATAACTCTAACCACGTTCTTTGTTGAAGATTTAGCTCTTAGTGATAAAATACATACTGGAGACTCTTATGATTAGTGAAAACATCAACATACACACATAGAGGTAGTGCCTTTAAATTTTCAAAGCGAATACCATGGTAGCTAACTCCAAGTCATGAGTAGGGTAATTATTTTCATGGTCATTAAGTTGCCTGGAGTCATAAGCTATTAATCTCCTATTCTACTTGAACACACAATCTAACCCAACTCTAAAAGCATCACAATGCACTACAAATCTGTCTAACCCTTCCGGTAAAGCTAATACTGGAGTTGAAGTCAATCTATCCTTTAACACTTGAGAAATCTTCTCACACTTATCTTACTATATGAACTTCACTTTCTTTTAGGTAAGCTTAGTCAATAGTCATCAATAGAGTATAACCCTTCAACAAATCTCCTGTAATACCTAGCCAAACCAAAAAAACTCCTGATATTGGATGGAGTGATGGGTCTAGGCTAGTGCTTAGGCTAGTGCTTAACTGCATTAGACTTCTGAGGATCTAAATGAATACCAGCCCATGAAATGATATGCCCCAAAAAGGTAATAGATTACATCTAATACTCACATTTACCAAACTTCGCATACAATTAATAGTCCTTGAAGGTCAACAACACTATTCTCAAATGTTCTATATGTTCTTCCTCACTCCTAGAATACACCAGTATGTCATCTATAAAGATAAATGATAAACATATCTAAGTACTACTCTAAGACCCTATTCATCAAATCCATAAAGTCTGTAGGGGAGCATTTGTCAGTCCAAACTACATAACCACAAACTCAAAATGGCCATACGTCATTTGAAAATCTACTTTTGGATTGACTTGTTTTCTAACCTTCAGCTGATGGTATCGGAACCTAAGGTCAATCTTGGAGAACCCCCTGGAACCCTAAATCTGGTCAATAAGATCATCGATTCTATGAATAAGATACTTGTTACTGATGGTAACCTTTTTTGTTTGTTTATAATCTATGCACATTCGAAGAGTGACATTTTTTTTACGTACGAAAAGGACTGGAATGCCCTATTGAGAGACACTGGGTCTTATGAAACCCTTGTCTAAGTGGTCCTTAAGCTTCTCCTTTAACTCTTTAAGCTCGGCCGGGGCCATACAATATGGAGGAATAGAGATGGGATAAGTATGAGGAATAATATCAATACCTGATTCTATTTCTCTATCGGGAGGTACTCCTGCAGATCATTGGGGAAAACCTTAGGAAACTCATTGACTACACAGACTAAGAATCTATTGATACATAGAATGAAAGGATCCAATCCATGCCCAGAATGACATCGAAGCCTACCATCACTAATTCTCTTAGATCCGCTAGTGTGACTTTTTGCAGGACTATGATAGGATACTTCTGATAGACTTGTTTAGCAACAACTGACTTACCTGATGGGGTAGAAAAGAGAAGATATTAGAGAGATTTTTAGGACCTACCCTAAAATTTATAGCAACCAATGGAGTTATATAAGAGTAATTTGATACCGAGTTTAACAACATATATATATATATATATATATATATATATATATATATATATCAAGGTGAAAGGAACAAAGCATACTAGTGACAATATCTTTTGAACTCTTTTGCTCCTGATGGGATACTAAAGCATAGAATCAATTTTGGTGCTGACCGCAATCGATACGAGTTGATGCACCCTTTAGAGGGACTGGACGACCCTGCTAGGTTAGTGCATTAGTAGCCTGAGTCTGAGTACGAACATCCCTAATACCTACTTATCATACAGACACTCCTTTTCCCTATGGCCCAATTTTCCACGACCATATCAATCCCCTTTACCCATCAAACACTCTCCAGGATAGGTCCTGCCACACTTTGCACATGTTCGGTATTTAGGCCTCCCGACTATGTTGTTCTGAGGCATAGAATTTGGAGTGTTGCCCTATTGTTCCTACCTGGTCCTGGGTGCAGGTGCATTGGTTGAAGATAGCACAGGTACTGGTGAATGACTCTAAAATTGCAAATAGCTTCCCTTTTCAAACCTCGACTGACTATACTCAAACTATCTAGTCCTAGCCCTTTTGTTTCTTTTCTCTCTTTTCTTTAACTTTTCTGCCTCAATCTATTGAGCATGAGTCATCAACCAAGAAATATCTATATCCCCAATCAGCATGGTAGTTATACACTCCTTGACTACCAAATTAGATACCCTAGTAAAAACTTACTTATACAAGCTCTAGATTCAGATAACAACTTGGGAGCATGCTTAGAAACTTGAGTGAACTTAAGGCAGTATTCCTTCACTATTATAGAGCCATGCCTCAGGTTCATGAACTCCTCCACTTTAGTCTCCTTCATCTCATGAGGAAAGAACCTACAAAGGAAAATATCCTAAAACACCATCCAAATCATAGGAGCTGCATTCTTACCCCTACCATCCTTCCACATAGTGACCCAATAATACACAACATTCTTTAGCCTATAGGAAGCCAGCTCTATATTCTTCTCTTCAGTAACATACATGATCTGAGTAATCTTTCTTACCTCATTGATAAAGAGTTGAGAATCCCCATCCATCTTTGACCAATGGAACTTGGGTGAATTCATTATCAGGCTTTAGCTAAATTACTATTTTACTAAAGTAGAACTATTATCTATTGGTTGCCCTAAATATTGGCATTTATAGCTTGGGCCAACGCTTGAAAGGCAGCCTAAAATTAAGCATGAGACACATTCTCATTCAGAGGTCGGCATACAGGGGTGGTTGGTCACCATTTTTATGGGCTTTATCTAGGCGAAGAGGTATATTTTATCATGTAAGAGCATGAGTTAAGGCAGATAGAGACAACTATAAGCATGATCAATTATGAAATAAGAGATGATTCCTAACTCGTCTCATAGCCTCCTACTCATAAATGTGGTGCGCTTCACATACATGATCAAGACTACACATAACACTACTTGTATGACTCCCTAGGACTCTTCAAAACCTTAAGCTCTGATACCAAGTTTGTAACTTCCTGAATGTGCTCCCTGGACATCACACAGTTCTCAAGGCTAAAAATATCCCTAAGCTAATGTAATACCCCATGGTTTTCCTAGCTTGAATTCATTCCTAGAACATTAAGGAATATCTTTCAAAATGAAGAATATTTATTTCATATGGAATTTTACAGATTTAGACCACCCATTGTATGGAAAATTGAATTAGCTTTTCATTGATACCAAATTATCCCAAATCCAATACTCGGTTGAGGAGTTAAAGCATTTTTAAGTTGACAGTGTCACACTAGAGCAACCATCGCATCCCAGTGAAGGACAATTTCATAATTGTCAATTTCAGTGGACCTCCGTGATATTGGCATGTCATGGAGAGTTATAAATTCCTAATTATTGAAATCCAGTTGCCCAATGAATACTGGTGCATCGTTCCAGTGTCCAAAATGGCATTCCAAAGGGGCACCGTGATGGCTCTGCGTCGCAGAGTCTGCCAGTTCCTACTCGTCCTTTTCCAGTGAGCCAACTTAATAGTGGTGTATCGCGGTGGCCTATTAAATTGAGATTTTGGATTTCTTTTATAGTCTTATTTAGAAGTTTAATAGGGCATTTTGGTCAATCCCTAAGGCCCCAATTCATGTAAAACACAACATTAAGCATATTCCAAAGAACTTTATACTTATTTCATCAATTTTTTCTCAAAAAGAAAACCCTAGAACTCAAGAGTTTCTTCTCCAAGAAATCAAAATCCTCCATAGATTCTCCAAGAAAGCTCTAAATTGAGGATTCCCAAGACAAGATAATCAAGAAATCATCATCAAGAACGTAAATAGGAGTCAATAATTCAAGTTTCTCTATCTAATCATCTACCAAGGTATGTGGGATTTATGAACAAGGATCTTCTTCCATCCTTGTGCCCAAAACCAAGCTTTTATTTAAAATTTATATAATTTTGAATGATTATTCATGAGACTTAAATTAGGGTTTATACCCATTATTACACTTTGCAAGATTTTGAGATTTCAAGTGTTTTAGAAGTTGAGTTGCATGTCTATTTTTACATTTTCATGCTTATTGTAGTAATTTACAGATTTAGAGATGAACTATCATTGTTTCCAATATCATACATGATTATTATGATGTTTTGACATGAGATTGAAGCATGGGTTATTACCCTAAGATTGAATAATATTATTCGAAGAAAGATGATGCTTTAAGAATCCCATTATCAGTTTATTTATAGATTTATAGTAAAGCTTTGATCTTTCTATTACCAAATATGTTTTGGAATCCACTTTACATATATATTTTAGATTATAGAAAGCAAAACAGCCTTATTTATAGATTGATTTAGATAAGTGCATAACTGGTTTTATAATGAAACCTTATGCGAGTTTAAAGTGGATTTCCATCAAGATGAGCGTAGAAAATTAAAAGGAGCAGTATTTAGCATAGAGTTGGGTATGATTCCAAGGTATCATACCCTAGAACTATGTGCCACTATAGATTTGAGTTTAAAAGGCCCATAGTAGGTTGAGATAGTCATTACTTAAGTTGAGATTATACTCCCTGGCAAGAGTATGACACCTCTCTCCAATGTGAGGTTTCTTTCTTAGAAGGACAAGACGTTGGACTCCATGTAGCTCGCATGGTTTATGTCAGTTAAGAGAACCTCCCTACTAGTATAGAAAATCTTTGAAAGAATTCCCTTAAGATAAAGTGTTTTCCTTACAGCTTGATGGTAAAGATTTTCATAATAGTTTCTCTAAAAAGAATAATAGAAAGCTTTTAGGAAATTAAGTGTAAAGGCTCACAAAGTTTACTCAGATTATGCTTTATAGAAAGATATTAGCTACAAATTTTAGCTTTTAGATTTCAGAATTAAGAGTTAGTCCTTTCTACACTTAGACCGTATGATTTAAAGAGAGAATACAAGCATAACCTTCTGAACTTATTTTTATGATTCACTTAATTTATAAAGTATGATTTGCTTTTTATTATTTCAGTATTTCAGATATTCCAGCTTATGTGAGTCATTTATATTTAGCATGAATTTTTTATAAATTATGATGATGAGATGATATTTTACTTATGGATTTCACCCCCATATATTCAGTACATCCTCAAAGTATTGATAAACATATACGTCTATGTGCTACATTGTCTCATAATACAGGTATCAGTTCAGTTGTAGCACGCATACTATAATTAGATGGTTTGTAGCTTCCAGTAAGCAAGTGATGAGTCCCCTTGATTCAAGGGCTCGAGTCAGTCATATAGTTTGAGCAGTATTTTATTTTATTTATTCAGTCGTATTGATTTGGGATGGTAGAGGTCATGTCTCAGCTACGTAAAGTCAATACTAGTACAGGCTTTATAGACAGTTTGTAGATTTAATGTATTTGATTCTAGTATTGTTTTGTAAAAGCAGAGTTGTAATCATTTTAATTTAGTTCTGTATTGATCAAATTCAGAAAAAAGTCACCTTTCGCTTATTTCATTCAGATTTATGTATCTTATTTAGTTTCTTATAAGTTATGCTAGCAGAAGGGTTAGCTTGGGGTGATTTGTGGTCCTAAGCACCGTGTGATATCTCGGGACCTATTTTCAAGGCATTAAAAACTTGGTATTAGAGCACAAGGTTCAAGTGTCATAGGGTGTCTGTGAAGCCGTATCTAGTAGAGTCTTGTAGAATGGTATGGACACGTCTATACTTTTCTTCGAGAGGCTACAAGGAATATAAGAAAATTTTCCCTCTTTTCATACTCTAAATCATGATGTAAAGTTGTTTCTTCAGAAATTCATGTCTACTCATGTGTTACCTCAAAGTTCTTCATCTATGACTTATTCTTGAGATAACATGATTAGCCAGTTCCAATTTCCTCCCTAAATAATGCTCTTAGATTCGTAAGCAGAAGTCTCAGAAATCATACCAAGGACTTAAGAGGAGCTCTCTAGTTTGTCATAAGTCCCTCAAGTTGAAAGTTATGTCCTCATCCCTATGAGTTGTTTAGTTAAGACAGAATTAGATATGTATTCAAATTTATCATTATTCCTTTAATACAGATAGTGCTTATGAGGGAAGATAGTATGAACCTAGATTGTTAAATGAAGTGTGCATTTGAGGGTTATTATGAACTTCAGTGTTACGATTTATGAATAATAAAACTTTATTATAGTTGGAAGTATGGGAAAAAAGTGGGAATGATGATTGATAGAAAGTATAGAGATAAACTAAGGCTTGTTGTCTAATTTTGTTAAGGTGATATGTCCTTGTGTGCTAGTTTAGTGGCAGGTAGAGAAGGAGTTATTAGTTAAGGAGAATTATTGTTTGCCTGATGTACGGAAAGAGTTATTAATGATAGTTATTATGATTGAAAAGTATAGGATACTAATGAAGTATTTGGTGATTGAGTACCGTTAATTTAGGTGTATAGAAGGGCAAATATATGTAGAAGTAGTATCTGCTAATGGATTATAATAACATAGGTCATATGATTTTGACCGATTACTATTATTATGAAGTTCTAGTGGACTAGTGTTTCTTAATGTTTTATTTTATAGCTTCCAAGTGAGAATTGTATGTAAGGCGGGTTGTTAAATCATGTGTAGCACTAGACATTAAGTTTGAATCATAGATGGTCATCAAGGTGGACGTAATGATTTCTTGGTTAGTGATGCTAGTTATATGGAAGTGATCTAGAAGTCTAGAATAGTATGTGCAATAGTTTGAGCCCATTTTAATTCACAATGAAGAATGATGTTGTATGTGTGATGAAAAAGTATGCCCAAGGTGAGATGGGGTTGCATTATTTTCTAAGATTATTACGTGTTATGTTTGGTTAGTAGTATCGTTGAGTTGCTAAGAGGAAGGAGACTAGTTAGATAGTATATGATGTTCTTAATAGCTAAGTTAAGGAGCTGAGTTATGGATAGATAATGTTGAGCCTTTTTGGTATGGTCTTGATTCTCATGGTTTTGAAATCTAAGTTTAGAGATGCTATATTAGTGGGCTATGATGGAAGCAATATGGTTTCTTAAAGGTTGAATATATCCATGTTAAGTGTTAGAATCTAAGTTTGAAACTTTGAAGATTGAGAGAATTGAAACGAGTGTTGAAGCTCTAGATGGTGTGGACTCAGGATGTGGTGATACTCATGAAAATTCTAAGTTAGTAAGTGCTCAAGATATTATATGATGATTAGTGGGACTGTAGAAAGATAGAGTTGTACCCCATAAGAAAGTATTTGAAGTGGGTTTTACACTTTCAAGTGTATTCTTTCAGAATAAGTTGTTATTTACGTCTATCATTATGTTTCTGACTCCAGAGTGCAGTGAGTGTAGTCTAATTTAGAGTTTATTAAAGGGTTCCTCAGACTTAGAATGATGGCTTAAAGCTAAGGGGAGATGATAGAATGAGTAACTAAGTCAAGATCTCATATTCTAACAGTGTTGCCAGTATGTTATAGAACATCAGAAAGTGAGGGTGAGGATCAACCCATTCTTATTTCAGTATTGGTATTTCAGTTATCCCGATATCTACTCATGACTTATGTGTTAGTTCCAAGATCATAGTTCGTGTTCATATACATAATAGAGGATCATGTACTCAATGAATTCCTAGTATGAGGAGTTCTAGTTTACCCAACAGTTGGAATCACATTCCATAAGTTATGAACTCCAAATTCAGGTTGTGCAACTTACGACTCATGTACTCATGCTTTACGGTATGTTCAGTTCCAGTACTCATGTAACACCCTTAATGATTAGTTAAATTCGAATTTATATCATGTATGTCCAATGTTCTTTACTCCCTAATAACATTAGAAATTTCTTAGAAAAGTGTTGAAGAGATACTCCATCTAGGTATGAGAATTCAGTATGATTCAGTCCGTATAGCCAGCAATCCAGTTTAACCAGCGGACAGACAAGTTTCTATAGTTATCCATCTTTTGATTTAGTCTAGTCTTACTACCTAAAATTTCATGAGTATGGCCATTTCAAGATGTAGTTTTTTTGCATCTAGGAAAATTGCGAATTCATCTCCGTATATGCATCAATCATCAGGTTCAAATTCAGATATCTAGTCATGATTCAGTTCATAAGTATTTAGTGAATGATCTTAGTTTTCCAAGCATCCCTACTCCGACAATGTAATACCTATTGTATGATCTTTGCCTCTTCGTCTCATGATTTGTGTCTGTATAATTATCACTTTACAGTTCTACATGAATAATTGCATCATGAATGCTTCAAGTGAATCCTATGCTCTCAGCATGAATCAGCTTCTTATAAGAAGTAAAGGCAAGTCAGCTAAGAAATCAGTTTTATGATATAGGTTTCTAACATTCTAGACTTAGTCATGTAAGTATATTCCCTAATGTGAATGTTCAATATGTAATCTTAGTTGCTTTAGTTTAGAAATATTATTCCAATCAGTCCCTTGAGGGTGCTACTTGGGAAGCAGAAGCAGACATGCATACCAAGTACCCTAATCTCTTCTCCGCAAACTCAGATTCAGTCGAAGGTAATAGTATTCATTCATTCATTTCTTTTCAAGTCTCAGATTTAGATATGTATCTAATTTCGTGAGAATTGATGCATTAGCAAATTAGTTTAGTAGCTCATTATGTTGAGATTCAATTATTTAGTTTATTTCAGTTGTTCATGATAGCTTAAATCAACATATGAATAAGATTCCTTTCAATATGTAGGATACTTACCAACTCTGAACGCTTGAAAAAATCTACTGTTTAGCAGGACTACTAGACTAGGCCGCAGAATCTAAAATATAGGGGGTCAATACACAATGTACTGGTATCTAGAACAATCCAAAGACAAACTATTTTTTGATACAACATAGATGAGAGCATTTCATAAAAACATGTCAGCATAAAACATTTGAAAATACATAGGCATAAGCAATAGACTTCAAAACATTTCTGCAAATTTTTAGCTCAACTCTGTCTTATTTCTGAGCTTAGGTGGTACACCCTACATATCTACAAGCCCACGGGCTATATGGAATATTCTCTTGATATGGCGGCCAAGCTCCCAACCCAAGTTTGATGCAAGTTTTGGAGTATTTGAATCTAATATGCCAAAGGGCACAAGGCCAACATAAAATACCTATCTGAGGTCATAATAAAATAGGTATCGGCAAAACTCAGTTCTTGACCATGAGTTATCTGATCTCATGTCCTCTTCAAGTAACCACCTAACTCTCTTAAATCCCATATTTAACCTTTTAAAACATATATCTTACTGAAATCTAGATCTGAAGATCTGAATAGAATCTGTATTCCGATCTTTTCTAAATTCGTCATGGCATCCATCTGTTTAGTATCATCATACTAAGACTTGCAAGTCATATATAAGCCATATCATATTGTTCTTTAGTTCTTTCAATCATAATATGTTATTTGAACACAAAAAACATTTAACCATAACATGAGAGAGTTTGAGATTCAAAACACATGAAAAATACATTCCTTTCAGTTCTTTAGCAAAGTGTGGTCATCTTCTTTCATCAAGCACATGCAAGTTCTTTAACAGCAAATATGAATATTTAATAAAAATGATAAAACCCATCTAAATTCTTTCATAAGATAACGACAATACCTCAACGTTAGAAAAACACTTAATTCAATTTTCAACCATGTATCTAAACAATCCACGGCATTATCAAATAATAGGTTTTGTAACAAGAGAGGGAATGTGCATAAACATTTCTCTCATACAGCTTTCAAATCAATAACACACACACATATATATATATGAAAATGACTAAAATTTGGAGAAGCAATCTCATAATTTATGCTTGATTCTATCATAAAAAATGATTTACAACACATGTTTCCTCAAGTTTAGGATAGCCCCATGTACCTCAAGTTTCCTTAACTTAGAGGACGAAACCCTAATCTTGGTACTTTCTTGAGATATTGAACTTAAAGGGCTTGAATTCTAGATTACTCGCAGGAGAAAGGATGGGATTCTTGTTCTTGGGGAAGAGGGAAGGTTTTTTTTTTTGAGGAAATTGGAGAGTATGGGAAATTTATGCCCTAACTGACATTATTATTTGTGATTGAACCAGCTAAATTGATGGAAAAAGACATAACTACCCCTTAGGAATTTAAAACCATAACTGGAATACATTTTGGATGCTCACCATGATGCGATAGGTGTACTATCACTATAGGCACCGTGACCCGGTTCTATCACGATGAGCTGCTGGATCAAAATCCAAATATGACCCAATCCTTATTTGAAAAACCCAAAACTCCCTCGAGACATAAAATCCATTACATTAAACGTTAATTAACTGAAAAACCAACACCTTGGGGTCGGGAAGACCAATTTAAAAATACTCAAAGTTAAGAGTTTTAAAATATGACTAAGTTCCCAACACTTAGAAAATTTCAGGCCTTAAACTCGCCACGCATGCAACTAAGAGCTGAATCAAACCTAGAATAATGTGGGGTGTTACATTATCCCCCCATGGGATCATTCATCCCCGAATGATGGCTCGTGATAGATCAAGCATAATTTCTCAAGAACTACATGAAAAGGAAAAAGTATTATAAGATTGCACCTTCCAAATCATCATTCACGATTTGAAAGAGGTTCGGGTATCTTGTACGCATGTCATTCTATAACTCCCAAGTAGCTTCCTCAGCTGAATGATTCTCCCATGATACCGTAACTGAGGCTATCTCTTTCTCAACTTCAAACTTGGTGATCTAAAATAACAATGGTTTCTTCTTCGTATGCTAATGAGTCCTTTACATTAATTTTTTCCAAAGGCAACACAAGAGAATGATCTGCAATACACTTCTTCAGCATGGATACATGAAACACAGGATGAACAGAAGCAAAACTTGATAGAAAAGATTGTTCATAAGCAACCCCATCAATCCTCCTTATAATCTGATAAGGGTCTATGTATCAAGGATTGAGCTTTCCTTTGTTTTAGAATCATATGACTCTCTTCATAGGGGAGAATTCTAAAAATATACAATCATCAACCTCAAACTCCAACTCTCTCCTTCTAACATCAGTGTAGGACTTTTGGTAAATCTGAGCTGTCTTTAGTCACTTTCTAATGACCTTCACTTTCTTCATCGTCTGATAAAAAAGATCAGGCCCAAACAAATGGGTTTCACCAACTTCATCCAATGCAATCAGTGACTTACATCTCCTCCTATAAAGAACTTCAAAAGGAGCTATCTAAATACTAGAATAGTAGCTATTATTATACGCAAATTCTATCAACGGCAAGTGATCCATCCAACTACCCCTAAAGTCTATGACGCAAGCCCTCAACATATCTTCTAAGGTCTGAATGGTGCACTCTGCTTGCCCATCCATTTGAGGGTGAAAGGCAGTACTAATATTTACTTGGGTACCTAAAACCCTCTAAAAAGACCACCAAAAATGAGAAGAGAATTCCATACCTTAATCAGATATACTAGACACTAGAGCCCTATGAAAATGAACTATCTCTTAAATATGAAGCTTAGCATAATCATACCCCGAATAATTTGTCCACACTAGAAGAAAATGGTTAGACTTGGTCATCCTATCTACGATCACCCAAATAGAGTCATTTTGGTTTTGGGATCTTGGAAGTCCTGTAATAAAGTCCATATTGATCATCTCCCATTTCCAAAGAGGCAATATTATCTCTTGGGATGTTCCACCTGGTCTCAAATGTTCCACCTTAATTTGTTGACAATTCAAACACTTAGCCACAAAGTTAGCAAAATATCTTTTCACATTATTCCACCAGTAAATTGCCTTAATATCATGAACAAAATACTTAGAAGTGTGAGATTTATCGAGAATTCTTTCTCGCAACCCACCACATTCGGAATACATAGCCTACTTTGATACCTCAAAATTACATCACCCCCAATTTCAAATGCCATTACTTTTTACTGACTAATATCTTCCTTAATCTACATTAAAATAGGGTCCTCAGACTGTTTTTCCTTAACTTTTGTACATAGGGTGGATCTAGCTACCTTGGGAAGGAATACCCCTCTATCTTTGAAATCCAGAAGTCAAACTCCCAAATTTGCAAACTGATTAATATCCTTCACCATATTTCTCTTTCCTTTCTCCATATGAGAAAACTCCCAAATTTGCAAACTGATTAATATCCTTCACCATATTTCTCTTTCCTTTCTCCATATGAGAAATACTGCTCATTGACAATCTGCTAAGGGCGCCAGCCACCACATTGGCCTTCCCCGGATGATAGTGTAGGCTCATGTCATAGTTTTTCAACAATTCCAACCACTGTCTCTGTCTGAGATTCAATTCTTTCTATGTGAAAACATACTACAAAATTTTGTGATTAGTAAATATATCAATGTGTACCGCATAAAGATAATGATGCCAAATCTTTAATGCAAACACCACTGTTGCTAACTCCAAATCATGGGTGGGATAGTTCTTTTCATGAACCTTGAACTTTCTAGATGCATAGGCCACCACCTTACCATGCTACATAAGTACACATCCAAGTCCCATGTAAGACGCATCACAGTTCAAAACAAAGCCCTCTGTACCCTCAGGCATTATAAGAACCCATAAGATCCTAACTCAATTCATCTCACCATAGATTATTAAAGAGGTCAAATACTTAGAAAATTTCACAAAGTGTTAAGACTTAGTCATTTATAAAGACTCTTAAACTTCAATAATTTTATTTTTGAACTTCGCAGACTTAGAATGTCAATTTTTAAATTCATTCATGATTGCGGTTGACGATAGTACATCTCTAGTGAGTTTAGGAAATTTTGGCCAAGCGTAAGGAGACATTTGGAGTCACAAAATAGTAGACCCCCTGGGATAGGCCCATGGTGTGGGGCTTGGACTGCTGCTGAGGCTGCCTACGGTAGAGCCTGCAGCGCGAGGATTAGACCACCGGTCTAGAGACCGCGGCGCCTGTCTCATCGCCTGAACATTAATTTCTAGCTTTCGGTCACTTTTTTCCTAGGGTATTTAGGTCTTTTCCCTTCCCCCAATTGATTCATAACACAGGATTAAGGGTCCTAACAACATTATTTGCTATCTTTTACCCAAAATTCCCTGAAGAGAAAGCAATTCTCTCTTAAGAACAAAAACCTAGCCTCTTCAAAATTCAAGCTTAAACTTTAAGAAATCACTAAAAACCTTCACGAATTCTTCAATTAAGGTATGTCTGATGTTCATTCATGGGTCATTTTCACCCATTGATCTCAAGATCCATTTTCAAGTTTGAAGTTATGATTTTTACATGTTATTATGGATTAACTTCTTGAAGATACCACGATTGAAGGATGATATTAGCATGATTAATCTTTAACCCATGATTTTTATGTTGTAATTATGTTAGTAACACATGTTTTAACTATTCCTATGCTCAAGTCTATGAATTCCAAGAGTTTGATGAAATGTCTAAATGATAGGATTTTGAGCAATGATCCATTATTATGTTTTAAAGCTTTAGAACGTGGCTTAATTTTTATTGCAGGCGAGTCCTGGCTGTTATGAATACCTAAAACTTAGCTATTTTACTTAGTCTTAATATTTTCAAAATATTGTTAGATACGTATGAGAATTATTAGTTCAATCAGTTATCATAATCCATTAAACTTAGATCAGTTCAATAATCTGAGTCAGTTAAGTTGGGAATAAGATTTAGCATCGAGCGAACATAGGGATGGGGTTCACCTTCTAGTAAAGGGTGTGAATCTTAGTAGTAATCCTTGCATTCTAGCACTACATAGCCAACATAGGTTTAAGATATCAACCTATCAGTTAAGGGTTAACACATATCTCACCAGGGCACTGCTAGTAGAGGGTGACTGTATAGTCCTTCGGGACCACATTATAGTGGATCCACACAACCACTATTAGTACCCGTGGTAAGATACTGGCACCCTTTTGACTGAGGTCACAGATTGGACCCCAATTAGCTCTTTAGGGTATGTTGGTTAGATAATAGCTCCCACAGTCCAGTATTTAATTCAAAACTCAGTTTGGTTTTGTTTGACATTATCAGTTATTCAGCTATCAATATTTTAGTTTATGAACTAATTTAGAACTAGGTTATATGCATGGCCATGCATTCTCAAATTTTACAGTTTCCATGCATTTAAACTCAGTCATCTTATGTAATTCATTCAGTCATTATCTCATGCATATAATCCTATGTATCTCAGCCTAACCTTATCTTGCATACCAGTAAATTCAAAGTACAAATTACATACTTTTTTCTTTGTGCTACGATGTCTTAAACATAGGTTTAGATGCTCAGTTTCTTGATCACGCTTAGCTAGATCAGCATATTAAAAGTAGTGGTGAGTCCTTATACATCAAGGACCATTAATTCTTATTTCAGTACATCAATATTCATTTTTAGTAGTTAGTTGGAGTAACTTGGGGCCTGTCCCATTAACTCTTTGTTTTTTAGTCAGTCTTAGAGGATTTCAGATATTTCAGATAGTAGGTTAGATTATCATTTTTTATCTATTTTTAGATAGTTGTTTTCATACTTATGATTGAAAAAGGTTCCCAGAATTTAAAACATGATGGTGTTTTTAATTAATTTCTACACATGTTCTTTTGTTATAAGTTTTATTTAGTGCTCACAATAGATACCAGCTAATGGGTTAGCTTGAGGTCACTTGTGATCGCAAGCATTATGTGGCATCTAAGTTGTATTTTTAAGGTGTTACAAACTTGGTCTCAGAGTCTAAGGTATTTATAGTGTCCTGGGAGTCTGAAAGCCATGTTGAGTAGAGTCATGTGCATGTGTGTGAAGCGTGCCACACTTATGGAAAAGAGTCTATAAGACATTCTTAGGAAAAGTTTCCCTTCTTTTATTATTCGTGTTATGCGAATAAGCATGAGCCCTATTTAAACTCTCTTTCTAATTCAATATTCCATCCATTTATAGAACATGCCTCTCAGAATGACTAACAAAAGAATAAAGAACAATTAGCCCACACCTTCCGTCTGTTTAGGAAGATCCCTAAATGAACATATTTCTCATACTTAGTTCAGAGCTGCATTCACAACTTTTTCCTATTTAGTAGCAGCTTAGAAAAATTATCCAGCTACTATTCCAACTAACCCAGTGGATAATACCTTCATAGCTAGGATTCAAGACTTCACCCAAATAAATATCCCTCAGTTTTTTTGGATCCAAGCCTGATGAGGATCTGAAGGAGTTTCTTGACATGGTTCAGAAGGTAATAGATATTATAGTCGTAACTTCTAGTAAAAGTGCAGAGTTGGATTCTTACTAGTTACAGGATGTATCTCAGACTTAGTTTAAGCAGTAGAAGAGGGATAGAGGAGCAAATGCAGGGCCTGTAGAATGGAAGGAGTTTGCTAACACCTTTTTAGATAGTTTTTTCCCTTTGTAATTGAGGGGAGCTAATGCGCAGGAGTTCATTAATTTGAAGCAGGGGAACATGAGTGTGAAATATTATTCTCTTAAGTGTAAAATCCCACAAAATCCTAATATTAACTCAGTCCCTAAAAGCATGCTAAGGGGTCTTAGATTTAGAAAATCCTAGCAAAGTATTCAGACTTAGTATTATTTTGGCCTTCGTAAGTTGGAAATGCTTTTTCATAACCTATAAGACCTTAAAATGTAAATATTTAGGTTGATTCATGATCAGGAATGTCAGTAGGTGTTCCCGGGTGAGTTTTAGATTTTTCAGACCTAGTTTTAACCACGTTTGGGAATCCAAAATAGTGTATCGATGCAATCTCAGAATGGCGTGGTGGCCATCACGTCGATCAATATTTTCCTTGGTTTTCAATGCCAATTTCCATTGAATCAATGCAGACTTGATGCAGCAGATTGGTCATCGCATCGATGCCAATGACGCGGCATGTCGGCCTGTGCGTCGATGGTTCAACTTTCAGTCTTTTAAACCCATGTCCAGAGGGGTAAATGGGTCTTTTCCCACCTTATATCAGCCCTTAAAACATATCATTAATCCATCCAAGAGGCAAAATATAATTATTCTCTCTAGAATTTATCAATAACAAACTCTAGTTCATCATATTCAAGATCCAAGGCTCAAGGTTTCCATCATTATTCTTCTAGATTTCGCTAACTAAGGCATGTGAACTATTCATCTAAGGGTTTCTTCCACCCTTGGAGTCCAAGAAAATCTTTTAAACTTCAAGTAGTTAGAATTTATGACTTCCATGATTGGTTTTAAGTGTATTCATGATTATTATTTGAATTAGATTTCTATTTCATGATTTATTCTACGTTTTATGCGGAGTTGGTTATTATGTGTATAGATTCATATGAATCCATGTTAAACCCCTTGAAATTGGGAAATTGGAAGTGAATCATGACGCCCTCTTATTATGTGCATATATTATGCTCACCAAGTACTTGATGAATTGTTCATATGAACTAATAAGGGAAAGAAATCATGTCATGCTAGCTTTTGTGCAAGTTATACCATGCAAGTGTTTGATAAAATGTCTCTATAGATACATTATGAACAAGTGTGCATTTTATGTTATGCAAGATAATATAATTCAAATTTAGTCTCAGTATAGAACTCAATTCAGTTCCACAGATTTAGGACTGTCAGACATAGTCACTCAACTCAATATGGAACTCAGTATAGTTCCACATAATTAGGAATGTCAGATACAGTCATTCAGCTATCACTGGTACAATATCAGTAAAACTAGATATTAGTTAATCAGTATTCAGATTTAGTATCCAGTGTTGTCATGATCTCAGTTACAATATACATATTCATACGTGTACTTCCATTCAGTTTTATTCATGTCATTCAGCCAGTATTATTCAAGCATATGAACCCATGTATTTCAGCCTACCGCAGTTAGCATACCAGTACATTCAAAGTACTGATGCATACTTTTCTTTTCCACTATGATATCTTATATCATAGGTTTAGACGTACGCGCTCTGAGCACCCTTAGCAGTTCAAATTTTTAGCAGTTAGAGTTAGTGGTGAGTCCTTATAGTTTGAGGACATGATTATTTTATTTAGTATTTAAGTTTAGCAGTACAATTTTAATAGTTGGAGTTAGTTGGGGGATTGTCCTATCAACTCCATATTTTAAACAGTTTAGAGGCTTTTTCAAACTAGAGTATTTTCTGACAGATGTATCAAATTTTGTATTTGTTATACCATATTCAATCTTATTATAGTATTGAACCTTATGGCATGTTTTCTACCTAAATTCCGCATACTACAATATTATTATTTAGTTAATGCAGAAAGTACTAGTCATGAGTTAGCTTATGGTCCTTCGGGATTATGAGCACCGTGTAGTGTCTAGGGTGTAGACTGGGGGCATTACAAAATTAGTTTTAGAGCCTAAGGTTTAATAGAGTCCTGGGAATTCTAAAATCCTTATGTAGTAAGTCTTGTGCATAGGTGTATAGCGCGCTACACTTATGGATAGGAGGCTACGAGGTGTTTTAGGAAAAGTTTCCCTTCTTTTAGTATTCAAGTCGCACGAGTGAGCATGAGCTCAATATAAACTCTCCATCAAATTTATCTCTTCCTTATGCTTCTAGGACATGTCTTCCAGAGAAGCTAACGAAAGTGGTAATGAAAACCAGTCAGCCCCTTTGCATGTTTAGGCAGATCCCCTGAATGAGCATGTCTCCCACGCTGAGTTTAGAGCCGCTTTAAATGCCTTAGCTCATTCAATGGTTGCTTGAAACAATTAGATGGATGTTATCCTATCTAATCTTACAACTCATGTTCCATAGATTAAGGAGGAGAGGTGTAGAAGAAAGGGGAGAAAGAATAAGAGAGCCAGAATATCAAGGCCAAAGAGTACTAGAACAAATCCCCTTTGTCAGGAATGTGGCAGAAACCACCAGGGTATCTGCAGAGCTAACAACGATGTGTGTTTTAGGTATGGCAAGCCAGGTTACAGAGTCAGAGATTGTCTACAGTCAGGTTCCCAGGGTCAGTATAACCATCCCCCATCTCATTTCGGTCGCCCAAATCAGTAAGGTGCCTTATCTAGTGCCACCAGTGGGCAACACCAAAATAGACTCTATGCTCTTCAGTACTGACAAGATCAGAAAATTTTGCTTAGTTGATTTAGCAGAAGATAGTGTGTGGCTACAGATATCTCAGAATCATCCCTAGTTTTTAAAGTAAAGGAAAAATAGGATAAGGATTCCAATCTAGTCTAGTTGAAGGAATTATTCAAAAATTAGAAGATAGAGGTTTTCTCCTAAGAGAAAGATAGTGTTTTGCATTGTCAGGGTCATCTGTGTGTGCCAAGTGTAGATGGCTTGAGGCAGCCAATTCTTGCAGAAGCGTATGGTGCACGTTACTCTATTCATCTAGGGGGAAAAAGATGTACCATGATTTGCAAGCGATCTATTGGTGGAGTGAGATGAAAAGAGACATTTCAATGTTTGTGGCTAAGTGCTCAACATATCAACAGGTTAAGATTAAGCATCAGAAGCCTAGTGGGTCCATGCAGGATTTTAGTATTCCCACCTGGAAATGAGAAGAAGTGAACATGGACTTTATGATGGGCTTACCTGGTACTCGTTATTATCATGATTTAGTTTGGGTCATTGTAGACATGATAACCAAATTAGCTCATTTCTTTTTAGTTCATACCTCTTATTTAGCCGAGGATTATGCCAAACTCTATATCACGGAGTTTGTTAAATTGCACGGTGTTCTATTATCCATTATCTCAGATAGAGGTGCCTAGTTCACCTCTTATTTCTAGAAAGCATTCCAAAAGGGTCTTGGTACCTTAGTTCATCTCAGTACAACCTTTCATCTTCAGACTTATGGTAAAGCAGAAAGGACCATTCAGACCTTGGAAGATATGCTGCGAGCATGTATTATAGAATTTAAAGGTAGTTGGGATGACCACTTACCTTTGATTGAGTTTGCATATAACAACAGCTATCACTCTAGTATTCAGATGGCTCCATTTGAGGAACTTTATGGGAAGAGGCATAGATCTCCCATTGGTTGTTTAAAGTGGGTGAGGCTGTAGTAGTAGGGCCAAACTTTGTGTTTGATACCTCAGAGAAGGTCCAGTTGATCAGAGAAAGGCTTAAAATAGCTCAGAGCCAACAAAATTTGTACGCAGATGTACACAGAAAGGATTTCGAGTCTGAGATTGGTGACTATATGTACTTGAAGATCTCCCCAATGAAAGGAGTGAAACATGTTGGCAAGAAAGAAAACTCAATCCTCGATATGTCAGTCCTTACCAAATCCTCAGTCATTTCAGAAAGGTAGCTTAAGAGTTTGAGTTACCTTTAAATTTATCTTCAGTTAATCCACTATTCCTTATCTACTTGCTAAGGAAATGCATAGGTGACCCAGCAGTTGTAGTCCCTATTGAGAGCATTGATATTCAGAGAAGCCTCTCTCATGAAGAGATCCCAGTCAAAATCCTTAACTATCAGATTTGCAGACTACCTAACAAAGAAGATCCTCTAGTTAAAGTTCTTTGGCATAATCAGTCCGTTGAGGGAGCTACATAGGAAGCAGAAGCAAACATGCAAACCAAGTATCCTCATCTATTCTCTGCTAATCTAGAATCAGCTCAAGGTAATAGTTTCCTTAAGCTTAATCAGTTTCATGTTCAGATTTCAGTTACAAATGTGGTATCAGTTCCCATTGCATGTTAAGTATATAGATTCAATTTATTAGTAATTCTACTCATGAATTCATGAATCATGTTCAGCTATATCCATGTATTAGATATGTATGTTTAGTATGATAATTCAAAATACTAGTGATACCAGTCATATAGTCATGTTCTAGATGTTCATGTCCAGTAAGTAAGTCATCCTCTTAGTATTGTCTAACTCAGCAGTCTCATTCGAGGATGAATGTTTCCAGGGGGGAGATAATGTAAGACCCCACAAAATTCGAAGCTTAATTCAGTCCTTTAGGCTTGTCACGGGGTCCCAGACATAGAATATTTTAACTAAGTACTCAGACTTAGTGTAATTTTAACCTACGAAGGTTGGAAATCTTATTTTATGACCTTTGCGTTCATTAAATATTGATATTTAGGTTGATTCATGATCAGGAATGTCTGTAGGTGTTTTCAGATAAGTTTTGGATTTTTTGGACTTTGTTTGAAGCACCTTTGGAACCTTAAAATAGTGGATCAGTGCGATCTTAGTGCGCCGCATCTAATATTGCATTGATTAATATTTTCTCCAGCACCAGCATCCAATTCCAGTGAATTGATGCAAACATAGCGCGACGTGTTGGCTATCACGTTGATGGCATCGACGCGCCGCATCGACCTGCGCGTCAATAACACAATTTTTAGTCATTTAAAAACCACATTATTGGGGGTGTTTAGGTATTTTTCCCTTGACCCTCAACCCCCAAAACATGAAATTAAACTCCATATAGGGAAAATATAGTCATTCATTCTTCAATTAGTTCAAGCACAAAACCCTCGGTGCTTAAATTTCAAATCAAGAACTCAAGATTCAATCATAAACTTTCAGAAATTCTTAAACACCGGTATGAGAAGTGTTCATCCAAGGGTTCCTTCCACCTTTGGAGTCTAAGAATCTCTTTTAAAATTCCAGTAATTGATTTTAGGATTTCCATGGTTGGAATTAAAGTGTATCCATGATTTCTATTTGGATTAAGTTCCTAATTTATGATTATATATATGTATCTCATGTGAACTTGATCATTATGTGTGCAGATTGAAGTGAATCCAAGATAAACCCTTGACTTGTGAAATTAGAGATGAATTATGATGCTCACATGTTGTTCAATACTATGTGCATATACTAAGCTCACCAAGTTCTTGATAAATTCTCCATGTGAACTATTAAGGGAATGAAATTATGTCAAGTTAGCTTATGTGCAAGTTATATCATACAAGTGTTTGTCAAAATGCCCTAATGTATGAATGATGAACAAGTTCATAGTTTACATGTTTCATGTTATGTCATGTCTCTTAATTAATGCTATTGAGTCCTGGGGTACTTGTACCTGACAATTTATCTGATTACCTAGATCCATGGTCAGTCATAGAACAGTACTTGTTATGACACAATTAATAGTACTCTCAGTCAGTTATAGAACACAAGAAAACTCAGTAGAATCCATACTAGTCCGGTCTAATTCAGTATCCAGTTTAGATCTCGGTGAACTCAGTCAGCTAACAAAATTCAGTAGTATTCCATTAGTCAACGAAACTTAGTGAACTCATTTTAGTTAAGCTAAACAGCAATCTTAGTAACCGTTTAGTCTAGCCTAGTACAGACTAGAAATCAGTTCAATGTATATTCAGTTGGGAGTGGGATTTAACACCGAGTTAACCTAGGGATGGGGGCATTTCTGTTAGCAGAGGGTTTGACCCTTAGCAGCCATCCCTGCATTACAGAACTATGTAGCCAGCATAGGTTAAGATATCTTCCTACCAGACATTATGAGCGTTAATAATTCAAATCTGAGTTATCCTATCAGCGAGGGTTGATGAAAGAGTTTCCTGTGTGAGAAGATTAACTCACAACTTATTCTTACCTGTGGCACGGTATTGACACCATTCCAACTGGGTTACATGCTAGAACCCAAATCAGTTAGATAAGGGGCATGTCGATTAGGTGATTACCTCCCATAGTCTTAGTTCTAATCTCAGTCATAGAATAGAACTCAATTTTGTTCTACAGATTCAGCACTATTAGACATAGTCACTCAGCTTAGTACGGAACTCAGTATGGTTCCACAGTACTCAAAATTGTCAGATATAGTCAGTTTAATAATCAGTAATATAGTATTCATAAACCTAGATATCGGTTATCATTATTCTGATTCAGTACTCAGTATTAGCACGATCTCAGTTACAGTCTATGTGTTCATGCATGTACTCTTACTTAGTCATACTTATGTTATTTAGTTATTATTATTCATGTATATGAACCCATGCATATCAGCCTACATCACTGAGTATACTAGTACATTCAAAGTACTGACACATGCTTTTCTTTCCGCTATGATGTCATATATCATTGGTTCAGATGCACAGGTCCCAAACCACCCTAAGCAGTTTAGATTCTCAGCTTCCATAGTAATGGTGAGTCCTCATAGTTTGAGGACATATTTATAACTTACAGTACTTCATTTTTATTATAGTATATGGAGTTATTTGGGGGCTTGTCCCACCAACTCCATAGGTCAGATATTTAGAGGTTTTTTCAGACAAGAGTATTTTCAAACAGTTGTTCAGTTTTTCAGTACTTATATTCAGTTTTGGTATTTTGATACCGTATTTAGATTTATCTATAGATTTGAACCTTATGGTATATGTTTCCACCTATTTCCAGATAATTACAGTATTTATTACTTAGTAATTGTAACAGGTACCAGTCATGGGTTAGCTTGTGGTCTTTTGAAATTATGAGCACCGTATAGCATCTGGGGTATAGACTCGGGGTGCTGGGGTATAGACTCGGGGTGTTATAACTTTATAGAATAACTTCAAATTATACTATGAGAATTTCCAGAATAGTCACATATCAGTTAGTTAAACTCAGAATAGTCTAGTATTTCAGTGTCTTTCAGTTGGGAGTAGGATTTAGCACCGAGCGAGTGTAGGGATGACAGCTTCCCCATTAGATAGGTAGAGTCGTTAGTAGCCGTCTCTATACACTAGAACTATGTATCCAGCATAGGATAAGAGTAGTCACCCATTAGATTAGGCTTGACTATCTCACAGGGGTCACCCGTCAGTTCAGGCTTGACACCCTTAGTCCTTTGGACATTATATCAGTTTAGTAGATCTACACAACTATTGTTAGTAACCGTGGCATGGTATTAAAACCCTTCCAACTGGGGTTATAGGTTAGACCCCGATTATCTTAAATTGGGGAATTTCAATTAGATGATACCTCCCACAGTCTCAGATATAGTCTCAGTTACAGTTCCTGCTCAGTTATTCAGTCTTAGTGTTGTTTGACCAAAGCATACAGATTTTAGTTATTTTAGTATTTTAGTTTGAAGATCTTGCTCAATTATGTTATATTCTTGGTCATGCATCCTCAGTATTTATAGGTTTCCCTGCATTATCCATATGTACAGATTCCATGTTCTCTACTTAGTACTATATGCTTTATATGTATATCCAGTTAATTATTAGTTCTGTTCATGAAACCATGCATATCAACCTACCATATTTAACATACCGGTACATTTAAAGTACTGACCACATACCTTTTTTTGGCTCTATGATGTATTATATCATAGGTACTGACGCTCAATTCTTGGATCACACTTAGTCCCTCAGATCATCAGTAGTACAGTAGCAGTAGTGAGTTCTCATCATTTGAGAATAGATTATACTACTTTATGTCTTTATCTCAGTAGTTAGTAGAGTTAGTTGGGGCCTGTCCCATCAACTCACAATATCCAGTTTAGAGGCTTTTCAGACACTACAGTTAGCTATTCAAACTATTCAGATTTTAGTATTTTTATCAGATTCATAAGTCAGTAGTTATTTCATTATTAAAACCTTATGGCATTTCAGTTATTCTTCTACATTCATGATTATATTTTTTAGTGCTCACGGCAGATACCAGCTCATGGGTTAGCTTATGGTCTCTCAGAACTATAAGCACTGTGTAATGACTATGGGTAGTCTCGGGTCATTACACAAGTTTCCTCACTTTTTCTCCTCAAACTCAGGCTCAGACCAAGGTAATAGTTTTTCCTTAAACTTACTCAGTCACATGTTCAGATATAACTATCAACTTGGTATCAATTAACATTGCATACTCAGTCATGCATTCAAAAATCAGTGCAGTCATGTCCCCATGCATTAGATATGCATGTTCAGTATATAAACTCAGCTTATTAGTAATCCCAATCATGCATTCATGAATCATGTTCAGCTATGTACGCATGCATCAGGTATGCATGTTCAGTATGATAATTTAGTATATCAGTAATCTCCTTCATAAAATCATGCTTCAGTTGTGCATGTCTAGTGTCTAAATCCAGTCTATCAGAATTTTAAGCTTAGTCAGTCTTTTTCGAGGATGAATGTTCCCAAAGGGGAGATATTGTAAGACCTTGCAAAATTTTAAGCTTAACTCAGTCCCTAAAAGTTTGCTAAGGGGTCCCAAACTTAGAAAATTCTAGCTAAGTATTCAGACATAGTATTATTTTGGCCTTCGTAAGTTGGAAATGCTATTTCATGACCTCTATGACCTTAAAATGTCAATCTTTAGGTTGATTCATGATCAGGAATGTCAGTAGGCGTTCCCGAATAAGTTTCAAAATTTTCAGACCTCGTTTAAACCACGTTTGGGAATCCAAAATAGTGTATCAATGCGATCTTGGTGCGGCACGACGGCTATTATGTTGATCAATATTTTCCTTGGCATCCAATGGAAATTTCTAGTGAACCGATGCGGACTAGATGCGGCGCATTGGTCATCACATCAATGCCAATGACGAGACACCTCAACCTGCGCATCGATGGTTCAACTCTCAATCTTTTAAACCCACATCTAGAGGGGTAAATGGGTCTTTTCCCACCTTATATCATCCCCCAAAACATATAATTAAGCCATCTAAGAGGAGAAATATACTCATTCTCTATAGAATTAATCAAGAACAAACGCTAGTTCATCACATTCAAGATCCCAGACTCAAGGTTTCCACCATTATTCTTCAAGAATTCGCCAACTAAAGTATGTGAACTTTTCATCCAAGGGTTCCTTCCACCCTTGCAGTCTAAGAAACGCTTTTAAACTTCAAGTAGTTGGAATTTATGACTTCCATGATTGTAGTTAAAGTGTATTCATGATTATTATTTAAATTAGATTTCTATTTCATGATTTATTAAACGTTTTATGTGGAATTGGTTATTATGTCTGTAGATTTGTACGAATCCATGTTAAACCCCTTGAAATTGGGAAATTGGAAGTGAATCATGATGCCCTCTTATTATGTGCATATATTATGCTCCCCAAGTGCTTGATGAATTGTTTATGTGAACTAATAAGGGAAAGAAATCATGTTATGCTATCATGATCTCTGTTACAGTATACGTATTCATGCATGTAATCTCATTCAGTTTTATTCATGTAATTTAGCCAGTATTGTTCATACATATGAACCCATGCATTTCAGCATACCTCACTTAACATACCAGTACATTTAAAGTACTAATGCATACTTTTCTCTTGTGCTATGATGTATTATATCATAGGTTCAAATGCACGGGCTCCTGAGCACCTTTAGAAGTTCAAATTTTCAGCAATCAGAGTTAGTGGTGAGTCCTCATAGTTCAAGTTTATCAGTATAGTTTTAGTAGTTATAGTTAGTTGGGGGTTTGTTCCATCAACTCCATACTTCAGATAGTTTAGAGGTTTTTTCAAACTAGAGTATTTTTAGACAGATGTATCATATTTGGTATTTGTTATACTGTATTCAGTTTTATTACATTATTGAACCTTATGGCATATTTTTTGCCTAATTTTTGCATACTACAGTATTATTATTCAGTGATTGCAGCAAGTACCAGTCATGGGTTAGCTTGTGGTCCTTTGAAATTATGAGAATTGTGTAGAGTCTGGGGTACAGACTCAGGGAATTACATTAAGTTTACTTAGCTATCTAGGGATGCTCCTAATGTGGTGTCTGATGATAGGTCTATGTTGAGTAAGTTTGTCTCTGGTGTAGATTATAGTGTTTTTAAGGAGTGTAGGAATGAGATGTGGATTAAAAAGATGGACTTATCTAGGTAGATGGTCCATGCTCAGCAGATTGATGAGTAGAAGGCTAAGAAGAGAGAAAAGAAGAACAAGAGGGCTAGGATAGGTAGTTTTAACTTTGATCAGCCCAGATTGGAGTATGGTAACCATCCTTAATTCTATTAGATATCTTTATCTATAGCTCCATCTTCAGCTAGTGCTACTATACCAAGGTTCAGAAATGGTAATTAGGATAGATCACCACGCTCTAAGTCCCAGGGCAATATGTACAATGGTCGCACTAATCTTCTTTGTTAGAAATATGTTAGAAATATTCAGGGTGTGTGTAGAGCCAGTAGCGATGTGTGCTTTGAGTATGGAATGCCAGGCCACAAAGAAAGGATTTCCTAAAGAGTGGTCAGCAGGGTCAGTCCAGCCATCCCCCAGTTCTATCTGGCCACCGACCCAGCATGGGGCTGCTTCTAGCGCAACCAGTGGCCAGTCCCTATATTGATTGTATGCACTCCAGTCCTGACAGGATCAAGAAAATTCTCCTGATGTGGTTATGGGTATGTTATAGGTTTTTCACTTACATGTTTATGCTTTGTTAGATTACGAGGCTTTTTTTTCTTTTGTAACTCCCATATAGTTATTAATTTTTGTGTCAATCATAAAACTTTAGCAGAACACTTCTCAGTGTCTACTCTAGTAGGTGTTTCTAGTGTAGCCAGGTAGGTATACAAGAATTGTTCAATCATAATATCCTAGAAAGTCATTTCATTTGATTTTGCGGAGTTAGAGGTGACTAATTTTGATGTCATTCTTGACATAGATTGGCTCTAATCATGCTATGATTTAGTTGAATGTAGAAATAGAGTCGTTCAGTTTCCAGATGAACCAATGATTAAATACAAGGGTAGTACTTCAGTGTTTAGGTGTTAGTTTGTTTCACTCCTTAGAGTGAGAAAAATGATATCTATAGGGTGTGTTTACTACCTTATTCTAGTCAAAGACCTTAATTCTGAGACTCCCAATCTCGAGTCAGTTTCAGTAGTGAGGGAATTTCTAGATATGTTCCCTAAAGATCTTCTAGAGTTTCTCTCAAAAGGGAAACCAATTTCGTTATAGATCTTTTTTCAGATACCCAGCCTATCTCTATTTTGCCCTTTAGAGTGGCTTTATTCAAGCTTAGGGCATTGAAAGAACAGTTGAAGGACTCCTAGATAAGGGATTTATTAGGCTCAGTGTATCCCCATGGACTGCTCTAGTCCTTTTCATGGGTAAGAAAGACGGTTCTCTCACAATATGCATCTATTACAGTCAGTTGAACGAAGTCACTATGAAAAATAAGTATCCACTTCCTAGAATTAAAGACTTGTTCAACCAACTTTAGGGTGCCAATTAATTCTCTATGATAGACCTCAGATCCATCTATCATCAGGTCAGATTTAGAGAATGTGACATTTTGAAAATAACTTTTAGGACCCGGTATGGTTAGTTTGAATTTATAGTCATGTCTTTTGGACTAAAAAACTCCCAGAAGCTTTCGTTGACTTGGACATGTTCGTCATAGTCTTCATTGATGATATTCTTGTATATTTCCATAGTGAAAATGATCATGCAGACCATCTCAGAGTAGTATCGCAGACTCTTAGATCCCATCAGTTTGCTAAATTCAATAAATGAGAGGTTTTGGTTAATATCAGTGGCTTTGCTTTGATATATTTTTTTCAGTGATGGTATTAGAGTTGATTCTTAAAAGACTGAAGCAATGAAAAACTGGCCTAGAACTATTTCTCTACTAGATATCATGAAATTTTTTGGGTTTGGCTAGATATTACAAATGGTTTTTTGAAGTGTTTTCATATATTACATCGCCTATGTCTATATTGACTTAGAAAAAAATCAAGTTTCAATGGTCAGATTCCTATGAGAAAAGTTTGTAAGAGTTGAAGACTCAACTCACCTCATCCCCAGTCTTAACTTTGCTAGCTTGTTTAGAGGGATTCATTGTGTACTTTGATACTTTAAGAGTTGGTCATAGTTGTGTTGATGTATAGAGGTAAGGTTATAACCTATGCCTGTAGACAACTTAAACCCATGAAAAAAATTACCCTACCCATGATCATGGGTGAGAAGCTATTGTGTTTGCATTGAAAATTTGGAGACATTATCTTTATGGGGTGTATGTTGATATGTTCATGGACCACAAAAGCTTACAGTATGTGTTTTCATTGAAAGATCTAAATCTTCATCAGAGAAGGTGGTTGGAATTGTTGAAAGAATATGATAAGGGTGTTTTGTATCACTCAAGAAACGCCAATGTGGTGGCAAATGCCCTAAGTAGATTGTCTATGGGTAGTGTTGCTCATGTTTAGAGTTATAAGAAGTTATTCAGGGTGGTTCATCAGCTTGCTTGACTAGGTGTTCATTTGGTTGATTCAACCAAAGGCCTAGTGGCACTATACAGGAGTTCAGCATTCCTAATTGGAAGTGGGAGGAGGTGAACATGGATTTTTTTATAGGGTTGCCCCATTAGCGTTGTCAACATGACTTGATTTAGGTTATTGTAGACAAAATGATCAAATCATCTCATTTCTTGCCAGTTCATACTTTTTTTTTCAGTCGAGGATTATGTCAATCTCTATATTAGAGAGTTAGTTAGGTTGCATGGAGTCCCAATGTCTATCATTTAAGATAGAGATACTCAGTTTACCTTTCACTTTTTGAAAGCTTTTTAGAAAGGTCTTAGTACCTAAGTTCACCTTAGTACAACCTTTCACCCTCAGAAAGATGGTCAGGCAGAGAGGACCATTCAGACCTTAGAGGACATGTTGATAGCATGTGTCATCGACTTTAAGGGTAGTTTCGATGATTATTTACCATTGAGAGAGTTTTCTTACAATAACCGTTATCACTCTAGTATTCAGATGGCTCCGTTTGAGGCTCTCTATAGAAGGAGATGTAGATCTCTTATTGGTTTGTTTGAGGCTTGTGAGACTATGTTGATAGGTCCTAATTCAGTTTTTGATATATTAGAGAAAGTTCATCCAATTCGAGAGAGGATTAAGACAGCCCAAAGCCGTCAGAAATCCTATGTAGATGTGAGTAGGAGATATCTCGAGTTTGCAGTTAGAGATTTGGTTTATTTGAAAATCTCTCACATGAAGGCAGTAAAGAGATTTGGAAAGAAGGGGAAAATCAGTTCCCGATATGTTGGTCCTTATAGAATCTTAAGCTGTTTTGGTAAAGTAGTATATGAGCTTGAGTTGACTGCATATTTTGCATCTGTTCATCCATTGTTCTATGTTTCTCTATTAAAGAATAGGATTGGCGATCCAGCTATAGTTGTTCCTATAAAAAGTACAGACATTCAGGATAGCCTTTCATTTGAATAAATACCAATCAATATCTTAGATCGTTAGACTCAGAGGTTACGAAACAAAGAAGTTCCCTTGGTCAAAGTTCTTTGGCAGAATCAGTCCATTGAGGGAGCCACTTGGGAAATAGAAGCAAATCTGCAAACCAAGTACCCTCTTCTTTTCTTCGTGAACTGAGAATCAGCTTAATGTAACAATTTCCCCAGATTGACCCTTTTTAGTTCTTAGTTTCAGCTAAGTAATACATTTTATATCAGTGCATGTATTCACGAATCATTCCACTCATTAATCATGTTTCAGACTAAGTCATGTGGTCATGTTCACAGTTATATATATTCAGCATGCGATATCAGTTCCTTAGTATTCTCAACTTAATCAGTCTAATTAGAGGGCAAATGTTCCCAAGGAGGAGATATTGTAAGACTTTGTAAGATCCTAGCTTAATTCAGCTCGCCATAGTACGTTAAAAAAGTCAAAGACTTAGAAAATTTCACTAAGTGTTAAAACTTTGTCATTTCCAAAGCCTCTTAAATTTTTATGATTTTATTTTTGACCTTCCCAGTGTTAGAATGTCAATTTTTAAGTTGATTTATAATTGGAGCTGATGATAGTACATCTCAAGTGAGTTTCATAATTTTTAGGCGAGCGTAAGGACACATTTGGAGTTGCAAAATAGTAGACCCCTGGGAGATGACCGCGGAATGAGGCTTGGACCACAGCTAGGGGTCCTTGCAGCGTAGGGCTTAGACCACCGATCCATCGCCCGCCCGCCCCTAAATTTCCATCTTTTAGTCAAAATTTTTCAAGGACATTTAGGTCTTTTCCCTTCACCCAATTGATCCATAACACGGGATTGAATGTCCTAAAGCATTATTTTCCATCTTTTACACAAAATTCCCTCAATAGGAACCAATCAACTCTCAATAACAAACCCTAGCCTTTTAAAAATTCTAGCTCAAACTTTAAGAAATCACCAAGAACCTTCAAGAATTCTTCAGTTAAGGTATGTGTGATTATCATTGATGGGTCCTTTTCATCCATGGAGCCCAAGAATCCCTTTTCAAATTTGAAGTTATGATTTTTACATGTTATTATGAATTATCTTCTTGAAGCTATTATGAGCTTTGATTAGAAACTCTGTTTCCATGAGTTTTCATTGGAATAAGCCCTTGTCACGATTGAAGAATGATATTTTCATGATTAATCTTTAACCCATGATTTTTGTGTTTAAATTATGTTAGTATCATATATTTTAACTATTACCATGCTCAAGTCTATGAATTCCAAGTGTATGATGAAATGTCTAAATGATGGGATTTTGAACAATTATCCCTTATTATGTTTTGAAGCTTTAGCATGTGGTCCTATTTTTATTGTTTTCGAATCCTAGGGGTTATGAATACCCAAAACTTAGCAGCTTTACTTAGTCTCAGTACTTTAAGAATGTATTTAGATACGTATGAGAATTATCAATTAAGTCAGTTATCATAATTAATTAAACTTAGATTAGTTCAGTTATTCAAGTCAGTTCAGTTAGGAGTAGGATTTAGCATCAAGCGAACACAGGGATGAGGGCTCACCTGCCAGTAGAGGGTGTGACTCTTAGTAGCAATCCCTGTGATCAAGAACTACTTAGCCAGCATAGGTTTGAGATATTAACTTACCAGTTGAGGGTTGGAAAATATCTCACCAGGGCACCTGCCAGTAGAGGGTGACACTTTATTCCTTTAGGACCTCCTTATAGTACTGGATCCACTCATTAAGTGTCACTACCCGTGCCACGGTACTAACACCCTTCCAACATGGGTCATGGGTTGGACCGCAATTAGATCTTTGGGGCATGTCAGTTAGATGATGTAACACCCCAATTTTCTAAACCGAAATGCTACATGGTGCTCAAGACCCCGAAGGACCACAAGCTAACCCATGACTGATAACTATACCTGTACACTGCATAATATAATATAATAATGCAGAAACATGCACTAAAAGGCCATAAGGCTCAATACTGATTATAATCTGAATAATATAACATCTATGTAGGGTAATACAATACCCAAAACAAAACTAAAAATACTGAAGTCTAAATCTGATAATACTGTAGTCGCCTGAAAGCCTCTAACTGTCAGAATACTCTAAGTAAGGAGTTGATGAGACATGTCCCCAACTAAGTCCATCAACTAAAAACTGAACTAAATAGATAAAAAGAAATAATAATCATATCGTCCTTGAATGAAGAGGACTCACAGCTACTCTGAATACTGAAATGCTACTGTTGTTGCTGATCAGGAAGTCGTGTCTCTAAACCTATGGTATCAAATAAAAATAAACACCATAGCGCAAATGTATCAGTATGTTGGAACGTACTAAGTATGCAAGTGAGGTAGGCTGAATGCATGGAGATTATATACATGGACAATAATAACTGACAGACCATTTTGAACCTGAGAATACATACATAAATTCATAGTAACTAAAATCATGAGAGCATGATAACTAGATCTGTATGCTAATAGCATGTGTGTACTGATAGCTAACGTGACTGATATAAATGATAACATGGGTGAATATATCTGACAGTCCTAAATCTGATGAAACTTTCTGAATTCCATATTGTAACTGAGTTGACTGTATTTGATAGCCCTAATATTCTGACGAACTGTCTAAGTTATTTTACAGAGATTGATACTAAAACTGTGGGATGTAATTATTTAACTGACATGCCCCAATTGCGCTATAATATCTGAGCTGGGGTCCAATCTGTTCCCTAAATTGAAGGGTGTCAATACTATGCCACTGGTAAAGACAAGCTGTGGGTAACCTTCATCTGACAGTGTCCCAAAAAGAGAATGGTGGGGCCCTCATATGACAGTGATTATCGAACTCATCAACCCTCATCTGACAGTGTTGATGCCTTAACCTATGCTGGCTACATAGTTCTGGAACACAAGGATAACTGCTAAGAATCACACCCCCATCTGATAGTGTGTTTTCTCATCCTTGGATTCACTCGGTGCTAATTTCTACTCCCATCTGAAGAGACTGAACATGATTAACTTACTGTAGATCGACTGAGTTTACCAAATTCTGTTGACTGGCGAAATACTATTGATATCTGATAATTGACTAAGATCATGAGATTTTCTAAAATTTCTTGAGTCACATGACTGACTAAATTCTATGAAACATGGCTTGACTGAGGGAACGTGAAAACATGACTTGGATCTAGGCACATAGCTATATTTTTTAGGTACAAGTACCCCCAGGACTCGATGGATGGAAACTAATACACATGACACTTCTTCATCATATGAGTAGAGTTCATAATTCATAATGCCATAAATAGGGGATTTCATGCTTCACATGGTTATCATATTCTTGATCGTGGAAGGAAATTCTTATAACATGTACATACTTGCCTGATTTCAATATCATGAACATTGATACACAACAATCAATACACAACAATAGCATGAAAATTGTGTTGAATCATGAGGGGTAACATAGACTTGTCATTTAAGTACTATTAAATCATAAGGGACATGATTTTATCATTCTAGGAATTTTATCAAATACCTTACATGCACAATTCATGGCAAAAGTAAAATCATCAATTTAATCATCTTAAGCTAACCCAAATTCATGGGTTTTAACTAACATGTTCACATACTTCACAGAAACACATAAAGATACCATCTTGGATCACCAATAACAACCATCAACATGACATAACTATACAACATATATAAACCATAATTCCTTATTTAGAACATGGTTTATGAAATCTATGGATGAAAGGAATCCGTGGATGAACACTACGCATACCTTAATTGAAAGTTCTCTGAAAATAATCTGTGAAATCACTTGGTGTTGGGTCTTTAAATTGAAACCCTTGTTCTTATTCTTGAGAGAAATTGATGAAAAAAAGTATATTTTGGTGTTTTGAAGCCTTAATCACATGTTTGATAGCCTATATATGGGTTGAAAAGAAACAAAATTCCCTTCAAAATATGGAGGTGGAATGCTGAAAAACTGGGCACCCACCGGAGTTGCAGGGCGACGCCCAGCTAGTCCCCCACTCTAGACAAGGCAGTGCCTTGGTTAGAGTGGTGCCATAGACTGGGAGGCGGGGGTAGTTCTCCCTGAGCTACTAGTTTGGGCACCCAAATGTGCCCTTACGCTACTCTAAAAATTTCAAAACTCACCCAGGATGTACTATGAGGTTTCCCTATCGTAACATAACTTTAAAATTAGAAAACGGAGGTTGGGAAGGTCATCAAATAAATCCCCAAAGTTTGGAGGTCTAAAATAAGACTAAATGTTGAACACTTAGCTTAAATTTTCTAAGTGTTGGACCCTATATTGGGCTTCAAAGAGACAAACAGGCTGAATATAAATGGAATGTTCTTGTGGGGTCTTACAATATCTCCCACTTGAGAACATCCATCCTTGAATGAGACTGACTGAGAGGGGAAACAATAAGCTGAACATAACCTAGACATAAATGGCTAAAACATGATCTCATGACTAACATGACTGATAAACTGAATACATCATACTGAACATACCGATCTGATGCATGTGTAACAAATTCATGAATGTATGACTGATGTTTCTGATATCTGAAGTTCTCGCAATGAGAAGTCATATCTGATGTATGATTGCATACTGGACTGATCCATGTATGTATGACTGAATATGCAATGGTACTTGATACCAAATTTTTGATGAAATATAAGCATGAAACTAAATATCAAGTTGTATTGAATACTGAATGTGTAGCTGAATAAGCTTAAGGGGAACTGTTATCTTGAGCTTGATCTGGATAGGCGGAGAAGAGGTGAGGATACTTGGTACGCATGTCTACTTCTGCTTCCTAAGTAGATTCCTCAACATACTAATTTCGCCAAAGCACTTTGACTAGAGGGACTTCTTTGTTCCTCAGTCTACAAGTCTGATAGTTTAGAATTTTGACCAGAATTTCCCCATAGGAGATACTGTTTTGAACATCAATGCTTTGAATAGGGACTACGACTGATGGTTCACCTATGCACTTCTTCAGAAAAGAGACATAAAAGGCTGGATGAATTGATGCTGGATCTGAAGGTAATTCAAGCTCATAAGCTACCTTGCCTAATCGACTAAGAATCTTGAAGGGACCAACCTATCGGGGACTGAGCTTTCCCTTCTTGCCGAACTGCTTCACTATATTCATGGGAGATATCTTTAGATAGACATAATTATCAATCTCGAACTCGAGATACTTTCTACGAACTTCTACATAGGACTTCTGTCAGCTCTGAGTAGCCCGAAGTCTTTCTCTAATTAACTGAACTTTCTCTAAGGCATCAATTACTAAGTCAGGCCCTATGACTGAGGCCTCACTAACTTTGAACAAACCGATTAGAGACTACATCTCCTACCATAGAGAGCTTCAAATGGAGCCATCTGAATACTGGAATGATAGCTATTATTGTATGCAAATTAAATCAAAGGAAAGTGGTCATCCCAACTTCCCTTGAAATCAATTGCACATACCATTAGCATATATTTTAGAGTTTGAATGGTCCTTTCTTCTTGACCATCTATCTGAGGATGAAAGGTTGTACTGAGATGAACTTGGGTACCAAGATCCTTTTGAAACACTTTCCAAAAATGAGAGGTGAACTGGGTACCTCTATTTGAGATGATGGATAATGGAACACCGTGTAATCTGACCAACTCTATGATGTAGAGTTTGGCGTAATCCTCAGCTAAAAAAGAGGCATGAATTGGAAGGAAATGGGCTGATTTGGTCATTCTGTATACAATGACCCAGACTAAATCATGCTGATGATGAGTTAAAGGCAAACCTGTCACGAAGTCCATGTTCACTTCTTCCCACTTCTAAGTAGAAATGGTGAACTCTTGCATGGAACCACTAGGATTCTAATGCTCTATCTTAACCTACTGATATGTAGAGCTCTTATCCACAAACTCTGCAACATCTTTCTTTATCACACTCCACCAATAGATCTCCCACAAGTCACGGTACATCTACGTGGCCCCTGGATGAATAGAGTATCGCGACCCATGTGCTTCTGCAAGAATTTGCTGCCTCAAGTCATCTACGCCTGGACCACACATATGAACCTAACAATAAAGAACGCCATCTCCCCCTTGGGAGAAAACCTCTACTTTCTGGTCTTTGACAGACTCTTTGAGCTTGACAAGGATAGGATCCTTGTCTTGCTTTTCTTTCACCTCAGAAACTAGAGATAATTCTAAACTACTCTAAACACATACACTACCCTCTCTGAAGAGTCGACTAAGTGAATGCCTAGTCTGGAAAGCTGATGAATTTCTTGAGCTATCTTCCTTCTGCTGTCTTCAACATAAGAAACACTACCCGTAAAGAGCCTACTGATAGCGTCGGCAACAACGTTGGCCTTGCCCGGATGATAAAAGATACTCATGTAATAATCCTTCAAGAGCTCTAACCAACTTCTCTGACAAAGATTGAGATCTTTCTGAGAAAAGACATACTGAAGACTTATGATCTGTGAAGACATCTACATAAACTTTGTAGAGATAATGCCTCCAAATCTTCCAGGAAAATACTATGGCTACTAACTCAAAATCATCAGTAGGGTAATTTTTCTCATGGGGTTTTAACTGTCTGGTAGCGTAGGCTATGACCTAACCATGATGCATGAGGACACAACCTAAACCCACTCTTGATGCATCAGAATATACTACTAACCCATTGGAACCATCTGGTAACGCTGGAATTAGAGCTGAGGTGAGTCGAGTCTTCAACTCTTGAAAACTCCTCGCATAGATCTGACCACTGAAACTTGACCTTCTTCTAAGTCAATCTTGTCATAGGGGATGAAATTACAGAAAATCCCTCGACAAGCCATCTATAATAGCCAGCCAAACCCAAGAAACTCCTAATATCTGATTGAGATACAGGGTGTGGCTAGTTTCTTACCACTTTAATCTTCTAAGGATCTACACTAATGCCATCACCAGAAACGATATGGCAAAGGAATGCTACTAAACTCAGCCAAAATCAACACTTACTAAATTTGGTAAATAACTGATGATCTCTGAGAGTCTGAAGAACAACTCTTAGATGGTCTGAATGGTTTTGCTCACTGTAGGAGTAAACAAGGATGTCATCTATAAAAACTAACATGAACATATCCAAGTACTACCTGAACACTCAATTCATTAAGTCTATGAAAGCTGCAGGGGCATTGGTAAGACCAAAGTACATGACTAACAATTCGAAGTGACCATACCAAGTACGGAAAGCTTTCTTCAGAATGTCACATTCTCTAAATCTGAGATGATGGTAGCTTGATCTGAAGTCTATCTTGGAGAAATAACTAGCACCCTAAAGTTGGTCAAATAAGTCATTGATTATGGGAAGTGGATACTTGTTCTTGATCGTGACTTTATTGAGTTGACGGTAATCTATGCTCATCCTAAGAGAGCTATCTTTCTTGCGCACGAATAAGACTAGTGCACCCCATGGAGAAATACTGGGTTTAATGAATCCCTTATTTAGGAGATCCTTCAACTGATCTTTCAATTCCTTGAGTTCTGCTTGTGCCATTCTATATGGCAGAATGAAAATAGTCTGAGTATCTGGAAGGATATCAATACCAAAGTTTATTTCCCTTTCGGGAGAAATGCCTAGAAGATCTTTGGGAAAGACATCCAAGTATCCATTCACAACTGGGACTGATTCAAGACTGGGAGATTCAGAACTAGAGTTCTTAACATGAACGAGATGATAGACACACCCCTTAGCTATCATTTTCCTTGCCCGAAGGTAGGAAATAAGTTGACCTCTGAAAGATGAAGTGCTACCCTTCCAATCTAAGATGGGTTTATTCGGAAACTAAAACTTAACTATTCTATTTCTATAGTCGACTGAGGCATAGTAGGAATAAAGCCAATCCATGCTGAGAATGACATCAAAATCAGTCATCTCTAACTCAACTAAATCTGTTGAAGTGATTTCTTGAAATATCATAACGGGCAGTTCCTGTAAACCTGCTGGGCTATGATGGTTTTACGACTGGGGAAGAGACTGAAAAGGTCTCTACTAGAATTTCGGGACTGACTCCAAAATTGCATGTTATATAAGGAGTAACAAAAGACAAGGATGCACCTAGATCTAGCAAAGCATAAACATGAACATAAAAAATTTATAGCGTACTAGTAACGAAGTCAGGAGAATTTTCCTGATCCTGTCGGGTCTGAAGAGCATAAAGTCTGTTTGGGCGTTGCCTACTAATAGCACTGAAAGTGGCATCCTACTGGTTTGGGTGATCGAACTGAGCAGCGGAACGGTTCTACTGACCCTGATAACACAACTGAGGACAATCTCTGACTCTGTGGCCAGGCTTTCCACAACCGAAATAGACATCGCTACCAGCTCTGTAAGTACCCTTGTGGTTCTTACCATAAGTCTGACATAGGGGATTAGTTCAGGCCTTACTGACACTACCCTGGGACTTAGAGCCTAGCACACTATCTCTGAACTTACGAGCTGGCGCACCGGCTGAAGAAGGAGCTAGAACTAATGCTTAGGAAAAAACTAAGAATTATTTCCTCCCTCTAATTTGGGCTGAGCAAAGTTGAAATTATCTGACCTTTCTCTCTTGTTCTGCTTCTCCCTCACTCTAAATTTTTTCTCCTCTATCTACTGAGCATGATTCATAAGCCTGGCTAAAGTCATGTCACTGTTCAGCATTGCAAACCTACACTTATTTACCACACTTTTATTCACCGCTAAAATGAACTTACTCATCTTGGCTCAACTTTCTGCAACAACATGAGGGGCATATCTGGCTAATTAAATAAATCTGAGAATGCTCTTTCACTGTCATATTGCCCTACCTGAGGTTGATGAACTCTAGAACCTTTGCCTCCCTCAGCTCTTGGGGAAAGAATCTGTCTAAGAAAGCTATGACAAACTCCTCCCACTCTACAAGACCCATATCATCTACCCTTTCAGACTTTCACTACTTATACCAAGTATGAGCCATATCCTATAACTGATATGCAGGTAGCTCAACACTCTCAACAGTATTCATCCCCATGATATCTGTCACCTTTTGAATTTGATCAATGAATTACTGAGGGTCTTCATCTGTCTTAGACCCATAGAAGGATGGAGGATTCCTTTGGATGAAGTCTCGAATCCTGGCTACGGCTGAATTAGCCATTGGGTTGGTTGGAATGGCAATTAGTCGTTTATTCTAGGCAACGACTGACTAAGTAAGAGTAGTGAATGCAGTCCAGAACTCCACATGATAAACTTGATTGCCCAAAGGTTCTTCGGGCTGAGGGGCTGACTAATTCCTTCTCTTGGGAGGCATTTTCTGAAATAAAAAGAAGAAGCAGATTGTACTGAGATTGACTTGAGACTATGTTCATTAACATGACATAAATACCGAAAGGAGGAAAACTATTCCTAAAACATCTCATAGCCTCCTAGACATAAATGTGTCCTACAACACACCCTGTACACGATTCTACTATATGTGGCTTTCAGACTTCCTAGGATACTATTGAACCTTAGGCTCTGGTACTAAGTTTTTAACTCCCCAATTTTATGAATCGGAATGCTACACGGTGCTCATAACCTCGCAGGACCACAAGCTAACCCATGACTGATATCTTTACCTGTATACTGCATAATATAAGATATTAATGCAGAAACATGCACTGAAAGGCCATAAGGTTCAATACTAATCATAATCTGAATGATATAACATTTATGTGAGGTAATAGAATACCCAAAAAAAATTGAAAATACTGAAGTCTAAATTTGATAATACTGTAGTCGCCTGAAAGCCTCTAACTGTCTGAATACTCTAAGTAAGAAGTTGATGGGACATGTCCCCACTAACTCCATCAACTAAAAACTGAATAGAAATGATAAAAAGAAATAATAATCATATCGCCCTCAAATGAAGAGGACTCACATATACTCTGAATACTGAAATACTACTGCTGCTGCTAATCAGGAAGTCATGCCTCTGAACCTGTGGTGTCAAATAAAAAGAAACAACATAGCACAAATGCGTCAGTATGTTGGAACGTACTAAGTATGCAAGTGAGGTAGGCTGAATGCATGGGGTTTATATGCATGGACAATAATAACTGACTGACCAATATGAATGTAAGAATACATACATGAATTCATAGTAACTGAAATCATGAGAGCATGATAACTAGATTTGTATGCTGATAACGTGTGGGTACTGATAGCTAACATGACTGATATAACTGATAACATGGGTGACTGTATCTGACAGTCCTAAATCTGATGGAACTTTCTGAGTTCCATAGTGTAACTGAGTTGACTGTATTTGATAGTCCTGATATTCTGAAGAACTATCTGAGTTCCTTTACTAAGATGATACTAAAACTGTGGGATGTAATTATTTAACTAACATGCCCCAATTGCACTATAATAGCTGAGCTGGGGTCCAATCTATGCCCTAATTTGAAGGGTGTCCATACCGTGCCACTAGTAAAGACAAGTTGTGGGTAACCCTAATCTGACAGTGTCCCAAAAAGAGAATGATGGGGCCCTCATCTGACAGTGCTTATCGACCTCATCAACCCTCATCTAATAGTGTTGATATCTCAACCTATGCTGGCTACATAGTTTTGAAACACAAGGATGACTTCTTAGAATCACACCCTCATCTGACAGTGTGTGTTCCCATCCTTGGGTTATCTCAGTGCTAATTTGTACTCCCATCTGAAGAGACTGAACATGATTAACTTACTTTACATGGGTTGAGTTTACCAAATTTCTTTGACTGGAAGATACTATTGATATCTGATAATTAGCTAAGATCATGAGATTTTCTGAGATTTCCCGAGTCACATGACTGACTGAATTCTATGAAACATAGCTTGACAGAGGGTAACGTGAAAACATGACTTGGCTCTAGGCACACAACTATATTTTTCAGGTACAAGTACCCCCAGGACTCAATGGAAGGAAACTAACACACATGACACTTCTTGATCATAGGAGTAGATTTCATAATTCATAATGCCATAAATAGGGGATTTCATGCTTCACATAGTTATTATATTCTTGATCATGGAAGGGAATACGTATAACATGTACATACTAGCATGATTTCAATATCATGAACATTGCATACACAACAATCAATACATAACAATAGCATGGAAATTGTGTTGAATCATGAGGGGTAACATAGACTTGTTATATAAGTACTATTGAGTCATAAGGGACATGATTTTATCATCCTAGGTATTTTATCAAATACCTTACATGCACACTTCATGGTATAGGTGAAATCATCAATTTAATCATCTTTGACAACCCTAAATTCATGGGTTTCAACTAACATGTTCACATACTTCATAGAAACAAATAAAGATACCATCTTGGATCACCAATAACAACCATCAACATGATATAATCTTACAACACATAGAAACCATAATTCATTATTTAAAACTTGGTTCTTGAACTCCACGAATGAAAGTAATCCATTGATGAAAACTACGCATACCTTAATTGAAAGTTCTCTAAAAACTATCGTTGAATCACTTGGTTTTGGGCCCTTCAAATTAAAACCCTTGTTCTTGAGAGAAATTCATGAAAAGTAGTATATTTGGTTTTTTGAAGACTTAATCACGTGTTTGAGAGCTAATATATGGATGGAAAAGGACCAAAATACCCTTTAAAATATGGAGGTGGAATGCTGAAAAACTGGGCACTCATCGGAGTTACAGGGCGACGCCTAGCTAGTCCCTTGCTCTATCCAAGGCGACACCTTACTTAGAGCAGTGACCTAGCTTGGGCGGCGCGAGCAGATCTCCCTGAGCTACTGGTTTGGGCACTAAAACGTGTACTTACGCTACTCCAAAAATTCTGAAACTCACCTGGGATGTACTATGACCTTGCCCCATCGCAATGCAACTTGAAAATTGGAAAACGGAGGTCGGGAAGGTCATCAAATAAATCCCCAAAATTTGGAGGTCTAAAATGAGACTAAGTGTTGAACACTTAGCTAAAATTTTCTAAGTGTTGGACCTTATATTTGGCTTCGAAAAGCCAAATGATCTGAATATGAACGCAACATTTTTGTGGGGTCTTACAGATGATAGCGCCAATAGTCTCGGTCTAGTATTTAGTTCAGAACTTAGTTTAGTTTTGTTTGACCATAGCATACTATTATAAGTTATTTAGTTATCAGTATTACAATTTACAAACTAATTCAGAATCAGGTTATATACTTGGTCATGCATTCTCAGATTTTACAATTTTCATGCATTTAAACTCAGTCATCTTATTCCATTCATTTAGTCATTATCTCTGCATATATGCCTATGCATTTCAGCTTAACCTCATCTCGCATACCAGTACATTCAAAGTGCTAATCGCATGCTTTTTTCTTTACGCTATGATGTCTTATATCATAGGTTCGAACACTTGGTATCCTGACCACACTTAGCTAGATTATCCTATCAGCAGCCATGGTGAGTCCTCATACATCGAGGATTATTTATGCTTATTTAAGTACATCAATATTCAGTTTCAATAGTTATTTGGAGTTAGTTGGGGCCTTTCCTATCAACTTTTTATTTTTTAGACAGTCTTAGAGGCTTTCAGATATTTCAAATAGTCAGTTAGATTATCAGTTTTCAGACAGTTGTTTTTAGACTTATAATTCAGAAATGTTCCTAGTAATTAAAACCTTATGGCATTTTTCAGTTAATTTCCACACATGTTCTTTTGCTATCAGTTTTATTCATTTTTCACAGTAGGTACCAGCTTAGTCACTTATGACCGTAAGCACCGTGTGACATCTAGGATGTATTTCTAGGGCGCTACAGGTAGAGTTAAACTACTGCGGTAGTCAACTTGTCTTTCAATTTCTCAAACTATTCTCACAAGAGTTAGACCACAATAATTTTACCTTTTTTCTGAGTCAATATAGTAAGTGAAATAGATATGGATGAAAAACTCTCTACAAATCTTTTGTAATGCCCTGCCAAACTCAAGAAGCTTCGGATGTCGGTTGGAGTGGTAGGTTGGGCCATTTTCTCACTTCCTCAACATTTTGGGGGTCAACCTTATTAATTCCTCACTAGAAATAATGTTCCTTAGGAAGGCTATAACACTAAGCCAGAATTCATACTTGGAAAACTTCGCATACAACTCATGATCTTTGATAGTCTCAAGGACGATTTAGAGATGATTGGCACTATCCTCCTCACTCTTAGAGTAAATCAAGATGTCATTGATAAAGACTATGATGAATAGATCTAGAAACTGATGAAACACCCTGTTCATTTGGTCCATAAAAGTTATAGAGGCATTGGTTAGTCCAAAGGACATGGCTAAAACTTCATAGAGACCAGATCGGGTTCGAAAAGCCATCCTAGGAATGTCAGTTCACTAACCTTTAACTAATGGTACCCCGAACGAAGGTCTATTTTGGAAAAACATTTTACATCTTGGAGTTGGTTGAAGAGATCATCAATTCTGGGTAGAGGGTACTAATTTTTAAATGTGACTTTGTTCATTTGACAATAATCTATACATATACGAAAGGATCCATATTTCTTCCGCACAAAGAATACCGAAGCACCCTAGGGAGAGATACTAGGATGAATAAATACTCTGTCAAAGAGACCTTTCAACTGCTTTTTCAATTCGTTCAATTCTGCAGGAGCAATTCTGTTTGGAGGAATCAAAGTAGGTCAGGTTTCCGATAATAAGTAAATTCCAACATCTATCTCCCTATCTGGTGGTACCCCGAGAAGGTCATCAAGAAAGACTTTTGGGAATTCGTTAACTACAGGGACATAATAGAGGGATGGACTTTCAGTACTAGAATCTTTTACTCGAACAAGATGGTATTGACAACCCTTTGATATAATCTTATTGGCTCTAAGATAAGATAAGAATTTTCCCTAGGTGCTAGGGAGTATCTCCTCACTCTATCACTGGCTCATTAGGAAAAGAGAAGGTGACCTTCCTTGTTCTACAGTCTAATATAGAAAAACATGAATGAAGCTAATCCATTCCTAGTATAGCATCAAAATCAATCATGTCCAGTTATACCAGATTAGCCATAGTATCACGATGATAAATAGACACCACACAATTTAATAAACCCTCCTAGTCATAATAGAATCACCAATAGGAGTGGAAACAAAAAAGGTTTCTGGAATATGTTCGGGCTCAAAACCAAAACTAATGGCCACATAAGACAAGGTAGACCCTGGGTTAAGTAACACATATACATCACAGGAGAAAATGTATAACATACCCATAACAAAATCTAGAGAAGCTTTTAAATCCTAGTTGTTAGACAAAGAATACAATCTGTTACAACCACCTCCAGTAGTGAATGTATTACCCTTAGGTGGTAGAGCTGTGGAGTTTGTCTAGGATTTAGCACCCCTAAAATTTCCTCTAGCTGACGTACAATATCTTTGAATATGGCCCAGCTGACCACAAGTATAGCACAACCTTGGGACTAAGTACACTGTATCTTCAAACCACTGTCTGGCTGAGAGTTATTAAATCGGTGCTTAGTTAGAGCTTTGGGTGCTAGTTGTAAATTAACCATTGCTCCAAAACTTTTTCTTAGACCTCTCATTCCCCAAATTTCCACCCTGGTACTGGCTGACATTTTTATCCGCCGACCTAGCTCTCATAGCCTGTCTTTCTTTTTTCCTTACCTCAATATGCCTCTTCTTCTCTTCTTTTACGTATTGTGTATGCACTAATAACTTGGAGAAGTCCATATACCTGTTCAACAATGCTCCCTTACGTTCTAAAACTAAATCATCTGAGAGACTAGATGTGAACTTCCTTATTCAGGCTCTTATATTACCCACAAATTCTGGAGCATAACGAAATAGCTGGGTGAACGTCAATGAATATTCTTTGACACTCATCTTCCCTTGTAATAGGTTCATGAATTCTTTGAATTTTTCTTCCCTCAATTCCTGGGGAAAGAAATGATCTAGGAAAGCCTCTACAACTCACCCCACACAGAAGGTTCAATATTATTACCCTTTAAATCCTCTTACTCATTATACCACTAGTTAGTAACATCCTTTAACTGATAAACAACCAACTTAACATCTTCAACTTCATTAGCATGTATCACTCTAAAAATTTTCTTTATTTAATCAATGAAACCTTGGGGATCTTCCTCAATCTTTGTGCCAGTAAAGGTAGGTAGATTCAGCCATATGAATTGACCAACCCGAGTAATTTTAGATGAACTAGACATAGAACCCACATCTTCAGACCAACAGGTCTGAGAGTCCACAAGCTAAACAATCATATGAATGGACTATTAGAACTCAACATTCGAGACCTCTCTAAGGAGGCTGGGTACGGTTAAAATTGAACCAAGGGGCTCGAGGTAGGCTAGTTTGGACTGGAGGACCTCCTAGAGTAGCAACAAATTCTGGAGTATGAGCTCTATTATGGGTCCACATCCCACGAGTAGGACGGACATCCTTAACACGGACATTTTTCTCATTAGATCTATGGGGAGGCATGATCATCCAGTCTCTAAAATATATGAAATCATGAATTAGGGGATGTTCAAACTCTATAGCATAAACTACAGCATGAAGAAAATAGAGACATTCTTAAACGCCTAGTAGCTTCCCCCTTATTAGTGTGGCTCGCTACACACCAATAAATAGGAATCTACTCAACGCAAATTTGTAGACACCTTGGGACCATGAACCATGCTCTGATACCAAGTTTTTCACGACCCAAACTGAGGATCTAGTCACAACAGGCACCCCAAACCATGAAGGACTGAGATCCCTCTTAACCTGCAATCATATGCATAATTTATCAATTATATAAAAATAAGAAATGCGTAAATAAACTAGAAACATGGTTATCTTATTAATTCAACTTAACAATACGGAATGTAAGTTCATAAAGACCCAAATCCTTTTAAAAAAAGTCTGTGAAATCTCTACTAAACTAAAATTAACAATCTGTCTTAAGCCCGGGACAAGGCCCTCGGCCGGACCACGACCTAAACTAATTGAAATCAACATATGAATAAGATGCCTTTTGAAATATGGGAGGCTCACCAACTATGAACACCTGACAATAATCTACTGTTTAGCAGGACCACGAAATTGGGCCTCAAAACCTGAAATATAGGGGTTCAATACTTAATGACTGGTACATAGAACAATCCAAAGACAAAACATGTTTTTATACAACATAGGTGAGAGCATTTCATAAAAAAATGTCAACATAAAACATTTAAAAATACATGGACATAATCTATAGGCTTCAAAACATTTCTGCAAATTTTTAACTCAACTCTTTGTCTTATTTCTAAGCTTAGGCAGTACACCCTACATATCTACAATTCCATGGGCTTTATGAAATCCTCCCTAGATTTGGCGGCCAAGCCCCCAGCCCAAGTTTTCCGCAACAGTTAGAGTGTTTGAATCTAATATGCAAAAAGGCACTAGGCTAGCGTAAAATCCCTATCTCGGGACATAATAAAACTCATATCGGCAAAACATGGTTCCCAGCCTTGAGTTATCTAGACTTGTTTCCTCTTTGGGTAACCACATAATTCTTTAATTCCCATCTTTGACCTTTTAAAACATATATCTTACTAAAATCTAGATCTGAAAATCTGAATAAAGTTAGTATTCTGATCTATTCTAAATCCAACATGGCACCCATCTATTTAGTATCATGATACCAATAATTACAAGTCATATACATAAGCCATATCATATTGTGCCTTAGATCTTAAATAAAAACATGTTATTTGACCACAAAAAAATCATTTAAACTTGACATAAAAGAGTCTTAGATTCAAAACACATGAAAGAAAGCACTCCCCTTTTGGTTTATTGGCAAAGTGTGGTCATCTTCTTTTATCAAGCACATACAAGTTCTTTAACAGTGATCATGAACATTTAATAAAAATGATAAAACCCCTCTCAATTCTTTCATAAGATAACGACAATCCATCAATGTTAGCGAAAACACTTAATTCAACTTTCAACCATGTATTTAATCCATGACATTATCAAGCAACAGGTCTAGTAACAAGAGAGGGAGTGTGCATAAACATTGCTCTCATACAACTTTCAAATCAATAACGCGTGTATACATGAAAATGAATTAAATTCAGAGAAGCAATCTCATAATTTATGCATGATTCAATCATATAAAAAGGATTTACGACACATATTTCCTCATCCATTTAAAAATCTATCTATTGTATGAAATTATATACGTTATAAGATTGATTGAACAATAAGTTTTATGCTTTTGAAGTTTAGGATAGCCCCATGTACCTTATATTTCCTTAACTTGGAGGATGAAACCCTAATCTTGATAGTTTCTTGAGATTCTTGAACTTGAAGGGCTTGAGTTCTAGATTATTTATGAAAAAAAGGGATTCTTATTGTTGGGAAAGAGGAAAGGGTTTTCTTTTAACGGAAATTAGAGAGGATGGGCAATTTGAGCCCCAACTAACTTTAATAATTTTGATTTGATGAATTAAATTGATGGGAAAAGCTAGAATTGCCCCTCAGGCATTTAAACTCATAATTGGACTGCATTTTCGAGGCTCAACACAACTTGGTAGATGTGCCATCACTATAGCCACCGCGACACGGTCTTATCGCAACGAGTTGCTAGAATCGAAATGAAAACACAACTCAATCCCCATCCAAAAAAACTAAGAATTCCCCGAGACATACTATACACTACCCTAAAGATGAATTAACTCAAAAACCAATGCCTCAGAATCGGGAAGACCAATTTAAAAGTCTTCAAAATTAAGAGGCTTAAAATTTCTCTAAGTCCTTAGCACTTAGAAAAATTTTTAGGCCTTCAAGTCCCTACGCTTGCAACTAACAGTTGAATCAAGCCCAGAATAATACGGGGTGTTACATTATCAATGGAACTTCAGAGCATAATCTTCTTGTAAACTCAATACTTATATTTAGGACTTAGAATTTATGCTTTAATTCATAGAAACTTATAACAAAATCTTATGCTCATTAATCACCTTGATATCTTTCAGCAATCCCAGTCAAAATAATGAAACTAAAATCACAATGTGAATCTTATGAGTCAAAACATGAATATATGCAATGCTTGATGTACTTTAGGCTTTCATTCTCATGATAGTTTTATAATTTAAAAGTATGGCTATTTGGCTATGAACCCTAATTCAAAATAAATAAATTAGATCTTAAAACTATGCACTTTTGGCACAAGGATGAAAGAATTAACCTTTTTCGAAACACATACCTGAATTTAGTGATTATTTAAAGGAAACTCGATTTGTGCCTTGGGATTGAACTTTTGAGAGAAACCCTGCATCCTTTCTTATTGAGAGTGGAGAGAATAATAAGCTTTGGAAACAGATCCTTTTTATGGAAAAAAGCATTTATTGGAGGATTTAAGTCGTGGAGAGGAGTTTAATACGAGAAAAAACCAAATTACCGATAAAGAAACTAAATAAAAATTGCAGGAATTTTTTAGTTGTTGACTTAGGTGATAGCTTATCGCCTAGCTGATGACTTATCAGCCTAGTCGTCACCTCATAGCTAAACTTGGTCACATTCTAGTTGAGGATGACGACTTAGTTGATGGCTTATCACCCAGGTGGTGGCTTATGAACCTAGTCTTCTCCTTTTCCAAGTGATGTAGAGTATTTTCTTTTTAAGGCTGACGATGAGGTTGAATCCCATCACTTAGCTGATGGCTAATCACCTCAACTCTTCACCTTGTTAAATAGCAAACACTCCGAAGTAAAATGAGCATAACTTTCTTCTCCAATATCGAATTAAGGTGAAATTGAATGTGTTGGAAAGAAGACTCAAAAAACTTTCATTTGATACATAGTAGGACACCTGAATCATTATATTCTAGGATTTTCACTCAGTTAAAGTTTAACCTTGTATGGTGGAATACTAAAGCTCAATCGACACATGTGTTCTCAACTCGACTTGCTCTAAGTGCTTTCTATGATCATGATTCACATCAAAAATATTTTATCCACTAGATGAATGGTCATGACCCTTAATTGTTGCTTGACATCATTGCTTCAGGGTCTTTAATCATTTACCAATAGTTGAAAACTTATCTAGAAACTTGTGGGGTATTACATTATTCTACTACTTATGACTTACCATAAAACATCCCAAATAGCAATATCTCTCGGGTAGAAACACCACCCAAGAGTATATACACACCCTTTCCCCCCTTAAGGGTGTCATCTAATATATGTTCCTGAAGAAGAACAGGGAGAACAATCTATCTATGGCTCAAAATCATGATTTATATGAACAAGAGTGTATGTTTTTTTTTTTGAATTGGTAGACTCGAATACACTAATGGGCTACTAAAAAGACCTTGTGTGGTTAGTTAACTTTCTTTTGGCTCTGTGAGGGAGACCTCATCGATAAGGATACAAGTTTAATAAGTCTTGCCACCTTAAAGATGAGGAGTAGATAGAGAAATGTCAGAATCGTACGAATCCAATGAAGGTTTTTTTTGGAACCATTTTACTGCACGGTCTAGAGTATGAAAGAATGGAAAATGTCTCCAAAATGACCAGTATCCTCCTCATTAAAATTGTGGAGAGTTTTATACCCATAATAAGGACTCTATTTAACAAGACTTCATAGATACCCTAGTAAACATTAAATTTTAGGCTCTTATACCAAGTTTGTAACGTCCAGAGCCTTGGACGTGACATGCACCCGAAACTATTACTAGCACGAGCGAATGTTCTATCATAACACATAACAATGCAAACAACATGAAGGAATATAGCTGAAATAATATAAAATTGAAATAAGATTTATTAAAGGACAAATGTTTTCATCAAGGTTTATTAACAACACTTAATATTATACAATATTAATAGTCATGATAAAGACTAGAAATTAAAAAGTTTATTTGACAACTACATAAGCCGATGAAGCCTCTAATAAGTACCAATACTTAATTGAAAGAAAATGTAAGAATGTCATCATAAGTCCATCCTAATGGAGGGAAAGAGGCCCACTAATGTTAGGAGATAGAGATCCTAACGAGGTGCCTGACCATAGACTCAGAGCTAGAACCTACATCATGAAATGACGCAGCGCCAAAGAATATCAATATGTGGAATGTATTGATATAAAAACCATTTTAGGAGGGTAGTATATCAAGGGATTAGAAATGATGATAAAATTCAAATGTAAGTGAAGAAAAGTAGAAAGGACCAGAAATGTAAACTAAATTTATAATTGACCAAGTAAGGTAGATTTAATTCCTTTGATTATTTGTGGGGAAAAATAATGAACTATCATAAACCACTATCTGAGTGCATGGAGTTTGATCTCGGCCATTCAGCTAAGCCATCCTATACCTTATTGGGCATAGGAAATAACATGACATGATTTTCTTGCAAGTATCCATGATTATCCCCTTTTCAAAATACGTGAAAAAAGAGTCATCCGACTTGCTGAATAATCTTATCCTATATCGGCAAACATAGTTTCGGACATTTATCATTTAAACTTATGCCTTCACGACCAGCTAACTAACTCCCTTAAGTTCATAATGTTATGTATTTATTTTACTGGTTTATGTTTATAAATTAGCCATATTAGGCTCATATTCATGGTTTAGCCACTTTAGAGACCATACATGAGAATTTACCAACTTGAGTTCATATTTGAAATTTAGACACCTTAGGTTCATTTTCATGAACTTGCCACTTTTGGATCAGGATCATAATTTACATGATTCATTAGAATTGTTGAGGGTTCATGGGAGATAGAATCATGGTTGATTATGCCAAATTAAATCATAAGTTAAGTATTTTCATCACTTTAAGGAGAGTGAGATTTTGGAATGTTCATGTCATTTTTTAGCCTTCATGGAGTGTCATGATACATTAGGTTAATGATTCAGTTCAAAGCTTTACATAACATTTATAAGCATTATGGAGCAAATTGAATTCCTTTTGGTTTGGAGTCATAATTCTCGTTCAAATGTCAAAGTTGTTTCCGGTAGACTTGTTATAGAAAAATAATTAAGAATATGCTGGAGAACAGACCACATTGAGTTCATAAATAATGAGTTATTATCATTATTGGATAGTTATGAGATATAATATCATAATTCACTATGTTAAAGTTCATGAATATGGCTCCCATAGCTTTTGAGGAAATAATGAGTTAACTAAAAAATATTCTTATTAAGATTCATATTCATATTATATAATTGAAAGGCTCAAATCAGCAAATTAATTCAGTGGTAAAAATAAATTACAAAATTACTGTTAGTGAATTAATAAAATATCCATACTAGAAATCAAGAAAAGTTCCATTTGTATCAAATTCACAATTTTTGGAGTTAATATGAGTTAAGTTCATGAAATTCGTAATAATAAGTTAAATTATTTCAAAACTTCATGTGATTCGTGGATTTACAAAAGTTCATACATCAAAATAATTTTCTACACTTGAAATTACGCATAAGTTTACCATATTGACATAATTTAGAGAAAATCGAGAAATGAGAGAGTTTACCCATAGATATCCTAAAAAACTACTTGAGAATTTAATTGAGGAAATATGATTATAGGTACTCTTCAACCCTATTTTATGTTGGAATGACTTGAATTGAAGAACATGAAATTCAAGGAAATACAAAGAAGAGTTGTTTTACGTACCTCAAAAATGCTAGAAGAACTGTAATTGGAATCGAGGGATTTGACTTAATTCTTAAATCAAATTCTCATGGATTCTTCTTAGTTGTTTTAGGGAGGATAAGAAAGAGTGTTATGTTCTGAAAAAATATCTTAAAACTGATGAAAAAAAGGTTGAGATCGTGTTGGGGGTATTTGAAAAGGTTTGGATGAAATTTCCCTTGAAGGGTTATTAATTCAGGTTGTGTAACTGCTCTAGCACCTTTTATTAAAATGATTGTAACATTTTATTTCGGTCTTAGATTAATAAATGGTTGGTGGCATTGGAAAACAGACTCAAAAATCTATAATTTAATAGGTAATGGGTCATGTTTCTCTAAATATTCTTGGAGAAATGCTTCATTAGATTTGATTCCTGTATGAACCTATACGAAAACTTAATCATTAAAGGACCTTTCAACTCAAATTTGTTTTAGAGATTTCTTATGCCCTTAATTCATACCCTATACCCTACGACATTTAAGACATGACGTTTATGCCTAGATAATATAAAATTTCTAGATTCAGTCCTAAGTACATATAAAAAGTGGTCCAATTTGTTTTATTTTTAGCCTGAAAGTTCAGGGTGTTACATGTCTACCTTAGAGGCAGAGCGACTATTTCTGATAGACCTTCGACTTTAAAATTAAATCAGTCTATACAAGCAAACAATACTAAAAACAACAAATTTTAGCTGAGCAATACTACAATAAAATACTTCCAGAATCATACTACACAAAACAACATATAATAATAGAAAATGAAGAACAAGAAACAAGGGTAAAACTTTGATTAGTAAAATGAACAATAAGAAAAATACACTCCTACCACTAGTATGGACAACATCTTACATATTGTTCTGTCCTTATATATGTCCTTCTGACCTTCCTATCATAGGTAAAATGTCCTAGGTAAGGTAAAATTGCATAACCTCGTCTCAATACTTCCTTGGTCTACCTCTACCTCTCCTGTATCAATCCATAACCAACCTCTCACCTCCGTACTGAGGCATTCTTGCATCTCCTCATCTCATGCCCAAATAATCTAAACCTTAATTTTTAGATCATGTCCTCCAACAAAACCTACTCCAGCCAACTTATCTCAAAAGTCCTCTTATCTCTCTTAGAATACCCACACCTCAATCATAGAATTGTCATCACACCCACTAGCATTTTCTAAATCTCAGAATGTTTGACCAACCAACAGTCCACCTCATATAGTAAAGTTGATCTAATTATCTCCTTATAGAACTTATCTTAAAGTTTTAGTGCCACCTTATTTATCACATAAAACTATTGTATAAATCTTCCCGAGTTGCAAACAAATATGGTGTCTTTGCTCTAATTCAAAATGAAGTTACATTGAAGAATTCAAAAAAAATCATAAACAAGATAAAATCTTATGGATAGTTTCTAAAGTGCTTTTCATTTTGAACAACATTTCTGGAACCCTAGTATAAAAAATATAATAAAGGTCATCTAGGATAATCCATACTAATTCAATTTGGAGGTAAAAATAACTTATATAAACATCACAGGAGATTAATATGTTAATAGAATCTAGCATCAATTTAATTTCTTTCATCGCCATAGAAAGAAAATAGCAAAAGAAAAGTTCTAATTAATTTCAAGTGAGGCGATGGTATCCTTATGTTCTGAAATATGAAGTGAATTCAAAATTACAAAGTTTTGTATTGATAATGTGTCACTTTATTTTAAGAGGTTAATATTTTAATTTAAATAAGTTCCTTTTTATAGGGTCAAAATCTCATACATTAATTTTTTTTTCTTTTAAAGTTTGACCCTACTCCTTTTTATTTCATCTTTTTAGAATATGTATATACTTTTAAGTCCAAAGGTTATTTTTTAATTTCTATTTTATTTTAGAAAACTGAAAATCACAAAAGCAGCCACGTTTTTTATAATATAAATTTGGTCTTTTATTTCAAAAAAAAAAAAAAAGAAATTTACAAATATAAGTTTTGCTTAATCTATCATTTTACTAACTTTTTGATGTTCCCTTCTTCATTTTGATTTATTTAAAAAATAAACAAATTAGGTTAGGCCAACGAGAGTCCGCCACTTAGATAAGCTTATGTAAATTCATACCAAATATATTCCATTTTAAAAAGGAAATAGTCTATTTTTTTCTTCATGTTTTTTAATCTCATTCAAATTCACAAGGAAAATTTAGGGGAAAAAGTAAATAATAGACTCTAACCCAAGACCTAGTCAGAGCTATAAATAGAAAACTAGGGATTTTATACTTAAAGTGGTCAAAGAAAGAACAGGGAGCCGTTGCTCGCATTTTTTAGTGGAGTACAAACAAGGTTATAAATAGCCGCCACAAGTCTCAGATGAATTAGCCATTTTACCATGCTTTTTTTTCTCTCTTAGAAACTTGACAAGGTTGTTATCTACAAATTCAGTTTGAGGAACTATTTGCTTGATTTTTCAAGGTACATCTCAACAATCAAGGTCCATTTCTAAACTTTTGTTTTAATTGGTTGGATTTAGGAAATATTAGTTTTCCTATAAGTTAATTATTTCTGTTTGATCTTGATTGTTTAATTCTTAAGCAAGTGATCCAAGATCGTTTATCTAAAGAGTATCAATTATCATGATCTAGTAGGAGACTGAATAAAAACCTAGGGATCTTAGACTTAAGGGTATAAAAGTAAAAAAAGAAACTCATTGCTCACAATTTTTTAGTGCAACTCCAAATAAAGATATACATAGTAGTCTCAAGTCTTAGATGGATTAGCCATTTTTATACACTTTTTTTCCTCTCCTAGAAACTTGACAGGGTCATTAGTTGTAGCTCTGGTTCGAGAACCTCTTTATTTGATGTTTCGGTATTTCGCTACAATAAAAGTCCATCTTGAAACTTTCATGTTAATTGATTTGGTTTATGAAAAATAAGTTTTTCTATCAATTATTTTGTTTTTGTTTGATCTTGACAATTTTGTTCTATTGTTTCATTATTTTTAGTTTGCCAGTACGACGAGGACTAGCATGTAACCCAAGAAAAGGGATAACCATATGCATTTACCAACAACTAATCATAAATCATATGCACAACAATTAAATCTCTCTCTTTCTCTCTCTCTCTATATATGATGCTCGGATATAGGCAAGGGGTGTGAAACATGGCAGTTCAAAAAATTAATCCTAAACTATGTAGCTCACATTGACCTTCGACACCCATAGGCTATATGGGTCCGGCTCCCCCTTCCGGAAGGGTAAAGTCCATGTTAGTTGCATGGACCGAGGAATAGACAAAAGTCACTAAGACAATAACCTCCCAATAATATAACTGTGTACTACCACTCAAAGCCAGTACATGGTGGTCATCCATATTTTAGAACAAGACCTCCTAATGTCGGTAAGTGTGATTTTCAGTGTTGGTCCCCCAGACTGCACTTTCTCAGTTAAGCTACACAATTTTCTTTTAAGACCAATTAAAATATTTTTTTCACGTGTCATCGACCATGGAGTCTTTATTTAAGTTATTTTCTAGTTGGTATATTCATACCAATAAACATGCAAGCTATTCCAGTTATGTCAAACCATAATCATTTAACCAATTAGACTCTAAATTCTTATTTAAAATTTAAAATCATAGCCCCCAAGGATGTTTTGAAGCCTCTTTACATTTTTATCATTTTATACCATGCAAAATTTCAAAAGATGAATTGAAATCTTTAGAATCCTTGTTCAAATTCAAATTATAAATTGGGTTGAGGTTCATTTCATGAGCATACCAAAATTCGTAAACATTATGAAAACTGTATTGTCAAATTCTATCATTACCATGGGACACAAATTCAATTTACAATCCACCATTCAAATCATGAATAAATCATTTTAAATAAGAAAAAATCAATGCAAGTGTGTAACAATCAAAAACCTTCAATCCATGTTCAATTCCAATATTCAAGAACACATAAAATCATATAAATTTTTGTAATATAATAATAACTAAAATAGGGAGTGTCCAACTTGCCTTAATGATGGAGAATTTCTAGAGAAACAGAAGTTTAGAGACCAGAGAGTTGAATTCTTAAAAAAAACCTTAGTTGCTTCTCTTGAAAATTAAAAAAGGGAAAATAATGATAAAAACCGACCATTGATTGCCTATTAGGGGTTGGGGAGTGTTTAAGGTCATTTAATGAGGTAAAGAATATAAAAAACCCTCAACCCAACTTTAAAAAAATAAACTGGGAGATTTGTGTCTAACAGAGTGGCACGACGCTATCACGGCATGCACATGGCATTCTACTCCCTTATCACGGCGTGCACATAGCATGGCTCGCTACTATCGCAGACCATTATTGGTTTAGGGTTCCTAAATGACCCCAAATGCTTTTCAAAATTTCCAAAATTCTTCCAAATCATCCTGTTAACATTTCTTATCATGATTCAAGTCAAATATTATCATTAAATATGAGGCAGGGTCCAAAATAAATTTGCCAAAATTCTTAGGGTCTCACAATGAACTATGTAATTTTGAAGTAGATTTACATTTATTTCTTCTTTGATGAATGTATAAGAGGAGGTGAGAATGGAAATTAGACTTAAGAAATAAAACTAGAATATCAGGGGCTTCCAAAGGAAGAAAGACCTAATATATTTTTTTCATTATAATGTCTATAATTGTTTTCTATAGAGCTACTGATGATGATTTTGAAGAATTAGTTGCATTTGACTTGTGAATGGATTAGAACCACAAACATTACATGTATTTTTGTCATTGGAAGGCATAATACCTACCATATTTAAACTTGGCCTTGTAATGGTCTTAGCTTAGGAAAGGCCAGGAATTATTTCAAGGAAAATAGGTTCCCGAAGTAGATTTTTTTAGGTCAAAAGAATGAAAATATTAATAAAAAGTGTTCAAAAGTAGGGGATGGGGCGGGGGGATTCCCCAATAGTAGGTATACTATAAGTCTAGACCACAAACCGATGTAATAGTTGATTAATTAATGTGTCTTATAAAGATCATTCCTAAATCTCTTTCCAATGCTTGTAGTACAAAATCAAGGGACATGTTATCATTGTTGGGTTTCGAAAAAGATTTTTTTTGGTTGCATGCTTGGAAAGGTTTCCCATTACTTTATTTTGCTCTTTGAAGATTTATTACAGAACTGGATGTGCCAATTCCTTGAGTAAGAATCTGCATGCAGTGATAATATTATAATCAAATGGGTTTTAATTTTTTAGATCATCAATTAAATTATTAAAGTCAGTATCGAATTCAAGGGGTGTGAGATGATGGTAGCTTGCGAGTAGGAGGCCTTTGTACAAGATTTGAGCTCAACCATGCTAGGATTCTAAGAGGCATACACTCTAAGAGGCCAAGGGTCCATTGGACCTAATGAGTTCTAAATACCCATACCGCACCTCCAGGCCTAGGGCTGTTGTTAAGCAGCTTGTCTATCTTGATCTTAGTTTTGCCTCTTTTGGGACTTCTACATTTGAGGATAGTACAGTTAAGTGGACTAGTGGAGGATTTAGGCTCCTTAATAAGATGTTTGAATTTAGTGGAGAAAGTAAATGCATCTTTGATGGGGACATGATCTCTTTTACTGTTAAAGAAATTGTTGGTTTTGGTGACCCAAATTGTCCATATGCACAGGAAAAAAGGTGTCCTAATGTATGAGCTCATTGTAGTTTTCTTCCAATCCTTTCCCACTAGTCAAGATAGTTGTTAAGTTAGGGAAGAGATGTGGTAGAGGTAAGGTATGCTTAGGACCAGAAGCATATTTCATAAGGACATGAAAATAAAATATGATCAGTTTTCTTAGGAGAGCTAGTATAGAAGTGGCGTAAGGGGTTAATCTCAACTCTAATTCTACTTAAATGAAGGCTATTAGGTAGCATTCGGTGATATGATAAAGAAACCAGAGAAAATATCAAATTTTGTTTGGAATTTTTACCTTCAAAATGCAGATGAAGTTGGCCTTAATAGTGGTGGGATGGTGATTCAGATATTTGTTGATAAGGTCATATACACTAGTATTTCTAAACATACCATTATTGTTCAGACTTCGGTAAAGAAGGTCATCCCTTGTGGAATTTGTATAAATTGACATGTAGTTAAGGGGAGCTATCAGGTTTTCTGGCAATGTGATCGATAGTTGAAAGGTGTCTCAAGATTATTCTCACTATATGTCACCTGAAGGTTGTCTTCTATAGGGTTTAGAAGGCCCTAAATATGATTCCCAATACTTCCAAGGTGGGGAATCTATTTATCATGGAGGAAGTTAACTTTTATCTCCTCGTGGATAGTCCAAGCTAGACCCTTGGAGCAGGTGTACTATCCTTGTTTGATGGTTTTCCAGATTTTAGAAATTACTTTGGGAGTTCTATGTCCATTAGAGGTTATATGTAACTTAGTAATGAGGACACTAATCAGTAGGTTAAAGGGGTTCTTTAAAAGACTCCAAGCATGACTAGCATGGAGGTCTATGTTCTTAGTTTCACTCTAGTGCATGCCAAGGCCCCCTTCTATTTCTATTTCTTTTAGTGAGAGTGTTCCAGCTAATGAAGTGCAACTCCTTTTTAATCTTAGGTAGAGACCTATATGATGTATATTTTATCATATTTATGGAGGCAGTGATCTTAGAATGAAGGTTGATGTATTCAATAATGTGGGTTGGTATGCCTCTCAAGGGACCTTAACTAGAGTTGTTCTACTGGTCATATTATGATAGTTGGTTTCCCACCCAACTAGCTTATTCTTCATTCCATCAATGATGGATTAAAACTCTCCATTAGTATGCTTCTTATGAAAGATAGGAAATCCAAGATATCTACAAAAGATAGGGCTGGAGGTGGTATGTAAAATATAGGAGAAAATGTCAGCAACTGAGGTGCTATAGTTTCTAGATAAAATAGCTCTAGACTTGGCATAGTTTATCTTTTGGAAATGGCTCATGTGGAGTTTATAAAGGTCTTAGAGGATTCTGTGACAGTCATCAACATTGACTTTAGAGAAGAGAGTAAGGTAATTAACAAGAACAAGTAGGGGATTCTAGGCCCACCAATAGTGATGCTAATTTAGGTCCAAGAATTTTGTCTCTCTTCTAACTTAATTTTCTTGGTAGGTCATTCCATGAAAATGATAAAGAGGTAAGGAGAAATAAGGTCTCTATGTCTAATTACCCTAGAAAAGGTAGGGGTTTTCCTACCATTAAATAGGATAGAGATAATGTTGCTTTGGACACATAATATGATGATCTTGATGAGTTTATTTAGGAGGTCTATAAAGTAGAAAGATTCTCTAATAAAGACCACTCAAGTCCACCAAAAGCTTTTTCAAGGTCTATTTTACAATCATGTTAGGATTCTTGCCTCTCATTCTTTTAAAGTTGAGATGTATTCCTGGAAAATAATGACATCATCTGCAGCTATCCTATTTAACAGAAAGCTGGCTTGAGAGGGGAAAATAATGGTGTAAAGAAAAGACTAATCTTTACACAATAATTTTGGTGACAAACTTATACGATGTGTTACAAAGATGAATAGGTCAAAAGTTTGGTATAAAGGTGGCATTGATGCATTTGGAAATATGGTAGAGGAGGCTGGTTTTGGTATGCTCTAGCATGAATATATCTTAAAAAATCTTGTGGTAGTATACTTTAGTGGTAGCTCTTGTAGAGTCCCAATACCTCTAGTAGAATATAATGTAGAGGCCATTATGTAAGGTGCTTTGAGTGTGTTGAAGGATTTTAGAGCAATAGGAATTTCACTATCTCTTAGGGGTGCCTCTAGGGTGGCTACCATATCCTTAATGAGAATGTTCCTAACAACTTTGGTTTGAGGAAAGAGGGATAATGTATGATCAGGGATGAAGAGCTCAGAGTAGAAACTCTGAATGTGAGTAGGAATGTTGGAATTATTAGTGATTTGGTTTCCAACCTCTTCCTTAAGGGGTTAGATCCCAATAGAAAGATGCTCTGGGTGAGAGTTGAGCCTAATATTAGGTGTTCATGTCAGAACCTTTTTTTTGGTTTCAAAACCACGTAGGTAAAAGCTTTAAGGTCTTATTTCTGGTAAATGTAGTTTTGCATAAAGGCATGGGTAATCTACATTAGATGACTAATGAATTTTTTTCTTTGCTTAAAAGGCACCAAGGGGTTAATTTATCTTCACTGAACACATATTTTTTTACAAAATGCTTGTCAATGATTCTATTTAGAAGTTAGAACACATACAAGATAGTTGTTGAATAATCCTAGCCTTCTCGAGAGAACTAGGGAGTTTAATGAAATTGTAGAGGTAAAGAGGTTGGTTACTGATACGCCCAAATTACACCTCTATTGCGAGAGAGTAAGCAGTCGTTGTCAAATATATAACCCAACTAGGTTGGGATCGAATTCCACAGGAAATATGGTGCTAATTAAGCTGTGTACAGATTAGTTGACTTTTAATCTTTTATTTTCATAAAATAAATAAGGGGATTTGATTCAGTTAACAAATTAATGGTTTCAGTTTAACAGGATGAAATATGTGTAGTAGTATTCAAATTCAGAGAAATAGCAAGCTAGGGTTATGTCCACCTTGTAGTTTTCAATCCTTTCTAACTATGGGCTATACGAATTCATACATGCATCGTGTTTACAGAGAAATGTATTGTATTTAATAACATAATCCTAGTGTTTCTCAACCATCAAGGACTAATTCACTTTAGTTCTCTCGAATCAAAAGCGTTCACCAAAAACAATATGAAATCTCGAAATAGTTAATCCTGCTAAGGCATTAACTTATAAAATAGGGGTTGGTAATTCTATTTTCTTATCACTACTCTCTTTTACGAACATCATCCTTTCTTTCGAACAAGTTGCATTTTAAGACATATCCTTTATGTTTGCAACCACAAGCATTTAAGATAAGCGAAGAGAGTATGATGTAAATAAATCAATGCATAATGAATTCAAAACCCAAAGTGATAGATTGTATGCTACAAGGCTTCCATAACACTAATTAATAAACTTAGCTACTCATGAATAAAACAAAAAGCATCATAAATATATTCATCATACCAAAAACTAGAAGACGATCTTGGTTTATGAATAGTGAAAACAAGAGAGAAAAACGTTGCTCTCCCTCTCCTCAAGCTAAGCCGCCTTTCTCCTCTCTCAGAATAATACAGAATAATGAATAATCCGTAAAAATTCATCATTAAGCTTTTTAATAATCTTTTTTTTAATAATTGCCTTCTAAGTCCCTGAACTAATTATAAATGACAAAGTAGTTTTGGACATAGTTGCTAGGCGCCACATTTGGTCCAGATTGCTACTCTCTCTTGTGTCATATGCCATCCGCATTCCATAGTCCCATAATGTCTTCATCTACCTCATTAATACCTGAAATCATGCTAATCACATCTGTTAGCTCTATTACGTTGTAGCAGAGTTAAAACACAAGAAACTAGGCACTTTGTTGTCTAAACTTAGCTAAAATATGGATAAGTTATGGTACGTAGGCGTATAAATACACCCAAGATCAGTTACTAACCCCAACAAAAGTATACTACCTTCCACTGACTATGGAGCTATCCAATAAAGTCCCTAAAAGTTGAGATCAGAAAACTTTGGATCGTGGCTCGACACTTCATCAATCTAAAGCCGTCAAAAAGTAGGACTCAAATTAGATACTTGGAATTGTTAACAAGGAAACACAACGTGATGCTAAAATTAACGATTTTAGGTTTGCTGAAATTTCTAATTAAGGTGCCTAAAAGAATCCACAGTCACATTAAAAAACACATGAAATTAGCCCAAGATTAACTCAAACTATTACTGATTGATAGAAGTTGAAATAGAATGAGAAAAATTTCTATCATATCAATATCGAAATTTGTAGGATAAACTACATAAGCTTAACCAATAAACAAACTTGAATAATAAAAGATGAGTCTTTCCTCGCACTGCCTAAAAATAATAAGCAAAGTCATGGTAGTACTATATCTGTAAGATATTCCTCAAATTTGAATCCAACGTTGAGTTACTCTCGATGGAACTGTTTCATCTCATCCATCATCTATGTACCCCAATGAAATTCCCTAACATTCTAAATGAAAATGTCCTCAAGTATCGATACAGATGGCTAATATAAACTTGATAAACCTACCTCATCTTGAACAAGCTTTGGGCATCTTCACCATCTTGAACACTATATTAAGAAACTCTGTCAATGACTCCAAACATACTCCACCTGATCTTTTCTAAAATTCCATTGGAATCTCTCTTGGCCCAATTGCTCTACACTATCCATCTTATGAAAAGCACCCCTTACTCTAATATTGGCATCTGCAATGGTACTCGTGGAAAATTTCATTTCAAATGTTAGGGAATTTCATTGGGGTACATAGATGATGTATGAGATGAAATAATTACATCGAGAATCACCTTACGTTACATTTAAATTTGAAGATCTTAAATATTCAGAACTCTCATGACTTTGCTTATTGTTTTTAGGTGGTGCAAGTACAGGCTCATCTTTTATTATTTAAATTTGTTTGGTTGTGGACCCTATGTACCTATCTTACAAATTTCAATGTTGATTAGATAGAAACTGTGCTTAGTCTATTTCGACTTTTGTTAATCACTAAACATTACAGTTCATCTTGGGAAAATTTTATGTGTTTGTTAATATGAATATGGATACTGCATATCTATTAGGCACCACAATTAGAATCCTTTTATCAATCCTCAAATCTTTAATTTTAGTAGCAAGCTATGTTGTCTTGTTAACAATATCAAGTAGTAAATCCGAGTACTACTCTTTGACAGCCTCAGATTGATTAAGTGTCAAGCCCTTCTTTGGAGAATTGTAGCATTAAGCATGGTCCAAAATTTTCTAATCTCAATTTTCAAGGACTTTATTGGATAGCTCCACTGTTGATGGAAAATAATATGCTTTTATTAGGATGATAACAAAACTCCTTACCAATACAATATCATCAAACTCTCCAATTCTCTCGAGAAGTTTAGAATTATTTAACAGCCATCTCTAGATGTGTTCTAACATCTGAATAGCATCATAGACAAGCCATTTGTAAGAAAATATCTGCTTTAGTTCAACTAAATTAAGGCTCTCCTGATGGCTTTTAAGAAAAAATAAATTCATTAGTCATCGAATGCTGTGCAACTATGCCTTTTTGGAAAACCACATTAACTAGAAACAAGGCCTTAAATCTTATACCTTCATGGTTTTGGAAGCAGAAGAAAGGTTCTGATATGAACACCCCAAAATTAGGCTCATCTCTCAGTTGGAGTTTCTTCCTGTAAGTTCTACCATGGGAACCCTATTTTCTTTATAGTAATTCTTGGCCTTCTCAAAGCTAGGACCATCGTGAGGTTGAATTGATATCCGGTAGGTATTACAGCGACAATTGGCTCTACTACATATAATGTTTTTTTTTTCAAATCCATTGATTATCATCATCTAACAAGTCTAATGCAACTAATTCTTCAATATCATCAACATCAGTTCTGTAGAAATAATTTATAGGGCATTACAGTGCAAACAACTTATCAAGTGAAAATGGTTATTAGAGTTAAGGAACTGCCATATTTAAATATATTGTTCGCACTTTAATTACAACTGATTTTAAATTGATGATGCATTTTTAGTTTAACATTGCACCCAAAATTTTTTGGATGCTTTTACCGCATTGACTGCAGCCATATATGCCTTGTCATAACTTTGGCTCATCCTCTAGGGAGATAAAAATTGACAATTTATCAAAGTCTCAATTGTTTCAAATGTAACTTCTTTGTATGTTTAGTTAAAGTTCAGGATTTGCTGTTGTGTTGAGGTTCTTAATAACAATCCAATATTGGTCTAGGACTGAAGGATACAGTTGAAGGTTTTCTACCTTCTTGCTCATCTCTTTTGTGCTCATTTAAGGGTTCTTACATGATAAAATAATAATTTAGGTATTGCATACTTATAACAATTCAGAAGTTTTATATGAGAGGAGGACATGTCAAATCTATTCTATTTAGGTAATAGCTATATTGAGGAATTCATTTCGGAATTTATGATGCCATTTAATCAATTGAGTTGGGAGGGAAAAGTTGGTGTAGCAACATCGTTAGAGGAATCAGGTGGAAGCAGAAACCACAAATATCATATTATGGAGGCGAGAACAACAAATATCATGTTTTGTTATAGTTTTTGACGCACCAGCTTGTGTTTGGGAAGTACTAGACTATAATTTTTGAGTTATTTTTAAATTGGGTACATGTTCTTTTGCAGTAGATTACTTAGAGTCTCTTAACCAAGCTTAAATGTCTTGAAGTTGGAACCAGCTTATTAAGTATGGTAGTTCAGTAATTTACCAATTTCTTTTTAATATTGACTCTTGCATCCTAGGCAGTTAGGGCTTCCATTCTCATTCAACCGCAATGCCTCTGTTTAGTGAATAAACCAGTTGTTACAAATTATCTATGTTACCAAATAAGCTCTGGCCCTATTATATCTTCTTCATTATCTCAAGTTGTGTTAAGTTTGCTAATTAGGCATTAACTTTCTAATTTATAACGAGGTGATGTTTCCATTTTGAGTATTAGCCTTGTTTGGTTTAAAGTTTTGGCAGAAGACGAAGCAGGGCATGAGAAGTGTGCATGGCTTTACATTAGATTGTGATGTGCAGCAATGGGAGGGTTTTTGTTGCATCGCATTTCATGTGAGTGAAAGATGCAGTCAGTTGGAGTTGATAAGTTAGTAACTATGTAGTAATTTTGGTAAGCTTTTTTGACATGTATTGCGTGTGGCAAGGTTGTAGCCCTGAAAAAAACCATTTCAACTCTTAGTGTACCATATTTGGCAATACTATCTTGGTACATTCCATTTTCATTCTCTTGATTTCTAGTAATCATTGAATCCCTAATGTTCCTACAGGATTCGCTATATTGGAATGTATCAGAGCAAGGATTTACTGTCATAATTTATGGAGAAAGCAACCAAAATACAGATGAGTCATGCTTTTTAGTAAGGACGCTCGAGGATCTTTAGAGATTCTTCAAGGAAATAAAGTCAAAGACAAATTTGATATTCAACTACGGAACATATTTGTGATATCCACAAAGGTGATGTGAAAAGGGAAGGATGACATTGAACATGATCATCCATGTAACAAAGAATGGGGTTCTAATTCTATTATCAGATACATCTTCAAATCGAATGCTAACCCGTAATTAGCTTGTATTACATTGCTCTGACCTTATTTCATGGTTATACAAGGCAAACTAAAAATTTTTATTTAATGATTTTCATCTTGTTTCAAAAGCAAATGTAGTTATGATCCAATTTTTGGAGATACCATCAAGAGGCATCAAATTTACCATAATGGAAAATTGGATATTGATGCCTTAGTGAGTGGAATATGGCGAATCACTTGTTGAATGGTTCAGGGCTAAGCCTGAGGATCACATGACTAAGTTCAACAGTTAAAGAAGACAGAGCATTCTGGAATATCATAGCTTCGTTCAATCCTATTAACAAGATATATTACAAGTAAGCGTATTTCAGAATTGAAGCCTAAGTTGAGTTATTAAACAAAAATGTTGAGTCCATGAACCCCTCTCACCATAATATTGTAAATTTATAGGACTATTCTAGCCCAATCCAAATATTTCAAGAAGTAAACACCAGTCCACCCTACTCCTAGAAGCTTAGGTACATTCTGACCAGACCATCTAACTCTCGATACACCTAAATTTACCTGTATTAAATGTTACTATTGTCTATTGATAAGGAACTCTTACTATTGTCAAAATGAGTGCTAGAAGATTCAGGGAATTCTAGCAATTGCAACTAATCAAACGGTCTTAATATGAGCATAACCTCAGATAAATAACTCAACAACATTCAAAGCCAATCAATACACCAGATTGAAACCAACAAAGGCTTCGTGAGAACTAAGCATCGACAATATTTGTCATGCCACCAGTTCAAAATTACATCTGCAGTATATCAAAAGCTACATTTAAGGTATCATTTCTAGTATTCTCGCACAACCACTCCAAGTCTAGTCTTACAAAACAAACTCTTTGGAATTGATCACAAATTTCTTAGATGATATTTGGTTGTCTAACAATTTCTCAGCAAATTGTGATAAATATCGAGAGACACAGTTGAACAATACCAACATTTTCTTATCATTGCTATGATAACAAACTACTCAAAAATCACCGCATTCTTTAGTAGATCCTTCTAAAGTTTGAAAAGCTTATGTTTAGACAACTCTTTCGAACACTCTCATGTGCAATTGACAATTGTAACATTCTTGAGATAGGGAAACACAATTTTGCAAATTGCTATTGTTTTCTTTGGCCAAATAGGTCTCAAGGTGCAAATACAAATCATCAACCTGGAACAGAGATACGGTGCGGGTCAAATGCATAATGGAAAATATTCCACAGAAGATAATGAAATGATTTCACAGTATGTTGATATATGGAACAATTTTGAAAAAAATCTACGAATCTTGAACAATTCTTAACAAATGATTGCAATACATGATCTGTATCAGAAATGCTCAAGTAGTACATAAACCAAGTTATTTTTGTTGTTAAATAATGTTTCATTTAGATTCTCCATAAAAAATAAGTCCCGGGGAGGGGCGATTAAAAATCAAAAAGCAATGAATGTAAAAAGAAGAGCATAAATAGTGAGAAACTATGACCCCAAATTCTAAATATATATTGATGTCATAACCCAAACCGAGGCCCTGGCTGCGATGGGCATCTATAACTATTAAAGTCTAAGAGACCCCTTAGCATGTAATCATAAGCATAACTCATCTAATATAATTATGCGGAAGATAAACTAAAAATTTAATTTAAAATTATTATACAAACGGTGTCTACAAATTGTGATAATACAATACTCAACTTCCATCTACAAAGCCTCTACTGACCACTAACTGTCTAGGCCAGACAAGGCCCCTGACTAAACCATAAATTGACTGATATTACATATAAATAGAATGCCTTCGATGTAAGGGAATCTCGCCACTTGAACTCCTGGGACAATCAACTGCTGCTGATTGGACCACGAGACTAGGCCTTAGATCTTATGTTATAGGACAATGTAGCCACCATGAAGGACGATAAATACCTGGAACGTATTGGTACATAGAACTAACAAAAAACAACATATATTTTATAATTGAGAGCATTACGAAAACAATTTATCACAATAGATATCAAAACACAGGGGCATAAATCAATGAGCTTCAAAATATTATTTTAATTCATGACTCAAATATTTGTTTTACTTCTTAACGGGATGGTACAACCTACAAGTCTAGTACCCACGGGCTATATGGGTTCACCATTAACTCATCGGCCAAGTCCCCAAATCCAAGTTTACCACAAGGATAAGGGTCCTACGTACTAGTCTAGTTCACCAGTTTTTAGAGGCAAGTATACATTAGCCATTCATGTTTCCAGAATGAAAATCATATCTCCCAGGTCGAAAAACTTGGTTTCCAGAAATGAGTCCTTTCACTCAAATGCTTTCTTCGGGTAACTATCTAACTTTATTTAAGCCCAATTTTATTTTTTTCAAACATGCATCTTTCTCAAAATATTGTCTAAAGTATAAAAAATTTGTAATCTGCTCTGGTCTGAGTTTGTCATGGCATTTGTCTGATTTGGTATCGTCATACCAAGATTTGCAAGCCATATAAGTCATATCATATCATGTCTTAGTTCTTTTATTTAAAACATGCTATTTGACCACCAAAACATTTAAACATTTCAAGAGAGTTCTTATTTCCAAATATTTAAAACTCATGCAAAATACTCTCTTTTCAATTCTTTGTAAAATTGTGGTCATCTCTTTCATCAATCATATGAAATTTATCTTTTAGGACACTAGAGAATTTATAAATTAATAAACATCCTCTCATAGGGTGTAACACCCAACATTTCGGGCTAGAATAAAAACCATGACTCTGATCCACTGATAATCCCAGAGCCTTAAATCCTATGCAAATTTGGCATGTTTATGTAGAATGTGAATCCATTTGAGCATGAATTTAGACCATACAGGTCCTTCAACTCAAGGACGAGTTGAAACTATATTGATCGATTAAGTTTTAGTGGACGTTGTAATTTATGTAAGCTTCCATCAACCATAACTCTCTGTACATGTCGAATTAGAGGGCCTACTATGTTTCAAATGATAGGTATTCGACTTAACTTTCCAACGATATCAATTTTGCTAAAATCTGACACCCGAGCAAGAAGTTATGGCCTTTCAAAGTAGTATGCATTGCCTAACCAATCGCACATGGCCACTGGAAAGCATATGCGGTACCTATGTAAATATAGGCGATATCATATGCGGCGCCTATGTAAATATAGGCAATATCATATGCGGCGCCTATGTAAATATATGCGATATCATATGCGGCGCATATCTTATGGTTTCAAGTTACTTAAACACTCCATTTTTGGGGCAAAATGGTCCTTTTCCCACCCTTATTCATCCATAAACATGAAATTCAGTCCCCAATTCTCCAAAATATACCCACATTCATCTAAAAATTCTCAAGAACACTCCCAAGGGTTTCAAACTAAAAACCCAAATAAATCAAGATTTAACCGTGGGTTTTCAAAATTGATTAGAGATTCGGAATCCCCAATCCATAAGCTTCAAGAAGCACTCATTATTTTCTGAAATAGAGGTACGAGGGGTTTTCCTAAATTCTCATGGGCATATAAAAATCATGTTTTAGAATGGGGTTTTTGAATCTATGTATATATTCATATATTAAATGTTTTAACATAATTATTTTGGTCTTTTGACTTTCCCCAAAGTGATTTGAGAATATGAATGTATGAAGCCATGTATTTAAGAATGAATTCTTATTAAGAGCATAATTTTTGGTGAATTCCCTTTTATTATGAATTTTTCAGATTTCTCATAGCATATGAATTGTTTTACGACGCATCCTTGAAAAGCACTATATGAAATGATTGAACTCTTGTTATGATTTAAAGGTGGTTTTAAATCACTAAAGATGGAATCTAGCATGAATATTTAATGTTCATAATGCATGTAATGAAAGAGTGCATGGATTTGCTAAAGGCACTAGACCACCATATGTTGATGAAGTTTTTGCATGATTTTGACTTGAGTTTCGAAACACAAAATCTTCTATATCAGTTGCATGTTTTTAGTGGTCTAAATTATACTTTAAATGAAAGATTTAGCTTAATGTATTATGGCTCAGAAATCATGACTTACAAGTCTTGGTATGACGATACCAATTCATACCAATGCCATATCAGATTCAGACTAATAGACATTTCAAACTATCATGATTTTAGATATTCAGAATATTGCATGTACATAAAAGGTTAAAAATAAGCATACAGAGATGTTAGGTGGTTCCCTGAAGAGGGCACCGTGGTTTGTCTACCCGGGTATATTATTATATGCTGACTTAAGTGTTGTGTGGCGTATCAGATTTAGGAACTCCAACCCTTGCAGCATACTCGGGTTGGAGGTTTCCCTGTCGAGTCAATAGTGGATTCCATATCGCCCAGGGAATATCAGACTTGTAGGGGATACCACCTAACTCAGAAGTAATACACAGATCAGAGTTTGAGATTTACAGACAGGTTACATATTTTTAGAAGGTGCCCATGTATTTTTCAGAAACTGTTTTATGCATAATGTTTGATGAACATTTTCTCTCATGTATTATATATATATATGTTCAATTACTCTATTTTGGATTGCTTCGTATGCCAGTACAATAGTGTTGACCCCCCTTTCTGCCAGGTACTGAGGCCCAATCTAGGGGTCCAGATCCTCAGTAGAGTCTACAGACAAAGTTGTCTCAGAGTTCAGTTGGTGAGTCTTCTTTTCTTCGGAAGGCCTAGTCATTTAGGTATTTATTTCAGTATGGCTTTTGGTCTACTGGGGGCCTTGTCCCAGTTATTCAGATAGTATTTTAGTAGAGATTTCGCAGACTATTGCAGATGTATATTAAATATTGTTGGGCATGTTTTCAGGCCTTTAACTATTTTAAATTGTTGCCCATGTTTCCTTATTATTGCGTCTATTCTGTATTACTTTGATCATATCAATTATGTACATGATTATCAGATATACAGAGGGCGTTCTGGGCCTTTACATTTGGGAATGCTCATCACGGCCAGGGCCCCAGTTTAGGTTGTGACAAACTTGGTATCAAAGCATGGTTCATGGTCCCAGGGTGTCTGTGAAATCGTGTAAGGTAGAGTCTTGTTTATGGGTGTGTAGCGCGCCATACTTATAAGTAGGAGGCTATAAGGCATTTAGGAATATATCTCTTTCATCATGTTCTAGTTCGTGCTATAGAGTCAGAATGTTCCTCCTTCATACCCTAATTCGTGCTATGGTGTCACCCATACAAAAAGAAAAGTTATCCTAATTTCTTCCTCACTCTGGTGTTTCCAGATATTCTTCGATTATCTAGAAAAAATTTTAGAAGTCCCACAAAGGATGAGAGAGGAGTTCCCTAGTGTAAAATTGTGTCCTCGTTCTTATGTGGCGTTCAGTTAAGACAAGAGTAAGATGTGTATTCTTGAGTCATTGAATATTTTGTATCAAGCTTCTATCTCTTGTAATCTTGATATCATTGTGTTGTTGAAAATAAAAGTCTAGTGAAGCCGTGTGAGGCGTATTTCAATTCACTAGCAACTTGTTGTTCATCTTGTTGTTCTTATGTTTGTTGGAACTGTATTTCCACCCGAGTAGTATAAGTTAGAGTATCGGTGTCATGACCTATTGGTAGTGAAATTAGACAAAGAAGTTTGTGATATGAAGTCATAAGGTTAGAGGTTAGAGTGAAGGTGACTTTTGTGATTAAATATTTATAGTTGAATAACCGTTGATTAAGGGTGATTTACCCTTTCGTGGTGGTAGAGTAATGTGGTGGTACCATTTATGAATTGTATTGTAGTCCGTGGAGAAAGTGTTGACTCAGAATGCTATTTGTTTTCTTCCTTTCAAAATAGAGAAAGAGCCCAGAGTGGATACTTAAGGTGGTTATAGAAACCCCTTATAGCCTATGAATGAAAATGGCTAGATTAGCCAGTAGGTTGTAAGTATAGACTCATTGTCATATGGGGTATCTGAAGGTAGTCTAAATGCCCATTGGGGTAAGTAAGTGTGATATGAGAAAGCCTTATAAGTAGATAAGATTGTATGGTTATACTATAAGCTTAAGGTTGATCATGTCTATTATCTGACCTTGCCCCTTAACCTTCTTCTCATTGGTAGTTGTAAACTAATACTACTTGTGAGAAAGTATGTAGTATATTTTTGAAGTATTTGGTAGAATATCACAATTTAATCTATTACTATATTTATATTATGTTGCACTCTTCATTGGTTGTAAATGATTGATACTAGACTATAGGATTGAATGTAAATGGTGCGGTGGTGAATAGTGGCAAGAGATTGATGATACATGTTTCGTGGGATTAGATTTGTAAGCTTGATGTGTTGAAATAGTACGTGCTAATGGATTATGACAAGGAAAACTGTAAGGTCATGATCGATTATTGTGGTTATGAATTTCTAGTGTACTAGTGTTTCTTGATGTTTATTTCATAGTTTCTAAGTGAGGATTGTGTGTAAGGTTGGTTGTAAATCATGTTTAGCACTAGACATTAAGTTTGAAACAATTGATGGTCATGGAGGTGGATGTGATGATTTCTTGGTTAATGATACTTGTTATATGGAAGTGATTTATAGGCTTGAATAGTGTATGCAAGTGCCTAAGTTTATTTGATTCGTAATGAAGTATGACGTTGTATATGTGATGTAGAAGTATGCCCAAGGTGGTATGAAGCTGTAGTATTTTTCTAAGGCTATTACATGTTATGTGTGGCTACTGGTACTGTTGAGTTTCTAGGTGGAAAAGACTAGCTAGATGGTATATGGTGCTCTAAATAGCCATGTTAAGGACCTTTGATTGATAGCATTGAGCCTTTTGATAAGAAGTTGATTATCATGGTAGAGGAAAATAAGTTTAAAGTTGCTATGTTGGTAGACTATGATAGAGATAGAGTGGCTCATTGAAGACTTGGTGATACCCATGTTAGGTGTTATAATCTAAGATCGAGTCCTTGAAAGTCGTGCTAATAGAAATAAGAGTAGAGGCACTAGAGGGTGTGCACTTTAACTTTGGGGATACTCATGAAAATTCGAAGTTAGTAAGTGTTCGAGTAATAGATAATGGCTATTGGGGTTACAAAATGATAAAGTGTGCCTCATGAGGTAGTATTAGCAGTGGGCGTTCCACTCTCATATGTGGTCTTTCGGGTTAAGTTTTATTAATTTTGTGTATTGTCATATTTCAGAACCCAGAGTGCAGTGAGTACGGTTAAGTTTAAAGTCTAGTAAGGTATTTCCTAAAAACTTAAGATGATGGCTTGAAGCTAAGGGGGAGATGACTAAACGAATAACCAAGTAAGACTCTCAGATTCTTGTAGTGATGTCATGATGATATAGAACATCAAAAAGTAAGGGTGAATCTCAACCCATTCCTATCTCAGTATTTCTTATGATCCTAATACCTACTCATGCTTTACAATTTAGTTCCATGATCAGTTCACGTTCATACATATGATAGAGAGTAATGTACTCACGCTTTATAATGTGCTTCATTTCCATAACTCATGTTTTACGCCAAATGATTGGCGAGATTTAGCTTATAGACATGAATACCCTAAATTCAGAGTGCTTTGGTGAGTCCCTGTTGTTGTTTTGCTATTCCTCAGGCCTCAGATGAGTGTCAAGCTTCATATAGTATCATTTCATGCCTCTAGATCTTATGTTCTAACCTTTTTGTGACTCCTCCTTATGAGATGATAGTGGTGGTGAGTAATTATTCGTTGTTGATGGAAGATCATAGTACGCTTGTTTAGATAAGGCCATAAGTATGAAGTAAGATTTGGGGCCAAGTTTTTATTTATGTGATGGTTAGTGGAATTTTGTATGTGTATGTTCTTGGGGTAGCTCGTGGGAGTGATATTGATAGTGGTTTAGAGAATATATGAAGTATGCCTTTATGAGTGTTTGCTTTGAAGTTCATATGTGGTTATAAAGATAGGCTTGAATGACATGTTGAGATTATTTTAAAGGAACGATATATGCGCTAGCGACTTCATAGTAAGTGTTCAGAGTAGTTATTAAAGTGGTAAGGCATGTTATACTTAGGATGAGATCTTTAAACAAGATATAGAAGATTGCATCATATGGTTTAAAATAATAGCATGGTCTAGCATGTTGTATTTTTGTGACTTAGAGTTAGGCTTGATCGCGGCGAAGGGATTAAGTGATTTTCGACATTAGTAGGAAGATTTGTCAATGCTCATATGAGAATTTTAAGCTGAGTTAAATGAATTTGATATTTAAGGAGAATAGTATAGTTAAGTGATATTCGAGAAGCGTTCTAAGCTTGAAAGTAAGAAGTTGTAATGCGAAAGGCCTTGTAATTCAATCCTAATTCAGGAGTTATATGCCTATGTTCCAGATTGCAGAGTAGTGTCAATGTGGTGATTCCTCAGTTGGATGTCTTGTGTAATCCATACCCAAGATTCATGGCTCCCTATTACTGCTAGAATTTCTTTAGAGAATTGTGATGAAGAGATACTCCAGTTAAGTATGAGGGTGTAGTATAATTCAGTCTATATGGTCAATAAGTCAGTTTAGCAGTTAGATTTGCATGACTTGTTTTCTCGTCTTTGCATGTATTCATGCTACTCAAAATCTCAGACATGCTACTATTCCAAGATAGAGTATACCAGTAGTTACGAGTATAGCCTATTTCATGCATCATGCATTAAATTCAGATTCCAAATGTTTAGTTATAATTCAATTCGTAGGTGCCCTGTGAATCGCCTCGGTTTTCCGAGTATGTTAGTGAATTGAGCATTCATAGAGGGACATAGGGTACCAAGGGGGAGATACCCCATTCAGTTGCATGCATAGATTCTTATTACAAGCTTCACATCAGTTATTATTGCGTAATTTTATTGCGTATTTAGCCATACATTCATACGTTAGTTCAGTCAGATATGCATGCATTAGAAATGCATGTTCAATAGAAAAGTTTAGCTTATCAGTGTATTCAGTCCTACATTCATGAGAACAACTAGGTCAAAGATCCATGCATCATATATGCATGATTTAGTAT
>NC_061111.1:232118246-232202443 GCF_002878395.1 Capsicum annuum | reverse complement strand
AACAACTAGGTCAAAGATCCATGCATCATATATGCATGATTTAGTATGAGAATTCAGCCTATGAGTAGCTTCAGTTGTGTATTCCATGCCTCGGATATGCATGTCCGGCATAAGTATTTAAAATATCAGTAGTTCCAATCTTATAGTAATGTTTCCGATCAGTGTATTCTTTCTTAGGGAACACATCATGTCAGCGTTTTTTCATACCCTTAAGACTTTGACATTCTATTCATTATTTGGGGATGAATGATCCCAAGAGGGAGATAATGTAACACCCCACATTTCGGCCTAGCATAAAAACCATGACTCTGATAAGTTAATAATCCCAAAGTCTTAAATCGTATGCCAATTTCGCATGTTTATGTAGTATGTGAATCCATTTGAACATGAATTTAGACCATAGAGGTCCTTTAACTCAAGGACGAGTTGAAACTATTTCAATCGATTAAGTTTTAATGGATGTTGTAATTTGTGTCAGCTTCCATCGACCATAACTCTCTGTACATGTCAAATTAGAGATCCTATGTGTCAAATGATAGGTCTTTGAGTTAACTTTCCAACAATACCAATTTTGCTAAGATCCGACACTCGAACAAGAAGTTATGGCCTTTCAAAGTAGTATGCGTCGCCTAACCAATCGTACATGGCCACTGGAAAGCATATGCGATAGCATATGCAGTGCCTATGTAAATATAAGTGATATCATATGTGGCGCCTACGTAAATATAAGCGATATCATATGCGGCGCCTATGTAAATATAGGCGATATCATATGCGGCGCCTATATAATATATGTGATATCATATGCGGCACATATCTTATGGTTTCAAGCGACTTAAACACTCCATATTTGGGGCAAAATGATCCTTTTCCCACCCTTATCAGCCATAAACACGAAATTCAGTCCCCAATTCTCCAAAATACATCCACATTCATCTAAAAATTCTCAAGAACACTCCTACGGGTTTCAAACTAAAAACTCAAATAAATCAAGATTTAACCGTGGGTTTTCAAAATTGATTAGAAATTCGGAATCTCCAATCAACAGGCTTCAAGAAGCACCCATTATTTTCTGAAATAGAGGTACGCGGGGTTTACCTAAATTCTCATGGGCATAGAAAAATCATGTTTTGGAATGGGTTTTTTTAATCTATGTATATATTCATGTATTAAATGTTTTAACATCATTGTTTTGGTATTTTGACCTTTCCCAAAGTGATTTGAGAATATGAATGTATGTAACCATGTATTTAAGAATGAATTCTTGTTGAGAGCATGATTTTTGGTGAATTCCCTCTTAGTATGAATTTTTCAGATTTCTCATAGCATATGAATTGTTTTGCAATGCATCCTTGAAAAGCACTATATGAAATGATTGAACTCTTGTTATGATTTAAAGGTGGTTTTAAATAACTAAAGAGGGAATCTAGCATGAATGTTTAATGTTCATAATGAATGTAATGAAAGAGGGCATGGATTTGCTAAAGGCACTAGACCACCATATGTTGATGAAGTTTTTGCATGATTTTGACTTGAGTTTCGAAACACGAAATCTTCTATATCAGTTGCATATTTTTGGTGGTCTAAATTATGCTTTAAATGAAAGATTTAGCTTAATGTATTATGGCTCAGAAATCATGAATTGCAAGTCTTGGTATGACGATACCAATTCAGACCAATGCCATATCAGTCTCAGACTAATAGACATTTCAGACTATCATGATTTTTGACATTCAGAATGTTGCATGTACAGAAAAGGTTAAAAATAGGCATACAGAGATGTTAGGTGATTCCCTGAATAGGGCTTGAGTTTAAGCAACTCATTGCCTAAAACCGTGACCCGGGTATATTATTATACGCTGACTTAAGTATCGTGTGGCGTATCAGATTTAGGAACTCCAACCCTTGCGGCATACTCGAGTTGGAGGCTTCCCCGCTGAGTTAATGGTGGATTCTATATTGCCCGTGGAATATCAGACTTGTAGGTGATACCACCTAACTCAGAAGTAATACACAGATCAGAGTTTGAGATTTACGGATAGGTTACATGTTTTCAGAAGGTGCCCATGTGTTTTTCAGAAATTGTTTTTTGTATAATGTTTGATGAACATTTGTTCTCATGTATTATATATATATATGTTCAATTAACCTATTTTGGATTGCTTCACATGCCAGTACAATTGTGCTGACCCCACTTCCTCCCAGGTACTGAGGCGCAGTCTAGGGATCCAGATCCTCAGTAGAGTCTACAGACAGGGTTGTCTCAGAGTTCAGTTGGTGAGCCTTCTTTGCTTCGAAAGGCCTAGTCATTTAGGTATTTATTTCAGTATGGCTTTTGGTCTGCTGGGGGCCTTGTCCCAGTTATTCAGATAGTATTTTAGTAGAGATTTCGCAGACTGTTGGAGATGTTTATTAAATATTGTTGGGCATGTTTTCAGGCCTTTAACTGTTTTAAACTGTTGACCATGTTTCCGTATTATTGTGTCTATTCTGTATTACTTTGATCATATGAATTATGTGCATGATTACCAGATAGACAGAGAGCATTCCGGGCCTTCGGGTTCAAGAATGCTCGTCACGGCAAAGGCCCCGATTCGGGTTGTGACATAGGGTCATAAAACAAGGAAAATACATAATTGATAATGAAATATTTAAACTCAAGCTTTTAACCATTCTTATAAACAACCACAAAACATTAAGACAATTGGTTTCATAACAAGGGAGGGAATTTCGTAGATAATTCTCTCATACTGATTCTCAAACCTCATAATGTTTATACACATAAATACAATTCATGTTTAGGGAAAACCCCCATAGTTTAAATAAGATTTCATTATAAACCGGGGTCCCCAATGCATGCTCTTCAATAATTTCAAAACCCATTGTGTATACATAAATATATATTCTTAAAGCTTGCAAAATAATAAAATCATGACCCTGAGATTTAGGATAGCCCCACGTACCTTTTTGATGAACCAGAATTTGAAATAGCTTAGGATTTAATATTGGAAATATTCCTTGGAAGAAATCCTAATTTTTTTCTTGTTCTTGAGAGTGGAGAGGATTATGAGTGTTTTGAAGCTGATTAGAGATGGATAATAATACGTATTGGATGGTTTAAGTTGTGGGAGAGGATTTTGGGGTGAGGAAAATAACAAAACACCCCTAAAGAAACTAACAAAAACACTGGATTTTCCTCAGCAGACGTCTATGTTAACGAGTCGCTAACTTAGTGATGTCCCGTCGCCCTAGTTGTTAATTATAAATAGAATTTTCTCTTTTCTGGTTAAAGGTGTTGAATAGGTTTTATGTCTAATCACCTAGTTGACGGCTTGTCAAATTACTCCACCTAGTTGACAACTCATCAACTTTATCATCACCTTTTGACAGTCAGACACTACGAAGTAAAACGAGCATAACTTTCTACTCTGATATCGGATTAAGGTAAAATCAGTTGCATTGGAAAGAAGACTCAAATATAGTTCATTTGGTATATAATAGGCTATGTAACTAATTATATACTAGGAGTAATGATCATTGTAAGTTGATCAAAGGTAAAACTTTCACTCAAACTTAATTGATAGAAACGTTCTCAACTCCTCTTTGAGTTAGGAGATTTTTGTTACCTCAATTCATATTCAAGGATATTCCAACATTATAGAATTTATCATCATACATATAATAACATGAAGTCATTGGGTTTGGGATTATAACAACAGTTTGAATTCTAGCCCGAAAAGGTAGGGTGTTACATTATCTCCCCTTGGAATAATTCGTCCTCGCATGATGGGTAGGATTTTGTTGAAGCTATAGAAGTATGGAATAAAGGACATAAACTCACATTAGTAATTTTATTTTCCTCATTGAAGCATGCGTAGGAATTCATGAAGATCTTCATGACATCACCAAATAAATTGTGTAAACATAAATCATGAGATAACGAGACTTGACATAGACAAGATCTTGGCATATGGTCTATGGCACATAATCATAACATTGTAAGGCATGAATTTTCCTAAGAATCCTCAGCCTGGTTAAGATAGGTACAATACATAAACATGTAACTGAGATTTTTGTGGGACATAAGAATAGAATAGAAATGTTCTCTACCTCAAATAATATATCTAATAGCCTTTAAATTTTTTGTGATGCATCTCCACTATGATTTCAACTATGATTACCATATTTCAACATCTACACCTTATAATTCCCCCGCTAAATAGATAACTACAAGAGCTTGAGTCTAACTAGATTGTACTTCCATGTTGAAGCCTAACCTAGAGTAAAAAGATGATAACTTAAGCTATGGGACCTCATACTCTACATCCCTATAAGAATACTTCTCCATCTTATCCCTATAACCGATCTACTTTCTGGTCTTAAATCGAGGAGTACTAACCACATGGTACATTAGTTTGTGCATTCATTAATCACAAAGTTCAATCCATCCTTACTACATCCATTTTATAGATCTCCCCACTAAAACCAATAATTTCAATCACTCTCGCAATGGTTTTCACCATATATCTCCCTTCCTAGCTAATGGCTCATATCCCTCTCGTTCTTCACCTATAACCTTAACTTGATTAGACACACTCAAAATTTTGAACTTAAAGAAAATTCACTCCTATATTTAAAACATTACTCCACTACTACTATAAGTATTATTCCAATACAAGGAAGATCATTGAGGGACTAGATGATAGGCATCAAGAATGGGAGTGATAATACTTGATTATGACTCATATATGTCATACTTCTTAAGGTCAGATCCTCGAAGTCAGAAGTGGTATAATAGGTATGAAGTACATCATATATTATATGTATAGATCATAAATAAAGAGTCATTCAACATAAACACAACACAACATGAGTTCTTAGGATAGACCACAATGAGAAACATGAGCGCAAATATCATGAGTCGTATAACACAAGGCCAAAATTCATGTAGTCAATGATATAGACAAGGATTTCTACTTAGAGCTATTGCTCCTCCTTTCTAGAGCTGTGGTAGTCATTAGTTTGCATGAGCCTTATCACTTTGGCAAATCCCAACATAAAATGAATTGGTAATATATAGAAAGCATAGTTTCTTAGTACCAAGCATGATGTGAGACACAGATTTATGGATCATGAATATAATAACAATGGGCTTAGTACTTGAAAGATTGGATTACTAAGGTACATTATTGCTTTTAGTTTGGAGCTCAAATGATGGACATAATTCCATAGAGAACTAAACCATAGCCATTGGCATGGCTTGAATTCATAATACATTAGCAAAATGGCCTCTTAAATTGAAGTAGGAGAAATTTGCTTGAATAGGAATAGATTTATCATGGCTCTTCCTTGAGACTCTTCACCATGAGAAAATTTGCGAACTAACTTAACTCATCATCTCCCACTTAGTTCAAAGTAACAATCTTAAACTTCAGAACATAACCTTTCATCAAATCTATACCTATAACTCTCAATACAAACGGGTATCACCATGCACATAAACTATAGTTTGAAGGTATTGCGTTCTAGGAATGCTACTCTTAACTTTTTCTAGCCTCTATAGCAATCACCCCACAACTCACACTCTCATGAGCATACAAACCCCCACTCCTTATCACATAACAATCCATTCTACACTACTTAACATACTAGCATTAGATCTCTAATCACATAACTTACAACTTAACAAAATTTGTAAAACTATACCAAAGGCATATATTGCCTACTCATATTTCCTCAATTCAACTCTAATGAAGACCATACCATAGCTCCCCAAACTTCTCCATACTACAAAATTCAAGAACGTGAACTATGTACACATGCCACTTATACATATAAAACCTTATCTAACAATATGCTACCTGGGGGTTGAACTTATCCTTTTATACTTATGCCTTTACCCACTTAATGATTCAACCACAATTCATTGTTTTACTCTAGTCCTCATGTACATAAATCACAATTATCCTCTCTTTTTCTTGCAAGTTGCCAACCTATGTTATTTCCTACCTCATATCAAGCCTACTAATTCATTCCCAGAAATCTTGCATCATAATTCTTGAGTTAATATTGTTATTACCACAATTCGTACCTGAAGTTTAAGCCTATTATCTCATACCAATCATGTAACACTGATGAAGCATGCTGCATATTATACTAGTCCATTAAATGGGGAAATCAACCATGTCTATTATTTTATGTAACTACTATGTACAATCACATCTCCTCCATGACATTGCTTCTGCCCCTCAAAATCTACTACATACCATCTCACATGTAGTACTAGTTTACAACTACTAGAAAAAAAATAATCGGGGGGGGGGGGGGGGGGGGCTAAAGTCACATATCAAGGATACTTGATCTTAATTTTATAATATAACCCATTACGATCTTCTAAATATATTATACTTCTTACATCATATTTTACTTACCCATACATACATTCCCATGATCTTCAAATTCCATAAAAATCACTAAGTTTTCCCATGTTAGTCTATACTTATAACTCATTTGATAACCTACACCTATCCGTTTACCATCTATAAATAATTTATATAACCACCATAATTAGCCACTCTATGCTCCTTCCCTATTTTGAATAAATACAATCTTATTCAATCACTTCCTTCACAGACTACTATACAATCTAAAAACCTTGCTATAACATTAGTATATCACTATAAAATGGTAACCCATACCTCCATCAATGATTATACAACTAAAACTAGCTTTTTTATGCAAAAGTCACCCTCACTATAACTTCTAAACCTGTGACTTCATATCACTAACTTTTGGACCATCTTACTACCAATAGGTCATGATATATTAACATATACTACTTATTGAGTAAAAATATTATTCCAACCTTCTGCTAAACATCTCTACCCTTAAGCATGACATCTACAACAAGGATTCTGAAAGGGATTGAATACACTTTGTACCTAAGTCCGAAAAGCATGATTGCATTATGATACAGGTATACACTCAAATCAATACACTTTAGAACACTAATAGACTTTTCTCAAGTCCTTATGCTATCTCATAACTGTATGGATAACTTAATTGGAACAGACCATATTGTTGGGATCTAAACTCTTGGACTTGTATTGCCTCAACAATAAGGCATGTCTAAGAAAATTAGAGTAAGGAAGGAATTTGTATAACATCCATATGGAAGATGCTATAGCACGAACTACAGTGTTAAAGAATGAGGAACAACTCTTAAATGCCTTATAGCCTGTTGATTATAAGTGTGGTTCACAAAACACGCATAAGAAAGACTCTACTAAATATGGCTTCGTAGACACCTAGGGCCATGAACTATGCTTTGATACTAAGTTTGTCATCACTTAAACCAAGGCCCTGTCTGCGACGGGCATCCCAAACCATGAAAGCCCCAGAGACCCCTTAGTATGTAATCATAAGAATAGCTCATATGATATTAATGTACGGAAGATAAATTAAAAATTCAAGAAACATTATAATACAAACTGTGTCAACAAAATATGATAATACAATACTTAACTTCCATCTATGAAGCCTCTACTGACCCAAGGCTCCCAGATAAACTACCAACTAAGTGAGATTACATATAGATAGAATGTCTTCGGTGTAAGGGAGGCTAACTGTAACACCTTATATTTCTGGCTAGAATGTAAACCATCATTCCTACATGTAATAGTTCTATAAGATAATAAATACTATGAAAATTTAGTGTGTTAATCAATATTTTAGTGTGGGAATCTAGTTTAGCATGAATTGAGATCATAGAGGTCCCTTAACTCAAAGACGAGTTGAAAGCCTTCCTATCGATTAAGTTTTAGTGAATGTCTAAACTTTAATCAATTTTAATTGACCATAACTTTTTTTATATAAAGAATTAGGGGGCCTAATATAAATCAAATGAAATTTCTTTGAGTCCTCTTTACAATGTCACTGATTTTGCCTTAATTTGATATCAAGGAAAAAAGTTATGCCCATTTTACTGAGAGGTGTCAATCTGCTAAGGTGCGATGGCCAGATTAACGACACGTCAAGCCAATGATGGCCCATCAAGTTTCCCATCAACCCTTAAGTAGTAAGCTCATTTTATGGCCAAGAAGTGACAGTTGGAGTAATGGTTCTTCACCAGACTGACGATCTGTTAACCAAATCGCCATTTGAGGTTGCATCACGGAAAAATGCATTTTTAATAGGGTATTTTGGTACTTTTACTCCCTAGAAACTTCTCACATTAATTAAATTATATTCTAATGTTTTTAGTCCATCATTATCAGTTACACAACGTCAAAATCCTCTTTTCACTCTAAAAAATAAGATCAAACTAGGGTTTCCTCCAAGAATAACAAATCAAGAAAATCACTCCTTAAGTTCAAGATTTCCAAGGAACAAATCAAGATTCAAGTTCTACACTTTAAACCTTATAATCTAAGGTATGTGGGGTTTTTCTAAACTACATGGGCATGGTTAAATCATTTTGATAGTGTTTAAATGTTGAGAAATTATGAATTTCCAATGGGTTTTGAATTTAGAATTATGATTGTGCATTGTGAAATCCTTTCTATGATAAAGTTTTGGTCTTGAGGACTGCTCCTAAATTAGATTTGTACTCGTAAATAAGTATGTATGCATTTTTGAGTTCTAATGTTGAATTGAGAGCATGAACAATTAAAATCACTCTCTTGTTGTGTAAGACCCTATAAAATCCTATGTTTAACTTAGCTTTTCAAGCTTGCCAAGGGGTCCAGACCTAGAACATTTAGCTAAGTATTCAAACTTAGTATAATTTTGTCCTTCGTAAGTTGGCAAATCAATTTCACAACCTCTATGATCTTAAAATGTCAAACTTTAGGTTAATTCATGATCAGGAATGTCAGTAGGTGTTCCTGGATGAGTTTTGTGTTTTTTTGAACCTCGTTTGAACCATGTTTGGGAATCCAAAACATTGTATCAACGTGATCTCAACGCGGTGCATTGGCCATTGCGTCGATCAATATTTTCCTTGGCTCCCAGTGGTAATTTCCAGTGAACAACTAAGGACTCAATGCAGCATGTTGGTTATTGCATCAATGCCAATGACGCAGTGCATTAGTCTGCGTATCAGTAGTTCAATTTTTAGTCATAAAAAGCCACATCTTTGGGGGTAATTGGGTCTTTTTTCCATGTCCTTCAGCCCCCATAAAATGAGATTTAGCCCTCAATTAGCAAATTATATTCATTCTTTCTCAAAATACTCAAGTATAAAAGCCCTAGGATATTAAATTTCAAATTCAAGGCTCAAGATTCCACCATTAATTTTTAGGAATTCAGCAACCAAGGTATGTCAAGTGTTCATCCAAGGGTTCCTTCCACCCTTGGAGCTGAAAAAACTCTTTTAAATTTCAAGTAGCTTATTTCATGCTTTCCATGATTTGGATTCAAATGTATTCATGATTATAATATTGATTGGATTTCTATTTCATGATTAAGTTCAAGATTTATGTAAAACCAACTATTATGTATGTATTATCATGTGAAATCATGTTAAAGCCTTGAAATTGTGGTGCTCATGTTTTGATTAGTACTATGTGCATATATAATGCCTTCCAAGTGTTTGATGAGTTGTTCATGAGAAGTAAATAATGAAATTATATCATGTTAGCATGTATTCAAGTTCATGTCATGCAAGTGTTTGCTAAAATGTCCTAATGAATGAATGATGATCAAGTTGTTATTTATCATGTTTCAAGATTGTGCCATGTCTTATAATTTATGCTATCAAATCTTAGGGGTATTTAATACCGGATAATTTAGCTGATTACCTAGAGCCATGGTCAGTCTTGGGATAGTGTCACTCATGTCATGATCAGTAGACTCAGTATCAGTCTATTCTAGTTCTGACCTCAATAAATTCAGTCAGTTAATAGAATTTAGTAGTATTTAATCAATCCACGGAACTCAGTGAACTCAGTTCAGTTCAGTTGAATAGTATGGTTAGTAGCATTTCAGTCCAGCTTAGAATAGTTTAGAAATTAGTCCAGTGTCTATTCAGTTGGGAGTAGGATTTAGCATCGAGTGAACCCAAAGATGGGGATTCACTTTCTAGTAGAGGGTGTGAGACTTAGAAGAAGTCCTTGTATTCCATAACTACGTAGCTAGTATAGGTTGAGACATTAACCTGCCAGTTTAGGGTTGATGAGATGATCTACCTTCCAGCTGAAGTTACTACCGATCTCGTTTAGAGCACCTGCAAGATAAAGGTGACTCAACTTATCTTTACCCGTGGCGCGGTACTGAAACTCTTCCAACTAGTGTTTCAGTTTGGATCCCAATCTATTTAGAAAGAGGCATATTAGTTAGATGATTACCTCCCATAATCTCAATTTCAGTTCCAGTCTCAGAATAGAACCTAGTTTAGTTCTACAGATTCAGGACTATCAGATAAAGTCACTCAGCTCAGTATAGAACTCAGTATAGTCCCACAGAATCAAGAATGTCAGATATAATCATTTAGTTATTAGTAATTTAGTATCAGTATACTCAGATATCAGTTAATCAGTATTCAGTGTTATCACGATCTTAGTTACAGTTTATGTATCCATGCATGTACTCTCACTAAGGTACATTCATGTCATTTAGTTAGTATTGTTCATGCATATGAACCCATGTGTTTTAGCCTACCTCACTTAGCATACCATTAAATTCAAAGTACTAACATATACTTTTCTTTGCGCTATGATGTTTAATATCATAGGTTCAGACAAATGGTCTCTCGAGCACCCTTAGCAGTTCAGAACTTCAGCAGTCAAAGTTAGTGGTGAGTCCTTATAGTTCGAGGACATGATTATTATTTTATAATTTCAATTTATTTTAGTAGCTGGAGTTAGTTGGGAACTTGTCCCATCAACTCCATATTTCAAACAGTAGAGGCTTTTCAAACTAGAGTATTTTTAGACAAATTTTTCAGTTTTGGTATTGCTATACCATATTTAGTTTTATTTTAGTATTGAACCTTATGGTAGGTTTTTGTCTAATTTCTGCATATTTATAGTAATATGAGCACCGTGTAGCATTCGGGGTATAGACTCGGGATGTTACAAACTTGTTATCAGAGTCTAAGGTTCAACAGAGTCCTAGGAAGTCTCAAAGCCACATCTAGTAAAATCTTGTGCATGTGTGTGTAGCATGCCACACTTATGGAAAGGAGCTTGTGAGGTATTTTAGGAAAAGTTTCCTTTCTTTTAATATTCATGTCATGCGAGTGAGCATTAGCTCTAGTTAAACTCTCTATCTAATATAAGTTTCTCTTACATTTATAGAATATGCCTCCAAAGAGGACTAACGGAAGAGGAATGGGAGACCAGCCAGAACCCCAGCCCATCCAGCCAAATCCTCTGGAGAATACATCTCCCACGCTGAGTTCAGAGAAGCTTTCACCACCTTAGCTCATTTTGTGGCAGCCCAGAATGAACGTCCAGCTATTATTCCATCCAACCCTGTGGACAACACTACTGCTGCCAGGATTTAAGATTTCACCTGAATGAACCCTCCATCTTTTACTGGGTTTAAGTCAGATGAGGACCCTCAAGAGTTTCTTGAACAGGTGCAGAAAGTTATAGATATCATAGTGGTGACTGATGTTAAGAGAGCTGAGTTGGCCGCATATCAGTTCTAGGATATGGTCCACTTATGGTTCAAATAGTGTAAAGCAGAAAGGGTTGCAGATGTAGGGCCTATAGAATGGGAGGAGTTTTCCATTGATTTTATGGATAGGTTTTTCCTATTGGTGTTGAGGGAAGCAAAGGTTTTTGAGTTTATAAATCTAAAGTAGGGCAACATGATAGTGAAAGAGTATTCTCTTAAGTTTACTTAATTAGAAAGATATGCTCCTCATGTAGTGGCAGATAGCAGATCCAGAATGACTAAGTATATGTATGGAGTGGCTAATAGTGTTGTCAAAGAGTATTGGACCGCAATATTGATTAAGGAGATGGACATATCTAGGCTCATGTTCCATGCTCAGCAGATAGAGGAGGCTAAGAATAGGAAGAAGGAGAGGAAGAATAAGATAGCAAGAACGGGTAGTTTCAACTTCGCTCGTCCTAAGTTAGAGGGTGGGATTTGTTCTTAGTTTTGCCCAAAATGCTTAGTTCTATCTCCATCCTCAGCTAGTACTCCAGTGTTAAAATTTAGAGATAGCAACAGAGATAGTGTATCAGGCCCTAAACCTCAGGGTAGTGTCATTAGTGTCCGTACCAATCCCTTTTATTAGAAATATGGTAGAAATCACAAGGGTATTTGTAGAGGGGGAAACAATGTGTGTTTTTAGTGTGGCAATCCAGGACATAGAGTCAGAGAGTTTCCCCAGTCAGGTTCTCAGGGTTAGTATAACCATCCCCCAGCTCAGTCCGATCGCCCAAATCAGTAGGGCGCCTATTTCAGTGCCACCTTTGGGCAGCGTCCAAACAGACTCTATTCTCTTCAGTCCCGATAGGATCAGGAAAGTTCTCCTAATATGGTCCCTAGTACGTTACAAGTTTTCCATTTACATGCTTATGCTTTGCTTGATCTAGGAGCTTCGTTGACCTTTGTTACTCCATATATAGTCATTGATTCCGCAGTCAGTCCCAAAATTCTAGCAAAGACTTTCTTGGTCTTTACCCTAGTGGGTAAATCTATCATAGCCCAGCGTGTATACAGGAACTATCCAATTATGATATCTCAGAAATTCACTTCAGCAGACTTAGTCGAATTAAAGATGGATGATTTTGATGTCATTCTTGGCATGGATTGGCTTCATTCCTACTATGCCTCAGTCGACTGCAGAAATAAAATTGTCCAGTTTCAGTTTCTGAATGAACCTATCCTTGAGTGAAGGGGTAGTACTTCAGCATTTATGGGTTAGCTTGTTTCTTATATCCGGGTGAGAAAAATGATATCTAAGGGATGTGTCTACCATCTTGTTAGAGAAAAACACTTTAGTTTAGAAACCCCTACTCTTGAATTAGTGTCAGTAGCATATGAATTCCTAAATGTGTTTCTCAAAGATCTTGCTGGAGTTTCTCCCAAAAGGTAAATCAACTTTAGAATAGACCTTCATCCAGATACTCAGCCTATATCTATTCCACCATACAGAATGGCCCCAACAAAACTCAGGGAGTTAAAAAAATAGTTGAAGGATCTCTGAGATAAGGGATTCATCAGACCAAGTATGTCCCCGTGGGGTGCTTCAATTTATTCGTGCGTAATAAATATGGTTCTTTCAAAATGTGTATTGATTACCATTAGCTAAATAAAGTCACGATAAAAAACAAGTACCCTCTTATTGGAATCGATGACTTATTTAACCAACTTTAGGTTGCCAGTACATTTCTAAGATAGCCCTCAGATCGGGCTATCATCAGCTTAGAGTCAGACAATGTGACATTCAAAAAATAGCCTACAGAACTCGGTATGGTCACTTTGAATTCTGAGTCATGTACTTTGGACTTACCAATACCCTAGTAGCCTTTATGGAATTGATGAACTGTGTGTTCAAGCAGTACTTGGACATGTTCATCATAGTCTTCATAGATGACATTCTTGTCTACTGTTGCAGTAAGCATGATCATATAGACCATCTCAGAATAGTGTTGCAGACTCTCAGAAACCATCAGTTATTTGTAAAATTTAGTTAGTGAGAATTTTGTCTTAGGTCAGTAGCCTTCCTTAGCCATATCATTTCCGGTGATGGCATTAGATTTGATCCCCAAAAGACCAAAATAGTTAGAAACTAGCCTAGACTCATCTCTCCATCAGATATCAAAAGTTTTTTGGGCTTGTCTGGCTATTATAATAGGTTTTTGAGGTATTTTCATATATTTCATACCCTATGGATATATTGACTTAGAAAAAAGTCAAATTATAGTGGTCTAATTCTTGAGAGAAGAGTTTTCATGGGTAGAAGACTCGACTCACTATAGCTCTATTTTTGACCTTACCAGATGGTTCAAATAGGTTTGCGGTGTATTGTGATACCTTCAGAGTCGATTTGGGATATCTTTTGATGCAGATAGATAAAGTCATATCCTACGCCTCTAGATAACTTAAGCCCTATGAAAAGAACTATCCTACTTATGATCTTGAGTTAGCAGTATTAGTGTTTGCCTTAAGAATTTGGAGGCACTATTTATATGATGTGCAAGTTGATGTGTAAAATAGACCATAAGAGCCTGCAGTATGTGTTCTTTCAGAATGATTTAAACCTCCATCAAAGAAGGTAGTTGGAGTTGTTGAAAGACTACAACATACATAACCCGTATCATCCAACTAAAGCCAATGCAGTGGCTGATGCTCTTAGTAGAATGTCTATAGGTAGTGTTTCTCATGTGGAGAATGGTAAGAAAAAGTTAGGTCAAAAAGTTCATCAGTTTGCCCGACTAGGTGTTTGCTTAGTCGATTCAGCAGAAGGTAGTATATGGGTACATAGTAATTAGAAATCATTTCTAGTTTCCGAAGTGAAGGAAAAGCAGGATATGGATCCCAGTCTAGTCAAGTTGAAGGAATTAGTCAAAGATAAAAAAGTAGAGGTTTTCTCCCAAGGGTGAGATAGGGTATTGCACTACCAGGGTCAGCTATGTATGCCAGGTGTAGATAACCTGAGGTAGGGAATTCTAGCAGAAGTGCATGGTGTACGCTACTATACTCATCCATGGGCCACTAAGATGTACCATGATTTACAGGAGATCCATTCGTGGAGTGGGATAAAGAGAGATATTATAGTGTATGTGGCTAAGTGCTTAACATGTCAGCAATTTAAAATCAATCATCAGAAGACAAGAAGGTCCATATAGGAGTTCAATATTCCCACCTTGAAGTGGGAAGAAGTGAACATGGACTTTGTGATGGGTTTGCCTCGTACTCGTCACCAGTATGATTCAGTTTGGGTCATCGTAGATAGGATGACCAAATTAGCTCATTTCCTACCTTTGAATGCATCTTATTTAGCTGAGGATTATTCCAAACTCTCTATCAGAGAGTTGGTCAGATTTCACAGTGTTCCATTATCCATTATGTCAAATAAAGGTACCCAGTTCACTTATTATTTCTGGAAGGCATTCTAAAAGGGTTTTGGTAGCTGAGATCACTTCAATATGTCCTTTCATCCTCAGAAAGATGGTCAAGCAGAAAGGACCATTCAGATTTTAGAAGATATGCTGCGAGCATGTTCGATAGACTTTAAAGGTAGTTGGGAGGACCACTTGCCTTTGATTGAATTCGCATATAACAACAGCTATTATTCCATCATTCAGATGGCTCCATTTGAGGTATTTTATGGGAGGATATCTAGATTTCCTATTGGTTGGTTTGAAGTTTGTGAGGCCATAGTAGTAGGGCCTGACTTTGTATTTGATAGCTAAGAGAAAGTTTAGTTGATCAGGGAAAGGCTTAAGATAGCTTAGAGCTAACAAAAATCTTACGCATATGTACGCAGAAAAGAACTTGAGTTTGAGATTATTGATGTTGTGTATTTGAAAATCTCTCCTATGAAAGAAATGAAGAGGTTTGGCAAGAAGGGGAAGCTCAGTCCCTATATATCAGTCCTTATCGAATTTATAGCTATTTCGTATAGGTAACTTACGAGCTTGAGTTGCCTTCAGACTTAGCTTCAGTGCACCCAGTGTATTATGTGTCATTTCTTAAGAAATGCATAGGTGACCTAGCAGTCATAGTCCCTATAGAGGGAATAGATATTCAGAATTGCCTCTCTTATGAAGAGATTCCAGTCGAAATCCTTGATTATCAAATTTACAGACTGAGGAACAACAAAGTCCCTTTAGTCAAAGTTCTTTAGCGGAATTAGTCTGTTAAGGGAGCTACTTGGGAAGCAGAAGAAGACATGCGGACCAAGTAACCTCACCTCTTCTCCACAAACTCAGACTCAATCCAAGGTAATAGATTTCCCTTTAATTTACTCAGTCTCATGTTTAGATATAGCTATAAACATGGTATTTATTAGCATTGCATACTATTCATATATTCACAAATAAGTTCAGTCATGTACTCATGAATCAAACATGCATGTCCAGTATATAAGCTCAGTTTATCAGCAAATCTCAGTTATGTATTCTTGAATTATATTAAGCTATGTACGTATGCTTCAGATATACGTATTTAGTATGATAATTCAGTATATCAATATTCTCAGTCATGAAATCATACTTCAGCTGTGTATGTCCAGTGTCTAAATCCAGTCTAATAGTATTCTCAGCTTAGTCAGTCTCATTCCAAGACGAATATACCCTAGGGGGAGATATTGTAAGACCCCACAAAATCCTAAGCTTAACTTAGTATTTCAAGCTTGATAAGGGGTCCTAGACTTAGAAATTTTTAGCTAAGTATTCAAACTTAGTGTAATTTTTGTCTTCGTAAGTTGGTAACTCTATTTCATGACCTCTATGACCATAAAATATTAATCTTTAGGTTAATTCATGATTAGGAATGTCAGTAGGTGTTCCTGGATGAGTTTCATATTTCTTGGACCTCGTTTGAACCACATTTGGAAATCCAAAATAGTGTGTCGACGCGATCTCGGCGCATTGCGGTGGCCATCACGTCTATCAATATTTATCTTTTCTCCCAGTGGTAATTTCCTTTGAATCAACATGGACTCGACGCGGCGCATTGGCTATCTCATCGATACGACGCGGTATGTTGGTCTGCACGTCGGTAGTTCAATTTTCAGTCATTAAAATGCCACATCTTTGGGGGTGATTGGGTCTTTTTCCTACATCCTTCATCGCCAATAAAATGAGATTTAGCCCTCAATTAGCAAATTGTATTCATTCTTTCTCAAAATACTCAAGAACAAAAACCTTACGAGATTAAATTTCAAGTTTAAGGCTCAAGATTCCACCATTAATCTTCAAGAATTTAGCAACCAAGGTATGTCACGTGTTCATCCAAGGGTTCCTTCCACCATTGGAGTCCAAGAAACTCTTTTAAATTTCAAGTAGCTTATTTTATGCTTTCTATGATTTGGATACAAATGTATTGATGATTATAATATTTATTGGATTTCTATTCCATGATTACATGCAAGATTTATGTAAAAAACTATTATGTATGTATTATCATGTGAAATCATGTTATAACCTTGAAATTATGGTGCTCATATATTGATTAGTACTATGTGCATATACAATACCTTTCAAGTGTTTAATGAGTTGTTCATGAGAAGTAAATAATGAAATTATATCATGTTAGCATGTATTAAACTTCATGTCATGCAAGTGTTTGCTAAAATGTCATAATGAATGAATGATGATCAAGTAGTTATTTATCATGTTTCAAGATTGTGCCATGTCTTATAATTTATACTATCAAATCTTAGGGGTATTTAATACCCGATAATTTAGCTGATTACCTAGAGTCATGGTCAGTCATAGGATAGTGTCAATCATGTTATGATCAGTAGAGTCAGTATCAGTCTAGTCTAGTTCAGTATTCAGTTCAGACCTTAGTAAATTCAGTTAGTTAACAGAGTTTAGTAGTATTTGGTTAGTTAATGAAACTCAGTGAACTCAGTTTAGTTCAGTTAAACAGTATGATTAGTAGCATGTTAGGGAAACAACTAATACCACTAGGTTTTGGGATTCACTTATGTAATTGATCTTTATTTTATTTATTCCACATTATTTTATTTATATTATTGAGTAGTCCGTTAGTAGCCGTTCTAGACTATGGGTTGGGCTTTCTTACTGGTGCATTATAGTAGGCGCCATCATGACCTGAGAAATTAGGTCATGATAAATTGGTACCAAAGCATAGGTTTCATCAGTGTATTAGTACAAAAGTTTAATGTTTGTAGTCTAGTAGATCTGTGTGGAGATGTCCGTAACCTATCATTGGGAGGCTACAAGGAAATTTTAGGTAATTCACTTCTTGAATCCTTATCATATGTTCGTATTACTATAAAACTAGAACAAATCCTTTGAATCCATTTTTCCCTTAATGAATAATGCAATATGGGCGAAGATATGGAAAAATATGGACGAGATTATAGCACACCTTTTTAAAGTTTCATCATTACGTCTGACTAAAGAGTCAGAGATGGATATTAAGATCTTCAGCATTAGCAAAAGGATTTAGGGCCAATTTAGGCTCCAGTTGAGATCGTGACTACTACAACCTTTGACGTTCAGTATTAAGAATCTGAGTCATATTGTAGGTCCCTCACAACTATTGATGATAGATGATTCATCGAGTATTTCTTACACTAGAGTTTTATCTATTATTTTTTATCAGGGCTGATTATTATTTTTTTATTATGATATTCGATTTCTCGAGTGGGAAAGACTTATTCCTATGTTATATCCTTCTAAGATTGGCATGGTCCATGGAATCATTAGAGGTTTAGCATTGCTACTCCATTTGGTATCGGTGTACTTGATAGCAGCTGGGTCTTCCTTCCCTTAGGTTATTGATTATGAGAGGACCATAGAGAGAACATGTATTGAGGCTTATGGAAGTGGCGACAAGAGGCCAAGCCATCAATATATAGCTATTGGTATTGTATTTTGAAGTGAGGCTCCTCTCGATTGGTTTAGCTTTATTTGCAGCCCATCGGTTCTACATAAAAGTATTTTAGACTATGAGATAGTCAATCAAACAGGGTTAGCATATATTCCCCGCTAGCCTAGAGTATATAAGAAAGGCTATGATTGTGGAAGGATGGACATAATTCTAAAGATTTTTACTAGCGTCAGTTGTCCAACTATTTGATCTCAGTTTGTGTCCCTGCCATGGTGATGCTTCAGAAATTTCTTTGACTATAAAGAGTTCGACTACTGATCTAGAAAGTGTTCCCAACATGGAATTTCTAGTCATTTATCTCATTCAGATCAGCCTCGTGATGCTGTGGTATCTTCAGTTAGAGATAGTATGCATCGTGCCTTGGTTAATGATCCACTCAGTCAGTTTGACTTGGACCCATTAAAATTTGTTTTCCTTATGCCCATCAAGAATATGATTATGGATGTCACCATGATTAGTGTGCTTTTATTTCCTGCATTTATCTTTTATTATATGTATTGGGGTTTTTCATTTCCATTGATGATTATATTCCTTGATGAGTTCATATTGATTATTATTTGCCTTGTTATTGAATTCATGATTATATGAATACTCCCGTGGTTTATTTTTTTTAGTAATGGATGAAGTAGATCTGTGCGGATGTTTCTGATTATAAGTGTAGCATTTGGGTTCTAGTCTGATTTATCTTGGAACATTGGCCTTGTTATGGCCCTTGAGTCGTACATGATACTGATGTTTATTTTGGTACCGCCTATTCATTATATTGATATGGATATTGCGGTTGTCATTGCTATCACTGCTTGAGGTTATTGATATTATTTGATATTATTGCTTGATGTAACTGATCCTCGCTGGGTAGCTATTTAGACTAGTGTTATCTAGTTAGAATTTCATTTTGTGATTTTATTCGGTGGCTTGAGTAGATATAACCCGATTTGATTATTTTTTCCCATAGCACGGTGAGGTTTATTTTTCCCTCTTGGTTAGTTGTGTTAGACTGATTGGGGAATATATTGTGGTATCAAAGGTGAGTTGACCTTCCATGATTCTGTGTGTTTTTTAAGTTGGTAATTTAGTTATATTGCTTGTTATTGAGTATGATATTCTTAGACTTACTTCCTGGGTGGCAAAGTGATGTTGGGCATATTTATACATCTAAGCACCATAACATACCCATGTTTTAGCTAAGTTTTGAAAATAAAATACATAAGTCTTGCACTTTTAGTCCATTTTTAAGTAAGTGAGCTGACCTATGTGATTAACATGCTTTTCAGGTACTAATGAGGAAGATTTCAGCACTTTGGGGACCTGCGGACAGCAATGGAAAACTTCACATAAAAGGGAGGACTGAATGTGATGCATGGGAACTTTTTCCCGGGCAAACTCAGTATTTTTAAATAGTTAAGGATTGCAGTAGAAATTTATTAGAGAAGGATGTTATTAAAAAGCTTTATTGCTGAATTTTTAGGGATTATTCAATTTCAGATTCTGTAATATTTTGGAACAGAGGAAAAAACGCTAGCTTGAGGACAGAGTCTCTCAATTTCGCTAGTGATCTTCATCACCAAGATCATTCGTTGTTTTGGTATGATGAATATTTCTATGTTGATTTCTGTTTTATTCATGAGTAGCTAAGCTTCTTGTTAGGGTTATGGAAACCTTGTAGTATACTCTCTATTGCTATGGGTTTTTGAATTTATGATATGTCATGCCACTTATATCATTACTCTCTTCGTTTTGATTGAATTCTCGTGGTTGCAAACATAGGGAATGCGCCATTATAGCAATAACTTGTTCGATAGAAAAGTTACTGTTTGGAAAAGAGAGTGTGACAAGAAAATAGGGTTTCCAACCTCTATTTTACACGTTAATGCCCTAGCAGGATTAAGTCTTGGAGAGTTCGTACAATTTGTTGTACACCTTAGATTCGAAAGAACTAAGGTGAATAAATCCTTGATGGTTGAAAAACACTTGGATTTAGAATTAGAATACATCTCTCTATAAGTGCATGCATGTATAAAATCGGTATTACTCATAGTTAATAGAGAATTAGAAGCTACAACGTGGATATAACCCCAACTTGTCATTCTTTGTGATCAACTATTATTGCATATATCGTCTCATTCGTTACACTAATAGTATTATTGTGAACTTAAACCAAAAACCCCCCTATTCTTGGAACCTTCGACCAACAGTCTAATAATAATTGCAATACTTATTGACCATAGTATTCCTTATGGGATTCGACACCCAACCCAGTTGGGTTCTATATTTGACAGCGACCGCTTACACTTTCTAACGAGAGTTGTAATTTGGGCGTATCAAATTTTGGCACCGTTGGCGGGGAGTTCGGTTGTCAACTAAGTTTGTGATAGTTAATAGACCCTTTGGTCAAAGATTCTCAAATTTTATTTTTTGTTAGTTGTTTTTGTTTTGTTCAGGTTTGGTGGAGTACAAGCCAAATACACTAAGATCTAGTCAACCATTATTACCTATAAATCCTGAACCACAGCTCATTGGCAGAATGGATGCACAACGAGACATTGAAAGGATGGCCACTCAACAGGAGCAGGCTAGATTAGCTGCATTGGCAGCTACGCAAGTAAATCAACAGAATGCTGATAACCCAGGTCGGGTACCAAATCTTGAGGATAAGGACCTGGGTGATGATGAGTTATTAAATCCAAGGCGTGCAGATGATGTGGTTGCACCAGTGAACAGGAATGTAAACAGAGATCGTCAAGCTAGAATGAGACCTGAACGCCGAGCTGTGTGGTTGCGTTTGATGATGATGATGACGACTTGGATAGGGCTGGTGGCACAGGGCTATTATTCCTCCGCCCTTGGCACTCGGAGCCAAGTTCAATATCACTAGCACCATGATCTAGCTATAGCAACTCAAAGTGTTATTTGGTGGACTTACAGGCGACGACCCGAATATGCATCTAATTAATTTTATCTCAACATGCAAATCGTTTAACAATCCAGGGGTTGGATAGAATGCAATACGGCTGCGCTTATTTCTATTGTCTCTATCTGGAGAGGCAACTCTATAGTTAAACGGGATAACTCCTGACTCTATTACTAATTGGAGGCAACTGAAAGAAGCTTTCCTAGAAAGATTCTTTCCGCCATCCAAGAGAGCACAATTAAGAGATGAGATAAGCAATTTCAGACAACTTCCAACTGAAGCTCTCCACGAGACATGGGAGAGGTTCAAGAAGAAGCTTATGTGGTGCCCAAATCATCAGATGACCAATGTCCACTTGATGGAAATATTATATAGGGCTTTGAACTCAGTAACTAAGCCAGTGGTAGATAACGCTGCGGGTGGGTCATTCATGGACCTTACTTTTATAGAGGCATGTGATATGCTTGATCGTATGACAAAGCAGAGTAGAGCTTGGCATACCAGGGATTCTGAGGTAGCAAGCTCTACTGTATCTAGTGGCATGACGGCAGAACAGAGGCGAAGAGATGAGGAACGTGACCAGGATATGGCTTACATGAAAATGCAGATGGACCTTCTTACCAAGCATTTATTATCAGGAAAGACAGAAAAGGTCAAGGCAATTGTATCACAGGGAAGAGATGACTCCGATTCTGAGTAGGAAGCAAATTACTTGAATAATCAGGGGGGTTTTCGAGGCAATGTCCAAGGAAACCAAGGTTGGAACTATTATGAAAAATCCGGATACAAGGACCGAGACTAAGGGAATTGGAAGAATAAGAATGACAGGAGCGGTTTGTATGTCCCTCCTGGAAATCATGAAGCTATTACACCTAGCTCTGGGAAGATGTCCATGGAGGACATGATAGCTAAGCTGTTGAAAGGAGTGGAGGCAACCAACATGGGAGTAGCTGAGGTAAAAAATGATTTGTCCTCAATGAATCAATTAGTTGACTCGCATTCCACTTCAATAAAATAGCTAGAACAACAAATGAGTCAACTATCGGCGATATTCAATCAAAGGAAAGTTGGCACTTTACCAAGTGACACTGTGCAAAATCCAAGGAAGGATGGATCATGTTTGGCTATTACAACCAGGAGTGGTAAGGTGTTGGAAAATTAATCCAAGGGCAAGCCTGTAGTTGATAGTATGGAGGAGAATGTTGTCGAAGCAGATTGTGATGATTCTGTAGAAGTTGAAAATCAAAAAGAAAACGTTCATGATACTACACCTAGATGCCAGCAGTCTGAAAAGATTGATAATGGGAAGCACAATATAAAGGAAGTGGTGGAGAAAACTCTTCCAAATCTACCACCACCTTTTCCTCAGAGATTGAAAAAGAAGGCTGATGACACCAGGTTCAGTAAATTCATGACCATGCTGAAGCAGCTGACTATAAATGTGCCTTTGGTGGAGGCATTGGAGAAAATGCTAGGGTATGCCAAATTCATAAAGGACCTTTTGACAAAAAAAAGGGCAGTGAGCTATGAACTGAAAGATAATTTTCATCATTGCAGTGCGATTGCCATGAGGTCTTTGGTACAGAAGAAGGCAGATTCGGGTGCTTTCACTATTTATTAAAGCAGATTATGATGATTCTGTAGAAGTTGAAAATCAGGATGGGATCGTTCACGATACTACACCTAGATGTCAGCTGTCTGAAAAGCTTGATAATGGGAAGCACAATAAAAAGGAAGTGGTAGAGAAAACTCTTCCAAATCCACCACCACCTTTTTCTCAGAGACTGAAAAAGAAGGCTGATGACACCAGGTTCAGTAAATTCATGACCATGCTGAAGCAGCTAACTATAAATGTGCCTTTGGTGGAGGCACTGGAGCAAATGCCAGGGTACGCCAAATTCATGAAGGACCCTTTGACAAAGAAAAGGGCAGCGAGCTATGAACTGGCAGATAATTTTCATCATTGCAGTGCCATTGCCACAAGGTCTTTGGTACAGAAGAAGGCAGATCCGGGTGCTTTCACTATTCCTTGCACGATTGGATCGTTAGACTTTTCTAAGGCTTTATGTGATCTAGGGGCTAGCATTAATTTGATGTGACTAGCCATTTATAGATCGTTGGGGTTGGGTGATCCTACACCAACCAACATGCGGCTTGTAATGGCAGATAGATCGGTAAAACGGCCTGTTGGTATCTTCTATGATGTATTAGTGAAGGTTTCTACCTTTATTTTTTCTATAGACTTTGTTATTTTGGATTGCGAGGTGGATTTTGAGGTGCCCATAATCTTGGGTCGACCTTTCCTCGCAACAGGAAGTGTGCTTATTGATCTGCGAGCAAATGAACTCTTATTTTGGATAAACGACGATTTGGTACGTTTTGTTGTATACAAATCAATGAAGCAGCCCAAAGATATGAATGTGATCTCTATAGCTGATGTTTATTATGAGGATGAGAAGGAATTATCTTTAGAGAAGCAGCTTTCTGTTGAGCCATTGGCTGCTGTGCTTTTAAACTTTGAGCGTGAGGATGTTGAAGAGCACAAAAAGGCTATCTATGCTTTGACAGGAATGGAGTCGTATTCATATGCCCCCAAGAAGCTAGACCTTGACCTTAAGAATCGACCTTCACCACCGGCAAAGCCATCCATTGAAAAACCACCTATGCTAAAATTGAAAGAGCTACCCAGTCATCTAAGGTATGCGTTCTTGGGAAGTGGAAATACACTACCGGTTATTATTGCTGCTGATTTATAGGAACAATAAGTAGAGGCTCTTATCTCTGTTCTGAAGAGGTATAAAAGAGCTATTGGTTGGACTATTGCTGATATCATTGGTATCCCTCCGGGCATATGTATGCACAAGATTCAGCTCGAGAAAGATTGCGTACCCACTATTGAGCATCAGCGTCGTCTGAACCCACCTATCCAAGAGATGGTGAAGAAAGAAATCATAAAGTGGTTAGATGCAGGGGTGGTGTATCTAATCTCAGACAGTAAATGGGTGAGTCCTGTACAATGTGTGCCCAAGAAAGGGGGCATGACAGTAGTAGCGAACAAAAAGAATGAGCTAATTCCACTCAGGCCTGTCACTGGGGGGAGGGTGTGTATGGACTACCGGAAGCTAAACTCGTGGATATTAAAGGACCACTTCCCAATGCCATTCATGGATCAAATGCTTGATCGATTAGCAGGAAAAGGATGGTTCTGTTTCTTGGATGGTTATTCCGGATATAATCAGATTTGCATTGCTCCTGAAGATCAGGAGAAGACCACTTTTACATGCCCATATGGTACTTTTTCATTCAAACGAATTCCATTTGGGCTATGTAATGCACCTGCCACTTTTCAGTGGTATATGATGTCCATTTTCTCTGATATAGTTGAAGACACCTTGGAGATGCTTATGGATGACTTTTCGGTTATAGGTGACTCATTTGAATCATGCTTGGCAAATCTGAGTACGGCTTTGTAGCAATGTGTGGAATTCGATCTGGTGCTAAATTGGGAGAAGGGCCATTTCATGGTTTATGAAGGCATTATTCTCGAGCATAAGGTCTCTGAAAAGGGAATTAAAGTTGATCGAGCCAAGATTGAAGTTATCAAGAGACTACCACCTCCAATTTCTGTGAAGGGGGTTCGTAGTTTTCTCGGTCATGCTGGCTTTTATCGGAGGTTTATTAAAGACTTCACCAAGATTGCAAACCCATTATGCAAACTTTTGGAGAAGGAAGCAAAGTTTCACTTTGGTGCAGATTGCTTGAAGGCATTTGAATGCCTCAAGGGGAAGCTAGTTGAAGCCCCTATTATTGTAGCACCTGATTGGTCTCTACCCTTTGAAGTTATGTGTGATGCAAGTGGTGTAGCCTTGGGTGCTGTACTTGGTCAGAAAAGAGAAAAGCTATTTCATCCAATCTACTACGCGAGTAAGGCCTTGAATGGAGCACAAAAGAACTATACCGTCACTGAATAAGAGCTTCTAGCGGTTGTTTATGCTTTCGAAAAGTTCCGTGCTTACTTGTTGGGAACCAAGGTAGTGGTTCATACAGATCATGAGGCTCTAAGATATCTGATGGCAAAGAAGGATGTTAAGCCAAGGCTAATTAGGTGGGTGTTACTGCTTCAAGAATTTGATTTCGAGGTAAAGGATAGAAAAGGTTGTGAAAACTAAGTAGCTGATCATCTATCTAGACTTGAGAGTGAGCACACAGTGCAGACTGACCTTGATATTGATGATGCATTCCCAAATGAAGAAATTCTAGCAACTATGGTGGAAAACTTATCGTGGTATGCAGATTATGCCAACTACATGGTGAGCGAAGTGATTCCTGAGCATCTCTCCTTTCATCAAAATAAAAAGTTCATGCATGATGTGAAACATTACTTTTGGGATGAGCCTTATCATTTTCAACGATGTGCTGATGGTATTATTAGGCGGTGCATCCCAGATGTAGAGGTGCCTAGCATATTGGAAGCAAGCCATGCTTCCCAAGTTGGAGGTCACCATGCAGGTGATCGGACGGCCAAGAAAGTACTGCAAAGTGGCTACTATTGGCCTTTATTATTCAAGGATGCTTACGATTTTGTAAGAAGATATGATCAGTGTCAGCGGCAAGGTTCTATTTCAAAGCACCATGAGATGCCCATATCCAAAATGCTTAAAGTAGAGTTATTCGATGTCTAGGGTATTGATTTCATGGGTCCATTTGTGAGCTCATTTGGGATGAAATATATCCTAGTTGTTGTGGATTATGTATCCAAATGGGTCGAAACAGTCGCGCTAGCCGATAATGAAGGTAAGACTATTGTGGCATTCTTAAAGAGAAATATCTTCTCTCATTTTGGGGTACCTCGTACCATCAAAAGCGATGGAGGATCACATTTCTGCAACAAGCTATTCAGAGCTGTATTGGCAAAGTATGGGCTTAAGCAACATAAGGTAGCTACACCGTACCACCCACAAACTAGTGGGCAGGTGGAGGTTTCAAATCGGGAAATCAAGCTGATCCTTGCTAAGACTATGAATGCCAGCAGGAAAGATTGGTCCAGGAAATTGGACGATGCCTTATGGGCATATAGGACCGCGTTTAAAACACCAATTGGCATGTCACCATACCAACTAGTTTATGGAAAGGCTTATCACTTGCCAATTGAGCTAGAACATAAAGCAATGTGGGCACTGAAGCAGCTTAACCAAAAATGGGATGATGTTATAGATATGAGATTGGGACAGCTGAATGAGATGGATGAATTCCGTCTAAATGCACATGAAAGAGCAGATCTTTACAAGGAAAGAATGAAAAAGTACCATGATCGGAGGCTTATTCAATGAAACTTTTAGAAAGGTGATTTGGTACTTCTTTTCAACTCCAGACTGAAGCTGTTTCCAGGTAAGTTGAAGTCTAAATGGTCTGGTCCATTCAGAATCAGCCAAGTTTACTTATCTGGAGTAGTGGAGTTAGAACACGATGATGGTAGTGTCTTTAAGGTGAATGGCCAAAGAGTGAAACTATATATTGGTCCAACCGACTCGATAAAATGTATAGCCACCATATATCTTGATGAAGTCTGAGTAATCAAGATAACTATGTTGTGCCGCGATAATAAATCAAGCGCTTCATGGGAGACAACCCATCATTTTTAATCATTTTTGTTTTACTAGGAGTTTGTTGTTGATAAATAAAAAATCAAAAAGAAGAGTCGAGCCACGACCAAAAATAAGGTGCTTGGTGGGAGGCAACCCATCCTTCTAATCATTTTTGCTGTTTTTGATTAAGTGTAGGTGCATGAAGCACAAAGGAGGAGATTAGACCCAATTTTGATTTAGAAGTGAGTCATGTAAATGGTGGTAAGTCTAGGAATGATGGAACAATACAGGTAAGTGGGAGTTCTCAAATGTGTAAGGTTCAAGTATGATTTGCATTAGAGTCGTGCCTCGAGTTATGTAGGTTCGACCCAAAGAAAAAGTTTTGTGGTGCTACTTTATTTTGTGACCCCGAGGTATGACCTTTTTCAACCAGGAGTGCGTCGTTTTTCCAATTGCCTACGCCAACATAGGCAATAGGCGAGGCGCCACCTATGCCAACATAGGCAATAGGCTAGCTGCCGCCTATGCCAACATAGGCAATAGGCTAGGCGCCGCCTATGCCATTGCCTATGCTCACTGCCTCACATAAGAAATAGGCTAGGCATCGCCTATGCCAACATAGGAAATAGGTTAGGCGCCGCCTACTTATGCTTAGGCAATGCCATAGGCACTGCCTACTTATGCTTAGGCAATGCTATAGGTGCCGCCTATCAACATAATTTTTGCCTACTGACCCGTTTGTGAATGGACCAACCCGACCCATGGCTCATCCTTTAAATATATCCTCTACCTTTAAACACCACTCAATTTTTCTTAAACCTAGGCGCTGCCCAAGTATCCTTAACCTCTCTAAGCCCTTTTCTTTTCTCATCTAATTGTGCAAGCACACCTTCCCGATTCATCACGAGTTTATCACCAAGTAACATGGCTCCGAAAGGACGACAGGGAAAAGAGAAAGTATCCACCTCTCAAAAAGGTCACAAAAGGTCATGGAAGGACCAGGCTGATTCCTCATCTCATCAAGTGCCTCGACACACTTTTGGGATCAAATGGGTTCTGGAGGAGGAAGGTAAGGAATGGTATAGAAACAATAAAGTGATGAAATATGTACATGTGGATTTGATGCAGAAGGAAAGTTTAGCAAAGAGCTTCCCTCGCATTTTGGCAAAGATTATGGCACTAAATCTTGACTTTATCTTCCGCGATATGGGAAAATGTAATATTGATTTGACTCGAGAGTTTTATGCCAACTGGTCCCCAAGGACTACGGGAAATGAAGTAAAGATTCGGGGGCAAGTCTTGCAATTGAATGCTGATTTCTTCAACTCTTTCCTGGGTACTCCAAGTGTGGATCCATCACCAATCAAGGAGCTCTACAACAGACCTCCCTATAGAGCCATCAGACATACATTGTGTGGATCAAGGTCCATGACCCGGTGGACTCGTCACAAAGTTAATGGTAGTCACAATACTTACCCATATACTTGTTTGAACAGAGAAGCTTGCATATGGTTAAGAATAGTGAACTCCAGCTTGATTCTTGGGACATAATACACGAAGGTCACGCGTGATTGAGTCTTCTTGGTATATGCTCTAATGACAAATGTTCCCATCAACATTGGTGCAGTTATACGAATGTCGATGCGAAAAGCACGAGTGCACAAAAGGTCCCATTTCAGTTTCGGCAATTTGTTAACTGCAATCTTAAGGAAAGTGCACATTGAGAAGGAGCCAGCAAACCATAAGTTGCCACATAATCCGAAGAAGGTATATCTCACAAAAATCAAAGATCCAGAAACTGGTCAAGGCATCAACCTTACCACTGCTGAGAGACATGCTCGAGATGAGAGTTTTTTTTGCCATCTGTATGTTATGACTCGGTTCACTATGATGAATAGGGGTCGTGTGCCGACTGATGCAGAGCTTCGACAGTTGGACTATGACTACCCGCTTAATGAGCATGCTTGGGCCATGTGTGGAGTGGGGGTAAATTTTGAGGAACCTCTAGATGATGATGTGCCGACAGACGATGATCACCAACTGCTAGACTCTGATGTGGAGGACAACTCTGATGATGAAGACTCTGATGATGATTCTGATACAGGGGGTATGACCCGGATGTAGAGGAGGAGTCTAACTAACTAGGTTTTTGCTTATTTATTTACACTGAGGGCAGTGTGTTCCGTATAAGTGTGGGGTGCGGGTATATGTTTGCAGATTGTCTTGTCTGCTGTATTACGTACTGCTTGCTTTATTCTATAGTTGTTTTGATTGAGTCGTAGTTAGTTAGTTGTAATTAGTCAGATTTTTGCATGAAATTGTTCTTATAGACGGCATGGCATTATAATAGGAGTTTATGCTGAATCACTACTATTGAAACATTTAGGCTCTAAGTTGTGACTCATTCTGTGATAATTGCTTGTGGTGTAATTAATTCATCTGTTGGGTTAAGAATCTATAATGCTCCTAATTAAGTTGACCATATGCCATGTGCGTGTAAGGTTATTGTATATTCTTTGTTGTGACTGATGCTACAACTTGCCTGGTGTGTGTGTGAAGTGAAATAAAGATTGTGAGTTTAGGAGATGATTTAGGCATTTCTTTGGCAGCCCTGATTTTTTTATCTTCTTTTTACCTACCTTTGTACATTGTCCTAGTGAACACCCTTTGAGCCTTTAGCTATTTTCTTTGGCAACCTCATATGTAGCCTAATCCATTTTTTTTGAAAAGACCATAATTTGATCCAAAAACTCCCAAGCTCTTTAAATTGTAGAATTAAGTTGAGTAAAAAGTGTGGCAAAATAAGAGAAAAATGGTGAAAGTGATGCCCCAAAGTTTAGTTATTGGTACATAAAAATTCTGTGATCAAGGGTGGCTATCATAGGGATGCTTAATAAGAAAAAAATAAAAGAAGAGCAAAATAAAAAAAAAAATAAAAAAAGAGAGTTGTATATTCCCATCATTGTGATTCTGATTGAGTAACAAAATGGGTGAAAGGGGGTTGGTAGATGAAAGGAAGGTATAATGGTTGTTAAAAGTTAGTGTAAATGGCATAATGTAGTGTATTAAAGCGCTTAGGGAACATAGTCACCATTTCTGGCCAAAATAGTCCTACCTGTCCCTTTAGCCTACATTACAACCCGTAAAGACCTATTTGATCCTAACCTTAGAATTCTGATATTAGTAGAGCATTACACTAAGGGCAAACATATGGTCATCAGTTGTAATCTAAGAATTCTTTGTGAGAGTGAGAGAAAGCAAAGTCTTATACGCATGTTTCTGAAAAATGCAAAACTATGAGTGATTATGGGTAACATTTTGTGTGAGCGCACATGTTTGATGATTGTTGGGTAGTTTTATACGATTTTCTTTGGATTAACTTGTGTATACGAATTAACCAACTTAATGAGTCTATGTTGTAGGGTGAGTTGTTTCTAGTAATGATCAAGAAATCTACTCTTTGTTAATAATTGTCGTGTATGTCTTGCAGAAAATTTTGTGTTGCTCTTGTAAAGTTTAGTTAGGTATTCGCATGGATGTACTATTTTGTTCGAGGACAAACAAAGCGTTAAGTGTGGGGTGGTGATGTTAGGCGCATTTATACGTCTAAGCACCATAACTTACCCATGTTTTAGCTAAGTTTTGAGAATAAAATACATAAGTCTTGCACTTTTAGTCCTTTTTTAAGTAAGTGAGCTGACCTATGTGATTATCATTCTTTTCAGGTACTAATGAGGAAGATTTCAGCACTTTGGGGACCTGTGGACAGCAAAGAAGAACTTCACATAAAAGGGAAAGCAGCTTTTGGACTGAATGTGATGCATGGAAACTTTTTACCGGGCAAACTCAGTATTTTTAAATAGTTAAAGATTACAGTAGAAATTTATTAGAGAAGGATGTTATTAAAAAGCTTTATTGCTGAATTTTTAGGGATTATTCAATTTCAGATTCTGTAATATTTTGGAATAGAGGAAAAAATGCTAGCTTGAGGATAGAGAGAGAGAAACGTGTTTCTCTCTCAATTTCGCTAGTCATCTTCATCACCAAGATCATTCGTTGTTTTGGTATGATGAATATTTCTATGTTGATTTCTGTTTTATTAATGAGTAGCTAAGCTTCTTGTTAGGGTTATGGAAACCTTGTAGTATACTCTCTATTGCTATGGGTTTTTGAATTTATGATATGTCACGCCACTTATGTCATTACTCTCTTCATTTTGATTGAATTCTCGTGGTTGCAAACATAGGGAATGCGCCAATATAGCAATAACTTATTCGATAGAAAAGATACTATTTGGAAAAGAGAGTGTGACAAGAAAATAAGGTTTCTAACCTCTATTTTACACGTTAATGCCCTAGCAGGATTAACGTCTTGGAGAGTTCCTACAATTTCTTGTACACCTTAGATTCGAAAGAACTAAGGTGAATAAATCCTTGATGGTTGAAAAACACTTGGATTTAGAATTAGAATACGTCTCTCTATAAGTGCATGCATGCATAAAATCCGTATTACTCATAGTTAATAGAGAAGTAGAAGCTACAAGGTGGATATAACCCTAACTTGTCATTCTCTGTGATCAACTATTATTACATATATCGTCTCATTCGTTACACTAATAGTATTATTGTGCACTTAAACCAAAAAACCCCTTATCTTGGAACCTTCGACCAACAGTCTAATAATAATTGCAATACTTAGTGCCATAGTATTCCCTGTGGGGTTCGACACCCAACGTAGTTGGGTTCTATATTTGAAAGTGACTGCTTACACTTTCTAACTAGAGTTGTAATTTGGGCGTATCACAAAGTCTTTTGTTTTGGTTATCCCTACAGATATAACCCATTTGTGATATTGACCTATTTTAAGGTCCATTCTTTGGTTATGACTATTTTATTGCCCGATAGTGGTTTTGACATCGATATTGAGGGGTCATGGATTCGTCTCTTATATTTGATGGCTTCATTCCCTTTTGATGGTTTTCCCTTATTATTAGTGTCGAGAGTAGATACTCCCTTCTTGTTGTGATATGATTTTGTCTTAAGTAGAGTTGGAAAGTTAGAGATAGGTTGCCTTTCTTGTGATCGCTTCTTAAGTTGAAAAATTGGAAATTCCTTACCTTGAGTTGTTGATTTTCTGGTGGTGGTCTTAATTTTGACCTTGGTTCGGGATTGATATATTTTTTCTTTCATGATGTGATTTTTGGGTGGATTCATGAAATCCTAATTCTAGAGTTTTTCCCTCCTAATGAGGCATGGTAGAGTATTTCTCCTCGATAATATGTGCCTATTACTACTCGTTGCTGAGATGGAGTATTGGACTAATTAGTTCTGGATTAAGTTGTATTTCTCTGAGTTTCTAGAATCTTTGCCTTCGCTAATATGGTTTGTAGCCTTGGGAATATTTTTTAAGTATGTTTTATAGATCGTGCCCTCCAGTAGATATGGGGTAGGTTATTTGCATTTTAAACGATAATTTGTCCTATTGCTATATTTCTATACTGTGGTTTTGTATGATTTATCTCAAATATGTCAGAATTGGATACTAACGTCGATTTGAATAGTTGGTAATGATATAGGTTTATTGTTTCAGTTTTGACTTGGCACTTTGGAATGATGATTTGAATGTTGTGATGAACATGGAGTATTGATGCCTATCCATCTTCAGGTTTGGTATGGGTAGTTCAAATCGAGCGATTCAGCCTTGGTATTGAGATTTACGCTTAGTGTTGTAGAGCTTGCGTGTATCTTTCATTTTGGATTTGTCTTAGTTAAGATTTAATTTATAAGGTAGTTGAGCATACTCCGTGGTTGCCTATTGGGTCTTCTCGACTTTGGATGGATTACAAATGATAAGTGTTCAGATGATAACCCACGAACCCGATATTAGTTCGTTTAGCTTTAATCTCGAGTCTCTAGTTTTCTTTGAGAATTTTGGATAATATACTCAGTGGGAGTAATACACTTGAGATGGATTCAATATGGCTTTATTCTCATTTGATGGGACATCATGGACCAAAAATTTAGTGATGAGTAGTTATACCTTAGATTTTGAGATTTTAGCTTTATTTTTATTCGGACTGGTTGCAGCATTCGCATAGATTGCATTCCTTGATTATCTCCATTTGTGTGCTCAGATAGTACCTTATGAGTTTATTCTTATATTTCTCATATGGACTTTCAGTGGATCAACTTTAATTTTTCAAGTTTTTGATGATGAGATTGTACGGGTGAAACTCAGGTAATTTTCCTCCTTGCTCGGAGTCGATAGCAGGAAGGGATTAGTAGAAGAAGATTATGTTTGGATTTGGGAGTCAGTGGTATGACTTATGACTTGGGTTAGTTCGACTTAGATAAGCCTTTGTTGATTTGTATAGGTATCGATTGGTATCATTGTCCTATCGTTTAGATTTGTGTGCATCAGTTTTTTCAGTTGGGATAGAGGCTAGTTAGTAGTTGAATTAAGTTTTGGCAATTTGGAAAGAAAAGTGAGTGTGTTGGTTGAAAAAGGGATACTTGTGGAAAAATCCCTTGCAAGTGTTCTCTCCTCATAGAGGTTACTTGAAAAATCATGTTCGTAGCATATAGGCCCAGTACCTCATCCTTTTGAGCTTTTAAGATTCTTTCAATCCATTGACTTTCGGGGACGAAAGTCCTTTTAGTAGTGGATGTTGTAATGACCTTCTGGTCATTTTTCATCTTTCCACTTATCTTCACCATTAGTGTTTCTCCATAGATGCCCCAAGTCATTTATGACTTGCTGGGACTGATGGTTCAGTTATTGGGTAGTTCATTTGATTTTTAGAGACAATTCCTTATTTTGAAGTCTTCATTGATTCCAAATGGCCATCGGGTAAAAACTTCAGTGAAACAATCTCAAACACAAATTTTGATCGTGTCAACTGATCCGACATATCAATTTTAGTCCAGGTAGACCTTTAATTCTTGTTCCAATGTACCTGAGTTCATTTCGACCTATTGGTCGAAAAATTGGAAAATTGAACTATTAGTATGGGACCCACACTAGGCTGAAACAATCTCGGATTGAAATTTTGAGTTCTTCATCACATCTAGAACATGAATTTTAGGCTAGGGGGACCCTTGGTTCAGGTCCCAAAGCTTTTGAACTTATTTTTAGCTATTTAGCGGATTTTATGAAAAATGAAACTATAGGTGTAGCTCTACTTTTTGCCGAAGCGATCTTGGATAAACGTTTTGATGATTCTAATGGATTTGAAATGTGGATTATACTCAAATTTCACTATTAGGTCATGTTATTTGAGTTTTAAATGAGTTTTGAGTGTCAAAAACAAGTTTTGACTTTGTTGTCACGAGCATACCGCATCTCTTCGCCTAGAGAGGCGATAAATAGACCCCAAGGTCAAGAATTTGGGCATTTTCCCTTCTTCTTTGATAGCCTAAAACCCTAAATGGGTATGTTAACTCAAAATTGAGTCTTGTGGGTATCTAGGGAGTTTGGTAAACATCTTTTATCATGATTATCATCCAGAATAAGGTAAGATTTTATCACTGTATTGGTAAATTTCTTAAATCTTGATCCAAAACCCTAATTTAGATTAGGGCTTAATTTATCCCCAAATTTCATTTTTTTGCACCCATTATTTGAGAGTTATGATTTTGTGGTGATGTATGAGCATTGGGTTGACCTCGAAAACACAATTTTTCATACTAGGACCCACTTAGGGTTTTTGGTGTCTTCTTTGGACCCGAAGCAAAATAGTTCAATATGAGTATCGTTAGACTCGTATTGATTATTTGATTATATTTTTGATAGTATGATGGTATTTTGGGGGATTGTGAAGTAAAGACAAGGATGTGGTGCATGATGTGAGGTTTTGGAGTTCGGACATGAGGTAGGCTTCTACCTACTCTTCTTCGAAGATGATGTGTGTTATGATGACATGTAAATATGAATATTAGGCTTTGATTATGAATAAATAACCTAGGATTGATTATAGATATTTGGGGAATTGGATAAAGGTTTTGGGCTCATAAGGTAGTATGGTTGTGACCCTTTTAGTATCCTATTACATTCTCCCTAGATTGAACTAGTTTGTAGTATGCAAATATTATGATGATAGGTTTGGGATGTGGTCCAAAGTGTTGGAATCATGGTTAGTGTGATTGACCTTAGTTGGACTAGTCTAGTGATCTTGAAATAGTATCTTGGGGTAGAATTGACATAATTGTCCATCATTATGATGAGTTTCCTATTTTAGGATCGGTTGTGGCTTACTTGACACCTAAAAGTTTAAATAGATACCTTAGCCTAGTTTTGGGTGTAGTTTTCCTTAATATGGAGATTGAAGATTAGAAGAGGGATCATCCATCCCACATTAGCCAAGACTTATGTTAGCCCTTGTTAACTTAGTTAAGGATTGTAACGCCCTAGATCTGGTACCTGAAACGCTACACGGTGCTCATGACCCTGAAGGATGACAAGATAACCCATGACTAATATCTGTATTTGTACACTGCATAATATACTGTATATATTTATACATACACTGTAAAAATATGAAATGGAAGCTATAAGTCCATAAGGTTCAAAACTAAATAAATATCTGATAAAACAATGTCTGAAAAATGGCATAACAATACCAAAATGAATCTAAAGTAACTGTCTGACATGCTATAGTCTGAAATCCTGGAAACTTTCTGAATAAGGAGTTGATGGGACATGTCCCCAACTAACTCCATCTACTGAGATAAATAAGTACTGAAAGAATAACATAATCAATTAATTTCCTCAAAGGATGTGAACTCACTGCTATCTCTGTTTGCTAAAACCTAGAATGCTATAGACGCTCTAGGTCTTGTGCTCCTAAACCTATGGCGTAAAATAAAACACTATAGCGCAAATGCATCAGTACGTTGGAATGCACTGGTACACATGTGAGGTAGGCTAAATGTATGGGGTTTATATGCATGAACAATAATAATAATAGACTGACTTAATAACATGAATGTGAGAATACATGCATGACTACGTAGTTGTAACTGAGATCATGATAAGACTAAATACTGAGTTCTAATTACTGAGTTTACTGATATTGACATCTGAGTTACTGATGAGTGAGAAAGACTAATACTCTATTACTGAATACTGAGGGACTGATATTATCTTACTGTTACATGAATAACCGTGTCTGACAGTTTTGATTATAAAGAACTTGTCTAATTGACTGCATCTGACAGTCCTAAAGCTGAATACTGATAATATGAGTTCTGTTAACTGATATAATTGATAACATGAGTGAGTATATCTGACAGTCTTGAATCTGATGAAACTAGCTGAGTTTCATACTGTATCTGAGTTGACTGTATGTGACAGTCCTAAAATCTGAAGAACTATATGAGCTCTTTTTCTAAGACTGAGACTGAGACTTAGAATGAAACTATGGGAAGTGATCATCTAACCAACATGCCTCCGAAATAAACTAGTAGGGTACAACTTATAACCCCAGCTGGATGGGTGTCAGTACCATGCCATGCTTAAAGACAAGCTGTGAATATACCCTCACTGACAGAGAGCTCTTCCGTCAACCCCTCCTAGAAGGTAACCTAAATGAGATGTATATATAATACCTAAATGCATGGGATGCATCTCAACCTACGCTAGCTATATAGTTCTGGAACTTAAGGATTGCTTCTAGGGATCTCAGTCCGATCTAGCGGGTGAACCTACATCCCAAGTCTAGATCGGTGCTGAATCCTACTCCCATCTGAAAGACACTAAACTGATTAACTAAACTAAACTGGCACTGATGGTATTGCTTAGCTGAGTTGAGCTGAGTTCACTGAGTTTCGTAGACTGATGGAATACTACTGAGATCCGAGGACTGACTAAGAGTACTGAAGTTACTGAGATTACTGAGAATACTGAAGTTTCTGATATTTCTGAGTACTGAGATAATTGGGATTACTGAACTAGTGGGATTACTGAGATTTTTGAGATTTCTGGGTTACTGAGCTTTCCTGGGTCACATGACTGACTGAGTTCTATGGATCATGGTTGGACTGAGGATATCATGAAAACATGACACTGGTTCTAGGAACACAACTATATTTTCGGGTACAAGTACCCCCAGGACTCGATAGAAGGAAATTGACACAACATGACTTGACTCTTCTTGAACACATGACCAATATTCACAATATATAATAACATAAGTTGGGGGATTTTATATAACACATGGTTCTCAAAGTCTTATATATGGAAGGGAATGCATATAACAGCCCGCCATAATTCCATCAATCTATTTTCAAGAACATTCCATCAAAATCACAATGCCGAACAATATCATAAACGTCATTATTTTCATAAGGGTGCAACATATATTTAACATTTAGGTCACAATTTAACTATAACACATGATTTCTAGTCTCTTAGGCATTTTATCAAGAACCTTACATGCAAAACTTAGGCATATGTGTAATCATCAAATTATTCATCATGATTCATCAAATTTACATATTTCCAAATCATAGGATATCATAGATACATATACACACATAAAGCTTTAACTTAGGAATCATTCAACATTAATAACATGAACATAATCCATTCAACACATAAATATCATGATATAGAATTTAAAAGAGGGTTCTTGGGATTCATGGATGAAAGAAATCCATGAAAGAATACTATGCATACCTGGGTTGTGATTTCTTGAAGATATGTGAAGGAAAACCTGAATTCTTCGCTTGGAATTAAGCACCTAGGGTTTCTTGTTCTTGGGGATTGATCCTTGAGAGAAACCCTAATGTTTGTTGTGGTGAAATAATGAATAAATAAGCTGAGGTCGGGTATAACTGGCTATATATAGGTGGGTGATAAAAGAACAAAATACCTATATTAAAACGACTTAAAAAATAATTGAACGGTGTTGACGGTGGGCACGATGGTCTGTCGCATGTCCGACGGCCCGTCGAACATAACCAAAAACTGAACTCTTTGCCTTGCCTATGATAGTATGGTCGACGGTTCGTTGCTAGTCTGTCAGACCTGATATTCGCACTTGGCCAGAAGATGAGTTTACTGCCTTGTTGTGATGTCTTGGGCGCGACGGTCCATCGCATGTCTGACGGTCCATCGTCCTACACTGTCGGACCTGGCAGTTTTGACTGCTTCTGTATTTTTGCCATAGCTTCTTCATCTAATACCAGATTTGAACTAAATTTGTATTATTGGAAAGCTAATTCAATTTTCCACTGAACAAAAAACTTAAAATCTTAGAAATTCCATGTATATAAAAGTCGATTCATCTTACAAAGAAATCTTCTAACATTCTTGGGGAAACATTTTAAGCTAGGAAAAGTACGGGTATTACAATATCTCACTCTTAAGAACATTCATCCTTGAATGAGACTGAGAGTGAGGGGAAGAACATAACTGACACACATACTTAACATGAATAACTGAAACATGATCTCATGACTGACATGACTGAGTAGATAAATATAACATACTGAATATGCATATCTGATACATGACTGATAAGATGAATTCATGCATATCTGAAACATGGATAATTGAATTATGAATATATGACTGAATGTTCTGATAAATTGAATTTTTCATGGTGATAATGCATGTCTGATGCATAATTACATGCCTGTACTGATATATGAATGCATGGCTGAATATGCAAGGGTATTTAGTACCAAATCTGTAATGGGGATCTGAGCACGAACTGAATACCAAGTATAATGGTAATTTGAACATGGAACTGAGTAAACTTTAGAAAAACTATTATGTAACTGAAATATATTGATGACCCCATGATTATGCTAGTCGTATGCATGAACGAAAACCTGAGAACATGACTGAGACTGAAACATGATACATATAAATTGAATTTCGTGAACTGAACTGAGCCCCAACATACATGGATCATAATTGAGATCTGAACTTGAAGGCTAACTTATGAGTATTCCTACTCAAAACTGGATTCATTACATAAAAAATGAGTGGGATGTTTAAGTTATAAAAGTTTGGGGGATTATAGCGTATCTCCCACTTGGGACACTATGTCCCTTGAAAAATGCTGATTTTACTGAGATATTGAAGAAACACTGAAGCAATGCACAAGGTACCTAAAATATAAATCGAATCTGATTATCTGAGATCTGAATGGTACTTCATCCTAATAGCTGGGCTGAGGATATGGAATTTCTCTTACGAACATTAGAAAGGGACTAACTGAGTAACGTAAAATAGCTAAGCATGAATTCATGAAATGCTAAATTGTTCGAGGATGCAAGGCTAGTTGGATGACATGATTCGGAAATATTTTGTAAGATGAAGTATTGAAATACTGATGTAATGTATGACTGATAACTGCATGCCATAGTCAAGCGACACTTGAAATTAGATTGTGGTACTGATCTTATTCTGAACTAAGGCTGACGCTAACACTATGTCTAAGACTATAGTAGAAACTATAACTTAGTCTCTAATTAGGACTCATACAAGAACTGAACGTTGGTTTCTGATAATTGAGGTTTAGACTGATATTGAAGTACTGATAATTGATAGTGATAACTACTTGGGTAAGATTGACATATGAAAGGATCCTATAACAAATAATATATTAACCTCAACACACGACTAAGGCCTGAGGAACGGAATACTACCATTATAGACTTATCATGAAATTTAAAATGAGGGTATACATGATGTAATCTGATCTTGAATGATCACTAGGAGTAGAGCATGAGTTATGTGAACTGAATATATGGTAAAACATGACATGAGGGCTTGAGTCATGAGCTGCATGCCCTGAGTCTGAAATTTCTATGTTCACGGAACATGATTTGTAAAACTAAGCAAACTGAAACTCCTGAATCTAAAGAAACATGAACATATAAATAAGGGATCTATAACTTACCAATGGATACACCAGGAGAACTTTCCTGATCCTATCATGACTGAAGGGCATGGAGTCTGTTTGGGTATTGCCCACTGGTAGTGCTGGAATTGGCACCCTGCTGATTTGTGTAATCGGATTGAGCTGAAGAACTGAGATGACTCTGGTAACCTGAATGGGGGAATTCTCTAACCTTTTGACCTAACTTACCACATCTAAAACACACACCATTTCTAGCTCTACACACACCCTTATGATGCTTACCACACTTTGTGCAAAACGGATGAGTAAGGATTCTGCTCTTACTACTCTGGGCCTTAGAGCCCGATGCCCCATTCCTATGGTCATTTTTAAACTTTGGTACTGAGGCACTAGATACAAAGTATACTAGGGCTGAAGATTTCTGACAAATTATAGAACGGTTACCACCTTGTGACCCATGCTGAGGAAAACTATAACTACCAAATCTGGCTCTCATATTTTCTCTCCTTCTTCTTAAGCTTCTGCTCCTCCATCTGTTGGGGATAGATCATAAGCCTAGATATGTCCATGTCACCAATTAATATCGTAGTCCTGCACTCCTTAACCACTCTACCTAATATCCCGGACATAAACTTATTCATTATGGATCTACTGTCTGGTACTACATGGGGAGCATACCTAGCTAACTGAGTGAGCTTAATAGAGTATTCTTTTACGCTCCTCGTACCTTATCTGAGATTGATGAACTCTAACACTTTAGTCTAGTTCTGCTCTATGGGAAAGAACCTATCTAAGAAAGTTGTAGCAAACTCTTCCCACTCTATGGTCTCTGTATCTGTATCCCTGTCTACCTTCCACTGTTTATACCATGTATAGGATATATCTTGTAGCTGATAGGTTGCTAAATCTACTCTCTCACTGGAAGTCACTCCCATGATTTTTGTGACTTTTTGAACCTGATCGAGGAACTCCTGTAGATCTTCTTCGAACTTGGAACCGGTGAATAGAGGAGGATTCATTCGGGTGAAGTCCCGAATCCTCACTACAGTAGAATTTACCACTAGGTTAGCTGAAATAGCAACTGGCCATTCATTTTAAGCTATGACTGAACTGGCTAAAGTACTAAATATAGTCCTGAATTCTGCATGAGAGACGTGCTCATCCAGAGAATCTGGCTGGATGGGATGAGGAGCTGACTTATTTTTAGTTTCCCTTTTGTTTGTCCTTTTGGGAGGCATGTTCTATAAACAAATGGAAGAAACAGATTAGACTAAGAGCTTAACTGGAGCTTATGCTCACGAGAACGACATGAATACTGAAAGAAGGTGAACTATCCCTAAAATATCTCATAGCCTCCTACACATAAATGTGGTGCACAACACATATATGTACAAGAATCTACTAGATGTGAATTTTCAGACTTCCTAGAATACTATTTAAACTATCTCTGATACCAATTTTGTAACACCCCGGATCTGGTACCCGGAATGCTATATGGTACTCATGACCGCGAACGACCACAAGCTAACCCATGACTGATATTTGTACCTATACACTGTATAATATTCTATATATATATACATACACTAAAAATATGGAACAGAAGGTATAAGGCCATATGGTTCAAATTTCAATAAACATTTGATAAAACAATATCTAAAAAATGGCATAACAATACCAAAATGAATTTGAAGTAACTGTCTGACATGCTATAGTTTGAAAGCCTCTAAACTGTCTGAATAAGGATTTGACGGGACATATCCCCAACTAACTCCTTCTACTGAGCTAAATAAGTACTGAAAGAACAACATAATCAAATAATATCATCCTCGAGTGATAATGAATCATTTTTAACTCTGTCTGCTGAAACCTAGAATGCTACTAATGCTATGAATCTCGTGCTCCTAAACCTATGGAGTATAATAAAACACCATAGTGCAAATACGTTAGTACTTGGGAATGTACTGGTATGCATATGAGGTAGGCTAAATGCATGGGGTTCATATGCATGAACAATAATAATAATACAATGACTTAATAACTTGAACGTAACAATACATGCATGACTTCATAGCTGTAACTGAGATTATGATAGTACTGAATACTGAGTTCTGATTACTTAGTTTATTGATATTGCCATCTGAGTCAGTGATGAGTAAGAAACACTAAAACTATATTACTAAATACTAAGTGACTGATACTATGTTACTGATAAATGAATAACTGTGTATGATAGTTTTGATTATGAAGAACTGGTCTAATTGACTGTATCTAACTGTCCTGAAGTTGAATACTAATAACATGAGTTTTGATAGCTGATATTACTGATAACATGAGTGACTGTATCTGACAGTCCTAAATCTAATGGAACTAGCTGAGTTTCGTACTGTATCCGAGTTGACTGTATCTGATAGTCCTAAAATTTAAAGAATTATCTTAGTTGTTTTTCTGAGACTGAGACAGAGACTGACACTAAAACTGTGGGAAGTAATCATCTAACCGATATTCCCTAGAACTAAAATGGTGGGTTCTAACTTATAACCCCAGCTGGTAGGGCGTCAATACTATGCCTCGGGTAAAGACAAGTTGTGATTATACCCTTGCTGATAGGGAGCTCTTCCATCAAACCCTCCTGGTAAGTAACCCAAATGAGATGTACATATAGTCCCTAAATTCGTAGGATGTATGTTAACCTATGCTGGCTACGTAGTTCTGGAACTTAGGGATTGCTTATAGGGATCTCAGTCTTATCTAGCGGGTGAGCCCCAATCCCTAGGCTCGCTTGGTGCTAAATCTTACTCCCATCTGAAACACACTAAACTGATTAAATGGAATGATTAACTAAACTGAACTAGTACTGATGGTATTTCTTAGATGAGTTGAGCTGAGTTCACAGAGTTTCATTGACTGACGGAATACTACTAAGATTTGAGGACTGATTGAGAGTACTGAAGTTATGAGATTACTGAGAATACTAAAGTTTTCATCATTACTGAGTACTGAGATCATTGTGATAACTGAACTACTAAGAACTAAGATTTCTGAGATTTCTTGGTTGTTGATCTTTCTTGAGTCACATGACTGACTGAGTTCTATAGATCATGGCTGGACTGAGGATATCATGAAAACATGACACTGGCTCTAGGCACACAACTATATTTTTGGGTACAAGTACCCCCAGGACTCGATAGAAAGAAACTGACACAACTTGACTTAACTCTTCTTGAACACATGACCAATATTCACAATTCATAATAACATAAGTTGGGGGATTTTATACTACACATGGTTCTCAAAGTCTTATACATGGAAGGTAATGCATATAACAACCCGCCATGAGTCCACCAATCTAGTTTCATGAACATTCTTTCAAAATCACAATGCCTAACAATATCATAAAAGTCATTGTTTTCATAAGGGTGTAGCATACATTTGTCATTTAGGTCACAATTTAAGTATAACACATGATTTCTAGTCTCTTAGGTATTTTATCAAGCACCTTACATGCATAACTTAGGCACAGGTGTAATCATCAAATTATTCATCATAATCTACAAAATTTACATATTTCCAACTCATTGGATATCATATATTCATATAAATGCATAAAGATCCCAACTTGTGAATCATTCAACATCAACAACATGAACATAATCCATCCACCACATAAATATCATGATATAGAATTTAATAGAAGGTTCTTGGGCTTCATGGATGAAAGGAATACATGAATGAACACTATGCATACCTGGGTTATGATTTTTTGAAGATCTATGGAGGAAAACATAAATTCTTGGCCTGGAATTAAGCACCTAGGGTTTCTTATTCATGGGGATTGATCCTTGAGAGAAACCCTAATGTTTGTTGTGGTGAAATAATGAATAAATGAGATGAGGTCGGGTATAACTGGGTATATATAGACGGGTAGTCAAAGACCAAAATACCTCTATTAAAATGACTTAAAAAAATAACTGAATGGGTGTGTGATGGTGGGCGCAACGTTTTGTCGCATTTCCGATGGCTCGTCGGTCCATCCCGTCGAACATGACCAGAAACTGAACTTTTGCCTCGCCAGCAACGGTATGGTCGACTGTCTGTCCCTAGTCCGATGGTCCCTCAGACTTGACTATTGCACTTGGCCAGAAGATGAGTTTACTGTCTTGTCACGATGGCTTATATATATATATATACATATTTTTAAATATATATAAAATATTTTTTTTTAAAAATATCCCCCCCCCCCCCTTTTCTTATTTTTTTCATACCCCCCCCTCTTGCCCCCCTCCTTCCCCCCCCTCCCGTCCACCCTCCCACGGCTACCCCTGCAGCCCCCCCCCCCCCCCCAATCCATCCCCCTCCCCTGCAAACACCCCCGTCCACCCCTACCCTATAAACACTCTTTTATTTCATTCTTTGGCCACTCCCACCCTTGTAAACCCTCCCTCCTCGTCCATCCACCCACACCTGCAAATTCATGTCACATATTTGGGTAAACACCCCCAACACTTCCTGTATGCTCTGCAAATTTTGGTTATTTGTCTCCATTCAAGTGTTATTTGTTATGAATTTTCTAGACGTAGTTGCTTTATGTTGGTAGACTTTTTAATCCTTTCCCTTTGTTAAGTTCATAAATAATCGAGCATCAGCTCAACTAGTGAGCAGAGCATTTGTTGGTCTGGGATTTTTTGGAGTAGATTCAACCATTTAAATGAGGAATAATTGTCACAATACAGAAATAAGGAAAAAATCAGTGTAAGTTGTTTTCTGGAATTAATCAAACAACCAACTAAGACTAACTTTCTATTTTGGCACGTTTTATATAGTAGCTTCAATATTCTTTATGATGTATTTGAAGGTGTTGTTGGTTGAGCAAGTAGCTAATGTTTACCATGAAAATAGGCAGTAACAACATATCCCTTGTTCACATCTCTGTAGATTCTCAATTTTAAGATTTAATGACTACTGACAACTAATTAATGGAGAGAAAGAGAATTGGGCAGGGATGGTGGTGAGAACAACGGGGTTGGGGGAGCGGGGTAGGGGTGAGGGGTATTGAAGAAGAAAGGGTGCCTTTTCTTTTCTCTCTCTATATATATTTATAATAATAATAATAATAATAATAATAATGAAAAAAATTGGGACCATCTCAGTTTTTAAATGAAGAAGCATTTTTTTTCTTTTTTATTTAAAAAATTTCACGTCAGCTTAAGGGGTGAAATTAATACACTTTAACGATGTTAAGGGGGTAAATAAACAAAAGTTTAATCTAAGTGCTAAAGTAAGTTGAGCGGATAATTTCAGGGCAAAAATGATGTCTTTTCTTATTATTTTATTTTCTCACTTATATACATGATCCATCAAAGTAACCACTCACAATTTAAATGAGCTTTTATCATTATTTTTTATGAAAAAGACAACATATTATTTACACTAAGTTTTAAGAAATATAATCACGTCAAAATCCAAATTTTTAATCAAGCCATGACTGACACCAATGTTTTAACTTGACCGAGAGAATCAAATTTTTTGTTTAAGGATGAGATCCTATGTGGCATAGTACCAATGCAGGCAAGTGTTTGAACAAGTTGAGGAACTCAATCTCTATGAAGGCAGGAGAGCATGAGCTTGTGTTCGGTCCCGGTTATTCTAGTTTCACAGAAGGATAGAACTTGGCGTATGTGTGTTGATTGCCGAGCAATCAACCTATGAAGGGTAAAATATCGCCACTCAATCTCTAGATTAGATGACATGCTAGATGAATTGAATGACATACTCTTGTTTGTTTTTCCAGATTGACCTTAGGAGTGGGTTCCATTAAATCTGGATGAATCTGGGTGGTAAAACAGCAGTCAAGACCAAATTTGGTTTCTATGAATGGATGATGATGCCCTTTGGCCTCATGAAAGCTCCTAATATTCATCCCAACTTCACATATCCACCTTAATTTGTGTAGCCTGCTCATTCCGACATTGACCTTTTCCATACCCGATTAACTCTTAACCTCTATTTGCTTAAGATTTTAAAGTTAGAGCCACAGGTGTTGCAAGCACTCCTCAGCAGTCGGTCATTTCTCTGGCTCAAACCAATCCAAAAATTCTGTGAACTCGATCATGAGTATCTCTTTTTGAAAAATCTTTAATAACTAGTCAACTAGTAATTTATCTAGATAACCATATTTCAAGCTATGGATCCTCTTTAAATCTCAGGTTTTCTTATTCATATGTCAAGAGCTGGTAAGATTTTGCATGTTATATCAAATTAAACCACGTGCTCCACTGCTTGTGCAGTGGAAGTGGTCTTCCACTTGAGTTGCCTGTCAAAGTAATCTTTGGATCTAGCCCCCACCTACAGCTATTTGTAAATGAAAATTTCAGAAATACTAATGCACCCTCATGCAATTCTGAAGGATAACTTGTAAACTAAATGATATATATAATACTGAATAATTAAATCTAATAGGACTTAATGCAAAACGTAAAAACATTTTTTTTTTCTCCAACAGCCAGCAGCCGGCAGCCGGCTACTCCTGATCAACAGCTACGTACCACCGAATAAGCAGCAGGTACTACATCAGCAAGATTATTCATTACATAATTTCACTAACTTGCAGTCTCTAACATACGGGTGCGGGTCAATATATTGAGATCCTTCTCTCTCAAAATACCAATCCGCCACAGCTTCATTGATCGTCTACACATAAATGTTAAAGAAATTAAAATATGTTATGAACTAATCAAAACTAATAATTATGACAGGCATTTGATAATAATATTGGAAAACAAAAATGTGTGTATTCAAACTTTATATGGGTGAAAAAACGAACAGATATTACCTTATTAAGTAACGTTAGAGGTCTAGCATTGTTGGACCAGTAGGCCGGTGAAAGAATTCCACCGTGTGAATAGCAAGACGTGAGGAAATAACCCCTCGTTAAAGAAGGGGGTAGTTCCTCGAACGTCTTCAAGAACTCCACTCCAAAGGCTATATTAAAGAAATAAATAATAAAAATTAAAGAGAAGAAGAGTGATTATATGCATGTGTAATTGGAAGGTAAACATTAGTTAATCACCAAGAAATGGTAACCTTGAATAACTATACGTTGGCCAAATGTGCAATTATTTATGTGACAGATGCAATCTTTCCAGGCATGTTGAGGATCAAGGTATGGAGGAATCAAAGTGTTATTAATCTGGAGTTAGAGTGCACTGAACAATCAATATTTTTAGATTTATAGAAGTTAAAGAAAGAAACAAATCAAATTCTTGAAATTGAGAGAAATTAACATGTCTCATTGACCTGCCAGTAATCATAGATTGAATTGATTATGAAAAGTGGAGTCTGAACAAATGGAACAACATTTTGAGGGAAAAAACACTGCACCATATAGAATTAAGGAAAGATAATGTTATAATTAGAGGTCAATGTACTACTATGGCATATAATTAAAAAACTGTTTTTGTTTCAAAAACTTAAACTCTAATTAATTACCAAACTTGGTTCCATTGAAGCCGTGCAAGCTAAGGGTAAATTCTTAGCTGATCCCTGAGAATAAAAGAGGAAAAGATTCAACCTTTATCTACTTCTTGAGCATAACATAAAATTACTCGGACAAAAAAATAAATGAAAGAAAATGTGACTCACATGTAGGTTAACAATTCTCCGATACATCTCTTGGATATATGAAGTACCATAGATTGTTTTCCTGCATAAAACAAGAACGTGCCAAGAAGATCAGACACATAAATTTTATTAAAAGAAGATGTAAAGTATCGTTTCTTGAGATCTAACCCATTGATAAAGAAGCCAGCATCGGCAATACACTTAACTCGGGCATTCTCTGGAATGAGGCATTTAAACTTATCGCAGTTCAAAATTGTTGCTAATCCTCCTGCTGATATTCCCGATAGAATTGCCTGGCATTGCATTTTTGATTTTCAATATTTAGCCAAGAATTTCTTTTGAAAAAAAAAAAAGATGATAAAGTAGAATAAGGAACACGAAGCTAATGTGTGAACTGGATAAAATATTCTTACATTTTCAGCATTTTTCATTCCTTTGCTCCATAAATCTTCCATAACAGCCTTAAATATTCTTGCCCCTCTAAAATACAACTTGTTGTCCTAATATATATTATTTCTCTTTTTCAATCAGAAAGACCGTTACAGAATTAATAATATATATGCATGAGAATACATGTGTAGTATAATTCTTACAGAGTCAACTTGTTCAACGTCACTTGTGAAAGACGAACCATCACAATACTTCACCCTCACCCTGTTCCAATTGTAAAACTCTACCAAATGCCAACATTGGTTGCAGTTAGAAAAAGTGGGTAAAATTTTTTATTTATGCACTCAGGGAAAAAGTAAAAATGTAGTGCACATGAAAGGAACTATATAAGAGCTTCATTCATCACCTGGATTTTGTTGGGAAGTATTATGAAGTATCCCAGCGAAAAGACCTTTTTGACCCATCTTCTTGGTTGAACCTAAGTACATAGTTGAACGATTAAGACAATCCGGGATACTGTCGCACCAACCACCTCCCTAAACATATGAAATTTCTCCGGAGTTAATGAAGGTTTAATTTGGTGACTAATTGGTTATGTGCAATATGAAAGTTAATTTAGCAGTAATAACTAACATCCAAGTAGATAATCCAGCTGCGAAGTCCGGTACCATGTCCCCTGTCCAGATGATACGCTGGTGGACTTCCATCTAGACATACTGTTGACAAACCAAATAAATATTATGTGAGTAATTTTCTTTGACGAATCAACAAAATATATATATTTATGTTCAATTAGCTAGTCATTACCTGCACCTTGGGCGGTTGCACTTTTGAGTATTGTTCTATTGATGTACAAATCATCCTTGGCCCCGAGAACATGAGTTGTACAAAATACTGCTAGACATGCTAGCAATGCCAACATAAATGTTGTCATCCTCCGACAGACAAAAACAAGTACGTGTAAATCATGTACAAAAGGCATCATCACCAAGTTCAATTTTAGACAACAGAAAGAGAGACAATTGTTATTTATAAATGAAACAAAAGAAACAGATAGAAGAAGTATGAACTAAGGATTACATGTTGTAAGAAACTTAGGTTATTCTTCTTAAAAGGGCTGAGAAGAAAGGAGGTTTCAGTTGGGAAGAGGGGGAAAGCTAGCAGAAAATGTTTATGAGTATATACTGTAGATCTGAAAATATAATGTTCATCAGCCACTCTTTATAATAGAAGGAGGTTATAGACTTTCTGAAATTGTCTGGTCTTGGTTAATAAATGATTCCCTTTCATAATAAATCTGACAATTTATTGCTACATCACATGTGTTCACTTTTCTTGAAATGTAAAATTTCAATTATATTCTGTGCAATTCAACTCCTCGAAATAGAGAGAGCGCATATATCCCCAAACTACAACTATTAGGTGTGAATTTAGATGAGCCAAAGTGGATATCGATTACCGTCACCAAACTTAGTATGAATTAAACTATACGGGCGATGTGAATTTGTTGTTTTGTGTCAAAGAATGTTACCGACTAGGGTTTATGAAACTAGCTATAAAGAAAATTGGAAGTTCATGCTAATGTTTGGTGTATGCCATGGTTCATTCTAACAAATTATAAAAATTTTCTTTATCAACGATGATCAGTCATATGATAATTTGCTCTGTCGTGTGAGGGAAGGGATGGACGTACACTAATCTATCACCTAGGAATCATTTTGTACGAGGGATAAGCGATAATAATCTTGAAATAATATGTAAGTTATATATCCTATATTTGGTTAGAAGTGTTAATTAGCCCTATGATTATTTATCCCACTGTTTGTACTATAATGATAAAATAAATATTCTACAAATATGGTAGAATAACTAATCTAATGAGATAATTTTGTGTACTGGCCATATAACAACATAAACATAACATGTCATCGATCAAAATTTCCTTAGGAGAACAAGGAACACACAGTGTTCAGCCATGCATAATTAATACTTTCTATTTATATTCTACAGGAACAAAAAAATATAATTTTGCCAGCTTCTATCTTTCTAACAGACTTTCTAAAATTGTCCGGTGAATCATAATTAATATGTAATTTCCTTCTACTCACATAAATAGTTGCTTCATCACATTTGCATTATTCTTTCAGTATGTAAATAGATTAAAAATGCTTCTATCTTTGTAACAGACTTTCTAAAATTGTCCGGTGAATCATAATTAATATGTAATTTCCTTCCACTCACATAAATAGTTGATGCATCACATGTGCATTATTCTTTCAATATGTAAATAGATGAAAAATGCTTCTATCTTTGTAACAGACCTTCTAAAATTGTCCAGTGAATCATAATTAATTTGTAATTTCCTTCCACTCACATAAATAGTTGCTGTATCACATGTGCATTATTCTTTCAATATGTAAATAGATTAAAAATATTCTTTAAGTCATTTATTATAAAAACGAGAAAAGACACTATTACCCCATTGAATTATAACGGAAGTTTCTTAGACACACTCCAACTTAAAGGATGTCCTATTAGCAACCTGAACTAAATTATACCGTATTTTTGTCAACCTTAAGTGCCTACGTGGCACATACTGTAATACTCCACATTTTCGAGTTAGAATTTAAACCGTCATTCCTACGTGTATTGACTCAAACCCAATGATTTCTATGTAAATATAAGTATGTTGATCGATTCTATCGTGTGGGAATATCTTTGAAGATGAATTGCGATCATAAAATTTTCCTGACTCGAAGATGAGTTGAGAACTTTCTTACCAATTTAGTTTTAGTGGACGTTTGTACTTGGGTCAACTTCCAATGACCATTACTCATGGAATATAATGAGTTTGGCGTCCTACTATATACCAAATGAAAGATCTTCGAGTCTTTTGTCTAATGCATCTGATTTTACCATTATTCGATATCTGAATATAAATTTATGTTTATTTTACCGGAGAGTGTCTATCTGCCAGAGGTTGATAACCAGAGCCGACAAGCCATCAATAAGTTGACGGGCTATCAACTCCATCGTTAACCTTAACCAGCAAAAACCTTAAATCATCTGAGATCGACAATCTGAAATGATGAGCTGTCAACTCCGTTGTCAACCATAATCACTAAATATCTAAATCAACTAGAGATTGATGACTTGAGTTGATGAGCCATCAACAAGTTGACATGCTATCAACTCCATCGTCAACTGAGAAATTCCTGCAAAAACTTTTAGGTTTTCTTAGGGGTAGTTTGGTCTTTTCCTCACCCCAAACTCCTCCCCATGACTTAAATCATTCAATAAGTGTTATTTACCCATCCTTAGTCAGTTTTCAATGCTCATTCTCCTCTCCACTCTCAAGAGAAAGAAGTTAGAGTTTCTTAAAAAACTCATACTTCCAAGGCTTAGATTCTAGCCGTCTCAAATTTTATTCATGAAAAAAGGTATGTAGAACGATCCTAAATACTCATGGGCTTAACTATGGTTTCTCTATAAATTTCAAATGGTATTCTATGTACATATATGCTATGGATTTTTGAGAATTTATTTAAGAGCATGACTTATGAAATTTCCTTTTCTATGATGAAATCTACTTGCTTATTATGTTACGAATTGTTTAGAAGCATGATTAAAACTTGAGTTTAAATGATTTATTATCAATTGTGAATTTACACTGTTATGGGTTCCAAAAGAGGATGTTTTCTTATTTTCTAAATGCTCTTTGTTTTAAGAGAGGATTACATGTTATTTATGAAAGAGATGACCACCTTAAGTGTTGAGTCTTTTAAGGGAAATGATTGCTTAAACTTGCATGTTCATTTCAAATCCAAGAACTCTCATGACTTTTAAATTATGTTGTGGTCATTAACATATTTTGAATGAGAGAACCATGGACATGATATGATATGATACATCTTGCAAGACTAGGTATGACAGCACCTATTAAGGAATGCCCTTAACATGAAAGAAATAAATGTTTATAAGCATGAATCATGGTTCTTAAAAGGCTAAAAGTTGGCCTTAAAGAGAGCTATATGGTTACTGAAAAAAGTAAGAGTTGAAAGACTCATTGCTGAAAATCGTGTTTTGCCAATGCGGGATTTATGATATGTTATCCTATAAGGGGCATAATTATGGTATGCTTTTAAGGGGGTATACCATCATGCAAAAACTCCAATCTTTGTAGGAAACTTGGATTGATGGCTTGTCAATGAGTTAATGGCAGACCCATATATCCCATGGTGTCATAGACTTGTAAGATGTACCATCTAACTCAGAATTAAAAGAAAAAGAGTTGAGTCTATGTTTTACGAGAATGATTGAAGCTTTTGAATTATGCCTATGTATTTTGGTCTCTATTATATTAAATTAATTTTGTAATGCTCTTGGTTACTTTACATGAAAATATATATTTTTGGATTGTTCTGCATACCAATACATTTCAAGTATTGACCATCATCGAGCGGTTATACTGTCTCATAATATAGGATTTGAGGCCCAGTCCATGGTCCAGCACAACAGTAGACTCTTATGTAGATTCAGAGTTAGTGAGCCCTCTATACTCTGGAAGGCATTTATTTTTATGTTCATTTTTATTTCAATTTTATGGTCCGACTGGGGGCCTTGTCCAAGCTTAGACAACATAAGTTATTAGTAGAGGCTTCATGGACTGGATTTGGGTTTCTAGTTTAGTATGACATGATGTAGTAAAAATGAATATGAGATTTTCCCCTATTTTGTTTTAACTTTTTTTTTATAAGTGAATTTTACTTATGATAGTATGCTAAGGGGTATCTCGAGCCTTTATGGTTCGAGATGCCTATCCCGGCTAGGGCCTCATCTTGGGTCATCACAAGCTTGGTATTAGAGCATGGTTTAGGGTCCTAGGGTATCCCAGAAGCTGCATTGAGTAGAGTCCTTTTTAAGGGCGTGGCAGGAACCATAATTATAAGAGGGAGGCTACGAGGCATTTAGGAATATTTCCCATTTTTCATATTCTAGTTTGTATTACCGAGTCTAGCTGCAATGTAATGTAACACCCGGATTTGCTGAACCAAAATGCTACTCAGTGGTCATGACCTCGAAGGACCACAAACAAACCCATGACTAATATCTGTACCTATACACTACATAATATAACATAATAATGCAGAAACATACAATGAAAGTCCATAAGGTTCAAAATTAAACATAAAACTGAATGACATAACATCTGTGTGGGGTAATAGAATACCTAAAACAAAACTAAAAATACTGAAGAAATGATAATCTGTATCTAGTCTGCATCTAGTATGAAAGCCTCTACTTTCTGAATAATCTGAATAAAGAGTTGATGGGACATGTCCCCAACTAACTTCAATTGATAAACTAATCAATGAGATAAAATAAAATCATCATGTCCACGAAGGATGAGGACTCACTTATACTCTGATTGATGAAGACTGGAATCTACTACTAATCTGGAGCTCGTGTCTCTGAACCTATGGTGTAACATAAAAAGAAAGTACCATAGCATGAATGCGTTAGTACGAGAGAATGTACTGAGTATACATGTGAGGTAGGCTATATACATAGGTTTCAAATGAATGACTAATGCTAACTGACTGTCTAACATGAATGTGAGAATGCATACATAAATACATAACTATAACTGGCAACATGACATCGTGATTACTGAATCTGAATACTGATAACATGACATAATTGATAACATGAGTGACTGTGTCTGACAGTCTTGAATCTGATGGAACTATCTGAGTTCCGTACTGTATCTGAGTTGACTGTATCTAACAGTCCTGAAATCTGAAAAACTATTTGAGGTCTATTACTGAGACTGATTGACTATATCTGACAGTCTTGATTCTGTAACATAAAACTGTGGGAACTAGTATCTAACCGACATTCCCCAAATATGCAATAATAGCTAAGTTGGGGTCCAATCCATGCCCTGATTGGAAGGGTATCAATATCACGCCACTGGTAAGGACAACATATGAGTAACCCTCATATAACAGGTAACTCTAGTGAGAATGGTGGGAACCCTCATATAACAGGTTAAGCTACCTTATTTATCCTCATATAGCAGGCTACAATGTCTCAACCTATGCTGGATACATAGTTCTGGAACGCAAGGATTACTTCTAAGAATCACACCCTCATATAACAGGTGAGTTCCCATCCTTGGGTTTACTCAATGATAATTCCTACTCCCATTTGAATAGACACTGAAGATGATTTATTGAACTTATCATGAGCTAAGTTACTGAGTTCCATTGACTGATAGAATACTACTAATATCTGACAACTGACTGAGTCATGAGATCATAGAGATTTTTCCTGAGTCATAAGACTATTTGAAGTCTAAGAATTCATAGCTTGACTGAGAATATCCTGAAAACATAACATGGATCTAGGCATACAACTAATATTTCGGGTACAAGTACCCCCAGGACTTGATAGAAGGAAACTGATATGACTTGATATTCTTAAATACGTAATAATCACCACAATATGTTTATTGAAGCATTTCATCAAACATGTAATAGGCATAATTGAGGATATTCCTTCACCTAGGCATTTAATCAAACATATTGCAGGCATGATACACGTAAACATCATTATTCAATTCTAATTTCTTCATTCAATGGATTAAATCTTAGAGTTACATGATTCTATGGCTATAGTAATTAAATCCACATAGAAATTATCAACAATCATGGAGTAGAATTCAATTTTACATTTTAGAAATTTTACATCCACTTGCTATAATAGAAATTTTACATCCACTTGCTAATTTTGGGTCAGACTCTTAGAATCTGAAGATGGCAGGATGAACATTGAGGAGGTAGCTAGATCATCCTTATGTACGGAAGTTAAGTAAAAATTAGTTAATGACCACATATTGATGCAAATAAAAAAGGATGTTGTCCAGTAGAAGGTTTTGGCGTTTGAAATTGGGGGAGACAGTATATTGAGGTATCAAGGGAGGTTTGTATTCTAGATATTGATGGGTTATAAGAAATGATATTGACTAAAGCTTATGTTTTTGGGTATGTTAGCCATCCTAGTTCTACTAAGATGTACTATGACCTTAAGGAGATATATTAGTGGACTAAAATAAAAAGAGATATTATTATTAGCAAGTTAAGGTTGAGCACTTGAGATCTGGTGGTGCCTCCCAAGACATAGATTTACCCATGTTGAAGTGGGAGATGATTAATATAGACATTGTTATTGATCTTCCAAGGTCTCAAAATTAGTACGATTCTGTTTCGGTCATTGTTGATATAAGGACCAAGTCTGCTCACTTTACCCATGAGGATTAATTATTCGGTAGAGAATACTGCAAAGTTGTTTATGTAGGAGATATTTTGATTTTATGAGGAACGACTGCTTGCACAAAATTGATATCTGAAGCCATAGATGAATAATCAATGTTTAGGTAAACTCTCCCTCATGGGTACTATTTTCCTTTTAGATTAAACTTCGCTATTGATACCACTGATAGAATATAGAAAATAGAACAATAAATGAAAGTAGGTTGAAATACTTAACAAAAGAAATATAAATTTATGTGTAACTCTCTTATGTTCAATAAAATAGGAAAAGCATTATAAATACTTTTGTAGAAACTTTTATGTTATGCTTTAAACCCACAAATCCACGACTACTAGGACTACTAATAGATTGAACTAACTCAACAAAATATGCAACCTATGTCCTAATAACTAGGAGTTGAATAATTCAATAGAATAAGAAGACCAAAAAACATAAAATTAGTGGTTCCTAAATAAAAGGATAATTCCAAAAAAATTTGCCTTCTAGCAACTGAAGGATACTTTTTTTATGTGAAATAAATCGTGGAAAGATTCAGAGGGGTAGATACACCTCCCACAATCTAGTAAGAATTCGTTGGATCTCTACCACTTTTTCCCTTAGAGCTTAAGAACTCAACTTAGTTTTCAGCACTCCGACTGGGTAACATGAGCACGAGGGAGTACAATTTAAAGTTTGGTCAGTTGGCTCGATTTGCTCCAAGGATTTCTACATAGGGACGTGCAAAGTAAAAAGTCAACAAGTAAAAAATGAATGGAGTATTATACAATTCTAGTGATCATCAAAGAAGAGTGTGATTACTTTACTCAATATTTCATATTATTTGGCCTTTATTGGACTAATGGAGTATAATACACTTCTAGTCATTAAAGAAGAGTATGATTACTGTACTCTCAATTTCAATTTATTTGGCTTTACAATCCTGACATATCCCTTACAAATTTTTAATGAGAGATCTATTTTAGTCAACTAATATTATTAGTGATGCATTAGAGGATAGAGGGGTGCTCGTGGCGTACACTAGGTCGATTTAGGACATGTACGATGATATAAAAATTCATGAGAGGATGATATAAGGAGTTGTAGAGATCTTTTCTATTTTGACAGGGTTGCACCAGGGATTGAATCTTATCTTATTTTTATTTGACTTGGTGATGGATGTTTTGACACGGCGTGTTCATGGGGAAGTACCTGGGTGTATGTAATTTTTTGATGATGTTGTAATTTTTAATGATGTTGTACTGATTGATGAGACTAGAGAAGGGGTTAATGGTAAGTTAGAAGTATAGAGATAGACCCTTGAGTCTAAAGGATTTAGGTTGAGTAGTACCAAGACAGAGTACTTGGAATGTAAGTTTAGTGATTAGTCATATGAGGCTGATGATAACGCTCAACTTACACCTCAAATTAGTGTAAGGTGGTCATCATTAATATATTTACCCAACTTTGGAGTCGGGGTCGAATCCATAGGGAACAATGTGAGTGGCGATTAAACTAGTTTGAAATTATAGCTACAAGTTAAATTCAGACACTCAATATAAAAAGATAAAATAGGGGTTTAAGGAAAAGAGAGTTAATTGTTACTTTCAATACTTTAGTGTTTGTAATCAAGATAAATGGGAAACTAGAGCTATGTTCACCAAGGGTTTCGGGAATTGACAGATACTACGTAATGCTAGAGATTCTCAGAATGAGTAGAACAACAGAATATCCTTGACGATTATACTATCTGACTTATCTCTCGACCTCACCATATAATTTATTATCTAATTTTCTTGAACTTAGATAACTTATCTTTTTCCAATAGGATATTATCTCAGGTAGATTAATCCAGTTACGTCATTAATCATTAAACAGAAGGTTGTAGCTTTTGAGTCCCTGTTGATAATTCACGTCCTCTAGTCTATTTCTCCATTAGAAGCAAATAGAACCTAAGGCATAACCTAATGTTTGTAGCCATGAGATTTTAGTTAAAACAACAGAATTTCAAGATGTTTTACTACTCTTTGAATCCATTAAACACCTAGTATCATAGCAAACCCTAATCTATGTGACTACTAGGGGGTAGATTCGGGTTGTTACAATAACTGATAAACTATATTCTATGGTCAAAAAAGACTAAACTGAATTTTGAATCAGTACTGAAACTGAAACTGTGGGATGTATATCTAATTGACATGTCCTAGTCTAAGATGATCGGGGTCTAACCTGTGACCCTAGTTAGAACGGTGCTATTACTGTGCCACAGGCATTAACAATGGTTGTGGAGTCATTCCTAATCTAGCGGGTGACCCTTGAGATTAGTCCTAAACTAGCGGGTGATCCCTAAGAGTGTAAGTCCTAAACTAGCCGGTGACATCTCATAACCTACATTAGCTACGTAGTTTTTGAACCTAGGGTTTTCTTCTAAGGAACTAGTCTTAACTGATAGGTGAGGCCCCATCCCTAGGCTCACTCGGTGCTAAATCCTACTCCTAAATGAACTGACAATGATTATGTGACTAAGCTAAGGTTAACTGGACAAGTAATTGATCATGATGGCTAACTGGCTAAATATGCTCATGGTTTATCGAAACTATTTTATAAATATTGAAATTCTATAAACAACTAAGTTTTTGGGTATTTATAACCCCTAGGACTCGATAGCAATAACAACAAGATCATAGTAAAACTTTGAGGACATGATATGTAGTCAATATTCAAAACTCCTTCTTTGAGGTATTTCATCAAGCACTTGCAATGCATGGCTTAAGCATGGGTATAGTTTTAAACATGTAGTAATAGAATGATTTTGATACTAAATCACCAATTAAGGGTTAAATCGTCGAACAACACCATTCAAATATGTAGGGGTCAATAACAACAACAATTTTCGTGTAAACATGATATAAAATTCAAAATTCATGAAAGTTCATGGACATATATCATAAAGTACGTAAAGATCATACTTTTAAACTTGAAATTGGGTTCTTAGACTACTGGATAAAAAGGGACCATGGATGAACATTGAACATACCTTAGAGCTTTAAATCTCGAAAGAGAATTTGACTTTTTTTGAACGTTCATGGATTGAGAATTTTAAATTTTTGATTTTCTTGAAGGAGGGCTTGAATCTTGTTCTTGGGGAATGATCTTGAAAAAAATCCTAATCTTGAGGTTGAGAGTGAATGAGGAGTTTTTGGCATCTAAAATTTAAAAGTGATGGCTAATAACGCATAATGATCCTATAAGTCGTGGGAGGGGTAGGGTTTGAGGTGAGGAAAAGACCAAAATACCCCTATGAAACTAATTCATAATTGCTGAAATTTTCAGTTGACGACTTGGATTGATAAGTCTTCACTTAGGTGATGGATTATCACCTCAAGTCATCACTTGGAAGCTGAGTTTGAAGATTTTTGGGTTGGGGTGACGACTTGGGCTGATAGGTCATCACTTGGGTGACGACTTATCAATTTAGGTCGTCACTTGGAATCTGAAATTGATGGCATTTTGTTTAAGTCTGACGACTTGGGCTGATAAGTCATCACTTAGTTTACGGCTTATCAACTTAGGTCATTACTTTGTTGACAGATGGACATGTTGAAGTAAAATGAGTATAACTTTCCACTCCAATATCATATGAAGGTGAAACCAAATCTGTTGTAAAAAAGATTAAAAGATTTTTTTTTTGATATATAGTAGTACTCGTAACTCATTATGTACAAGGAGTAATGATCGTTTAAAGTTGACCCAATCTGAAATATTCGCTGAAACTTAATCAATAGAAGCATTTTAAATTCGTCTTTGAGTTAGGATATTTTTATGACCCCGACTGATATAATAGGACATTTACACACTATAGAATTGATCATCATACATATATAGACATAAAATCATTGGGTTCAAGTCTTTGTGCATAGGAACAACGATCTAAATTCTAGCCTGAAAATTTGGGGTGTTACAAGAACAATCTAAAAATAATATATATTTCATAAAAAATAATCAAGAGCTTATGAAGTCAATTAACATAATAGAGATCAAAACACGTGAGCATAATTAAAAAGCTTCAAATCATTCTTGTAAAATTATAGAATCAACCCTTTGCTTTAATTCTAAAATAGATTAACGATCATACACTTCTATATGGAATCCGCCATTTACTCGTTAGTCAAACCTTCAATCCAAGTTTGCCGTAAGGATCAAAATTTCTAAAAGGGTGTATGCATGATCACAAAGCAGGGTACTATGACCCCTTATGAATTTGACATGCAATAAAGGTGTATAAGATAGAAAAGTAAGACACCACAATACCTAATTAGGACAACATGAAATGGAGGTATACAAGATCAAAAAGCAGGGTACCATAATCTTGCGTCGATAAAACACAGTTTTCAGCAATGAGTCTTTCAACTCATGCTTTCTTTAGATAACCATCTAACTCTATTTAAGCCCAATTTTAACTTCTTACAAACCTAAATTTCATGCTTATAAACATTTATGTCTTTCATGTGAAGGGAATTCCTTAATAAGTATTGTCATACCTAGACTTGCAACCCATATCATATCATATCACTTCATATCTATAGTCCTTCTCATTCAAAAATATTTTAATGACAACCAAAATATTTACGCATTACATGAGAGTTCTTATTTTAAAAGAACTTGGAAACTTATTCAAAAACACTCTCCTTTCAAGACTTAAACATAAGGTGGTCATCTCTTTTATAAATCACATGCAATTTTTCATTTAATTCAAAGAGCATTTATCAATAAGAAACACCTCTTTGAACACACGTAAATGACAATGCATAATTGATATAGAGATATTTAAGACTCCAACTTATCATTATTCATTAAATAACCCTCAAGACTAGTCAATAAATAAATCTCATGATCAAAAAAGGGGATTTATAGTTCATGCTTTCAGATCTACTTCAAAATTCATAACACATGCACATATTTCATATTTATTTGAAAACCCATAGCAATATTTAAATACATAATTCTTATCAAAAAGGGGGTTCACATTTCAAACTCCTCATAAACCATAAAGTCAACACATAAATAGAATCTCAAGTTTATAGAAAAACACATAGTAAACACATAAGTTTATCATAAAAAGGGGTTTCACAGTTCATAGTTTTTCAATCAATTTCAAAGTACATAACCATAAAAGAGGGAGTATTCATAAACCATGCTCTTAAATCAAGTCTCAAGATTCATAAGACACACGCACACACACACACAGAGGCATATATGTATATATACACACACATAAATACACTTTGAAATTCATACATAAACCATACTTATGCCCATGAATGTTACGATAGTTCTACATACCTTTTGACGGAGAAAAATTGAATAACAATCTTAAGTTTTGAATCTACAAGCTTTATAGTTGAGGAACCCTTCTTGATATTATTGGGAGCAAGAGAATGAGGATTTGGGAGACTTCTACTAGTTTAGGATGACTTTAGTGTTATAAAAATAGATTGGGGGAGTTATAAGGGATGAAAAAACCATTTTCCCCTTGATTTAATGAGGGAGAACATAATTCAATGTCTGTAAAGGTAGGGTTGTGCCACAGACCAAAAATCATGGCTCCAGCTATGCGCCGCGACCCCAATCGCAAAGCAAGAGCTTTGCCCCGTGCGTCCATCGTATGCCCTAGACAGTGCATCACTAAAACGCGTATAATTTTTTACTTCAAATTTGGATTGATGAACGGTAAGTGGCATTGGAAATAAGAATCAAAGAGCTTTAATTTGATATATAATATTCCACATAACTTTTTATATTCTAGGAGTGGTGGTCGTTGGAATTTGACCAAAGGAAAATCACATACTAAAATTTAATAGGTAAGAAAGTCCTCAACTCAACTTTGAGATAAGAGATATTTATGACTTCAAGACATTTATGAAGATGCTCCAACCTAAAAGAATTATTATTCATGATTATTTTTAAATATAAATCATTGGGTTTTACATATGTCAAAAATACGGTTCAAACATTATCCTGAAAGTGAGGGGTGTTACATTATCTCCCCCTTGTGGTCATTCGTCCTCAAATGATGGATATGAGTTTGTTGAAGATCTAGAAGTATGGAACAAAGGACGTAACCTCACATCAGTAATTTCCCCTTAACAAAACATACAAAGGCAGCAAAAAAGCTTCACGAAACCCCAAGTGAATCATATATGTACGAAACATGAGATAATGAGAATTGACATAGATATGACCTTGAACATGAGTTCTATGGATCATAATTATTACAACATAAGACATGAATTTATTTTCTGACCATAGGTTCTGATTAATATTGATACTTGACATCAAATAAGGTTTTGCGGGACATAGGAATAGAGGCTTCTCCACCTTACATGATACAATTAATAGACCTTAAATTTAGTGGCACTATTCAACTATGCTCTATACAATAAATAACATACTGCATTATTTCCAATTCATAATTACCCCACATCATACCTAACTACAAGAGTCTGAGTCCCATTATTTAGTAATTACATGTCAAAGCCTAACCTAGAGTTGGAAGGTGCTAGCTTAAGCTATGGGACCCAATACTCAACACCTCTTTAAGAATCCTACTCCATCTTGTCACTATAATAAAAAAACCTCAGGTATTAAATCAAGTAGTACTAATCACATAACACAATGGTTTGTGTATCAATCAATCGGTACATTTAAGCCTATCTCTACTACACCCACTTTATGAAACTCCCCACCAAAACCAACAACTTCAATCACTTTCTCGAAAATTTACACTGCATTTCCCCCTTCCTAACTATTTCACATAATGAAAGTTTGTCTCATTCTTCCGTCTTCATCTTGAACCTTAGATCGAGTTGTCACACCAATATTTCCACAATAAAGACCATATACCCTCTTATCTGAAACATTACTATACTTCTGTAACCACTACCATTCTAACATAAGGAGGGTCATTGAGGGACTAGAGCACAAGCATTAAGAATGGAAGTGACACTATTAAGTTATAACTTACAAATGTTACATTACTCAAGGTGAGGACTTTGAGTTAAGATATGATATAATAGGACTGAAGTGCTTCACATAACAACCATCTAGATTGTAAATTAACAGTTGTTCAGGCATATCCATAACATAGCATAAGTTCTTAGGATTGGGCACCGTGAAAAAAATTAGTTCATAAATCATGAGTTGTATAACATAAATCCGAAATTCATATATTCAATGAATATGACAAGGATTGTTTCTTAAAGCTATTGCTTCTTATTTTGATAGTGGAGAATGGTCAAGAGTTTGTATAAACCTTTTTGCATTGGGATGGACCTAACATAAAAATGAATTGGTAATATATATAAAGCATGGGTTCTTAGAATTAAGCATGATATGAGACATGGGTTCATGGATCATGAGCGTCCTAACATAGAGCTTGAATACTTGGAAGATTGTCTTATTGAGAGACATTATTGCTTCTAGTTTGGAAGTCGAAACATAGCTATAAGTTACAGAAAAAACTCAAACCTTAGGCATAGGCAAGACTTGAATACATAAGACAGTGGAAAAATGTCCTCTTAAATTGAAGTATGAGGAGTTTCCTAGAATAAGAATGGGTTTATCATGACTCTTCCCCTGAAACTTACCATTTTGATGAGAAATTCAAAATCTAACTTAATTCATCATCTCCCCCTTAGCTCAAAGGTCACTACCCTTTAATTGTGAGCATATCCTCATATTAAATCTATAAGCACAACACTCAGCATAAAAGGGGGAATCACTAAGCACATGAATGTTAGACTTGACCTAGTAAACTATACAGGCAAGTACTAATTTCTTGAAAAGCCATTCCTTTGGGGGGAGGTGTAATACTCTTAACTTCCTCTAGCCTCTAAGATTGAACCCCATCCTTAAAGTTCTTAAGTTGAGTTTTGAAAATAAGGATAATTCCTTTCAAGGGAATATAGATGTTATAAGGATTAGAAATGGGTTAAGTGAGGGTGGGATGGTTTAGAGGGCATGAAAAGACCCACGTACCCTTAAAAATATAAACCAATCGATGAAGGGGAGAGGGGTCACAGAACAAACCCCAATGTGGAGGACTAGCTTTGTGGCATGGGGCCCATCATGAGGCTCTCCCATCATGATGCGATGATCAGCATGGAGGCAAGGGAGTTAGCCCTCACGGGCCCCCTCGCAGTGTGAGGCCATCGGGAATTGGATCCCTCGTGACTTCTAACCTATTTCCTATGCCCAAACTTTTCCCAATGCATTAAAACCCATCATGGGGTATCTTATACTCAATTTAGGGATCACGTAAGTTCATTTTAAGCTTGAAATAGACTCACCAAACACCCGAGGTTCTACAAATTCATCGCTCTGACACTAGTCCTCATATAAATATATCAGAATTATCTACTCAAACCTTTCAGAAGTTATAAAGCTAGGCCCCTTTCACATATATCAAGCCTACTAACTCACTCCTAATAATCTTGCATCATAATTCTTCATCTAAATTCTTATTACCACAATTCATATCTATAATTCAAACCTAGTATCAAGTACCAATCATGTACAACTAATGAAACATCTTCCAAAATATACTAGTCCATAAAATAGACAAATCACCTATATTTGTTATTTCTCTTAACACGACATACAAGCATATTTTACTTCACAATGCTAGCACTAAACCTTAATATTATTTACACACCTTCTCACATACTGTATTGGTTTAAACTACTAGAGAAAAAGAAAATCAAGGAGGTAAAGTCACATAATAAGGATAGTCGATCTTAATCTTATAATATAACCCATTACAACCTTCTTAAATAGATGGTATTCGATGTACATTCTGAGAGAATTGTCTTTCTTATGCATGAATAGAACTAGAGCACCCAATGGAGAGATGCTAGGTGTTATAAAACCTATGTATATGATATCTTTCAACTTTTCTTTTAGTTTCTTAAGATTTACTAGAGCCATTCGTTAAGGTGGAATTGAAATAGGCTGGGTATCTGAAAGGATATCTATTCCGAAGTTAATTTCCCACTCGGAAGGAACTCTGGGAATATCTTTAGAAAACACCTTTGGAAATTCACACATTACATGGATTGTCTTAAGACTCGAGATCTCTAAAATTGAGTCCTAGACTCGAACAAGATGATAAATACACCTCTGGGAAATTATTTCCTTACTTTAAGGAAAGAGACAAACAAACTATAGGTACAGAGGTACTACCCTTCCATCTTATAACTGGCTTATTAGGAAACTGAAATTAAACTATTCTATTTTTATAGTCAACTAAGGCATAGCAGGAGTGGAGTCAATCCATACTCAGAATGACATCAAAATCAATCATCTCTAATTCTACAAGATCAACTAAAGTGATTTTTAGGACACTAAGACTGTCAATTTATATATACCCATCTAGTTTAATGAAACTACCGATTAGAGTGGACACCGAGAAAGGATTTATGAGACTTTTGAGATTGATACGAAAATCAACTACTATATAAGGAGTCACAAAAGAAATTATGGCTATGAGGTCTAATAATATGGATACATGAATATGAAAGACCTGTAACATGCCAGTAACCATATTTGGTGAACCCTTCTAATCCTACAGAATCTAAAAAACATAAAGTTGATTTTGGTGTTGTCCGCTAGTTGCATTTAAAGTGGCACCCTGTTGAGTAGGGCGACCTACTGGAGCTGATGAGGAGTTAGCCTGACCTTACTGACAAAGATTCTTACCCCTCTGCACAACCACGGGCAGTCCCTCATTATATGGCCTGGCTTACCACACCCAAAACAAGCATCACTACCTGCTATGCACTCACTTTTATGGTTCTTACCACATCTTCTGCAAATTGGCTTGGTACGATCACTGTGCGCACTACCCTTGGACTTAGAGCCTGGTGCTCTATCAAAAGTATTCTAATGAAACTTAGGCTCTGAAGCACTAGAAGATAATTGTTTTGGGGCTAAATATCTCTTTAAAATCTAAGAGCGAATCCCACCATCTGACTATTGCTGAGAGAAATTGAAACTACTGGTCTTGGGTTTGTTATTTTCTCTTTTCATCTCTTTGAAATTCTCTTCTTTAATCTACCGGGCATGGACCATCAATATAGAGAGGTCCATCTCCTTAATACACATAGTCGTTCTTTACTCCTTGACAACATCTTCAGAAATGCCAGATACAAACTTACTCATTCACGCCCTAAAATCAGCCACCATATTAGGATCATACCTCACCAACTGAATAAACTTGAGTAAATATTCCTTAACACTCATACTACCTTGATTCAGGTTAATGGACTCTTGCACCTTGGCTTTCCTCAACTCAAGTGGGAAAAAATAATCAAAAAAAGCAACAACAAGCTTATCCTACTCTATAGGTCTTGCATTGGCACCTCTATCCTTCTTCCACTGCTTAACCCAGGTGTAAACCATCCCTTGTAATTAGTAAGCAACTAAGTTAGTACTCTCACTCTGAGTGCCACCCATAATATCAGCCACCTTGTTCATATAATTTAGAAACTCCTATGGATTATTCTTAAACTTAAATCCGAAGAACACTAAGGGATTTATCTGAGTGAAGTCTTATATCCTAGTTTCTACCGTATTAACTACTGGGATAGTTGGGGAAACAATATGCTAGTTATTTTAGGAAGGCATGGATTGGGAAAGTACAATGAAGGCTGCCCTTAATTCAGTATGGGAGACCTACTTATTTAGAGGGTTTTTCAGGATAGGTGGCCATGTTGGTTGGTCCCTATTCCTTCTTCTGTAAATAGAAAAAGGACGAGTTATAAGAGGGAGCATAAGGGAGCTCACGCTCTATCGTATAACATGAATGATGAAAAAAGTGAAACTTTTCTAAAATGTTTCATAGACTTTAGCTCATAAGGGTGGCACATTTCACACCTATGAACAAGTCTACTTAATGCAACTTTCAGGCACCCTAGGAAACTTTAAACCTTGTGCTTTAATAACAAATTTGTCATGACCCGAGACTACCCCTAGTCATTACACGGTGCTTAGAGTCAGAAGTGACCCCAAGCTAGCCCATGGTTTGGTACCTATTTTGAATATTGGGGAAAATAACAAAATACTAGGTGGATGCTAAATTGGAAAATCTGATAATAAATGGTAATGGAAATAATATCAATCATGTTTGAATATCTGATAAAACAAAAAACCTATCTGACTATCTAAAAGTTGCTAAAACATACGGAGTTAATGGGAAAAACCCCTAACTAACTTCAACTAAATAGAATAAAATAAATAAAAAGGGCCTAAAATGCCTTTCACCTATTGAAAATGGTGTAAAAATGCCCTCCATCCACCTATTGGGCCTGAAATGCCCTTTCCGTCTACCTATTGGGCCAAAATTGCCCTTCTATTTAACGGATCAATTTGACCCCACTTTATTAATGAGGTGTCTTTTTTTGATTGATCAATTGATTATTAATTAACATAATTAATTTTTCAAATAAAAACCCAACCTATCTAAGTCCTAATAACCCGACCCACTACTACCTACCCTAATCTTTTAGGCCTAATTACCCGACCCACCACTACCCACCCTAATCCATGGATCAATTCACCGTCGGGCATCCATTCTTCTCTCTCTTTTCTATATAATTTCTCAATTAAAGAAATAGATTTCTTGAGTAATGTCACATTCTTGAAGTTATTAGACTGCAGGATTTTGCATATTTTTTGTCCTGGGTATTTTACAAAGTTCCAAACAAGATTACGGATCACTTAGTGATCAGTTTCTGAATTCTACTTACAAAAATGTTCTATTCTGGAGATGGTTGTCCAAAATATTGACTGTTCACTAAGTGATCTTGAATACATTATGCATATATACATATCATTTCTCATTTTAATAAAAAATTTAAAAAGATGAATGAAAAAAGTTGAATGCAGACCATTGTATAATCAAGGATAGCTAACAAATATGTTTTCTCTGATTTAACATTTGTTCATAATATTCATAAGCTCTCACTAGAATCACCATTACCATTTGACCACCTTTGGAGAGTGCAAGCTTTTGTGAAAAATTAATTAATAATTAATTGACCAATAAAAAAAAAGACACCTCGTTAATAAAGTGGGCTCAAATTGATCCATTAAATAGAAGGGCAATTTTGCCCCAATAGGTAGACTGAAAGGGCATTTCAGGTCCAATAGGTAGATGGAGAGCATTTTTGCACCATTTTTAATAGGTGAAGGGCTTTTTAGGCCCTTTTCTGTAAAATAAAATATTAAAGGTGACAATTGATAACACATGCTCGAAGGATGAGGACTCACCACAAGAACTATTAAGTTGTAAAAAAATTGACTAGGTGTGATCTGGAAATTGAGCGTTTGAACCTATATTATAAGACAACATAGCCTAAAGAAGTATACGATCACTACTTTGAATATACTGAGCATGGGAGATAAAAACTAGTCATGAATGTAAGAACATAGAAATTGAATGCAAGGACAAGTATAAACATATGTTGTGTATCTAGATAACAGAATGAGTAATTACTGAACAACTGATCATGCAAATCTAAATTGGACATGATTTGAATGCTGAACTGAGGACTTTGGGAGCTAACAATAATTAACATGCTTCAATCTGATCTAATTAGGGCCCAACCTATAACCTAGTTGGAAGGGTGTCGTCGCCTTTCCAAGGGTGCCAACATTGGCTGGCGTGGATCTAATAAATTAATGTCCCAAAGGACTAGCGTATCAGTCTTCTATAGGAGGCTGACCAATCATAACCTATGATAGTGCTGTAGTTCTGGAATTTAAGGACTTATAATAAATGCCTCAATCCTCTACAAGCGGGTGAGACTTCATCCATGCGTTCACTTAGTGCTATGTACTACTCTCAACTGAACAAAAATCGAACTATTACTGAGATGTAAGCTGGTAACTGATATGCTCAATCATGGTGTTTTGAATGTATAATACATGCATAATCTACATAAAATCATGAATATGTAAATGATGCATGTTTAATATCCTAGTTATCGGGTGTTCATAACCCACCAACACAAACTAATGCAACAGAACATGATAAATATAAAACTGATAATTGTATGGAAGATCATGAATAGTAATCATATTTCAATGACTAATCACGTTATAGAAAAGTGAATTGTCAAATATATGAAAACAGAATTCTCATAGGGAAACATATTTTCATGGTTCATAACCAAAACAACTAAGATAGAGTTGGTAAATCTCATTTTGACTTGGAACCCAATTAAAGGGTGAAAAGGGTTTGTACTTATAAATTAAGGAGTTCTTAGGACTCAATTGGCGAAAGGGTCCCATTGATAAAATCCCACATACCTTAAGGCAAACTCATTAGGGGAATTTCTTGGGATTGAACTTTAACTTGAAGAACACTAGTTGCTGTTGGGGAGAATAGAAAAATGTCTCTCTTAATAACTCTTAGTAGAAATATGATTAAATCATGGATTTGGGGGCTTTTGATATTTTATACCACTTTTTGGAAAGCCCAAACGACATGGGTTTGGCTTTTAAAAGAGTGGAAAAATATTAAAAGTCCTTGAAAAATCATGCAAGAAATTCTGCTCCCAATTGTTATGACTTACCTCACAAGTTGTTACGACGGGTCACGAGTCTTGGTCTAATTCGTAACCTTAAATACTGAGGTCTTAGTTCCTTTTTTTAATGACTACTGGTCCCCTGCTAAAGACTTATCATGACTGATTATGACCGATCTCGACTAGTTGACTGATCATGACTTGTTGGGTACAGTTGCAGTCTAAGATTGGGTTTTTGTCTATAGACTATTGTGATAATGAGTCCCTCCTAACAACTCATTGTCACTGGTGAGGAATCATAGGGTGTGGTCATTATCATTAGGATTAAAACTAAGTATCTTTATTGTTTTAATGATTACTCCTCGTAATGACTTGTTATGTCTGGTGATGGGTCGTCACAAGAAGCTGACTAATACTTAAGGAAAAATTTGCATAACTTTTGCCATGATATCGGATTAAGGCCAGACTTGTGACACTAGAAAAATACATTTATGGCCTATCTTTTAAGGGGTCTAGAGCTTGAAAATTTAGGTTATTAAAATATATCTCCTGGGGGTATATCATCCCTGAATGAAACTGATTGAGCTAAGCTATGAGCTAGTAGCTTAATTTGAGACTGATGCATGGACAGAATTGAAGGAATGAATACAAGATATGACATGAGGATATATATAGATGGACTGGGATAGAAATTAAAGAATTTATTAATAAATTAAGAAAATTATCACCTCAAGTTGAAATTGGTTGGAAGAGAAAAGATAGGGGTACTTGGCTCGCATATCAGCCTCTGCTTCCTAAGTAGCTCCCCCAATACATTGATTTCTCCACAAGACCTTTACTAAAGTGATCTATTTATTAATCAACCTACGAGTTTCCATTCCCACACTTTCTAAGAGAACTACTAATGCTAGATCACTAATGCATTTCTTCAACATGGAGACATGGAAAACCAGATGCACTAACAATAGATCAGCAGGTAAGTCCAAATCATACGCTATATTAACAAATTGACTCAAAATACTATATGGTCCAACATCGAGGGGCCTGAGCTTTCCCTTCTTACCAAACCTCTTTGCCCCCTTCATGGTTAAAATTTTCAAGTAAACTAAATCCCCAAGATTAAATTCAAGCTCCCTTCTCTTCACATCCGCATAGGATTTTTAATGACTTTGGGATGTTTATAATATTTTTCTAATCAGTTGAACTTTATTCATCACCTCATGACTTGATTCTAGCCCTATTAAGGCAGCTTCACCATCCTTGAACCAATCGATAGAAGATCTACACCTCCTGTCGTAGAGACCTTTAAATGGAGCCATCTGAATACTGAAGTGATAACTGTTATTATAGGCAAACTCAATCAAAGACAAGTGGTCATCCCAACTACCCTAGAAATCAAGCACACATACCTTCAACATAACTTTTAAAGTCTGAATTATCCTTTCTGCCTGACCATCTGCCTGTGGGTAGAAGGCTGTACTGCGATAAACTTGGTTAACAAGACCTTTCTAAAAAGCCTTCCAAAAACAAAAGGTAAACTGGGTACCCCTATCTGATATGATGGTCAACGCGACTCTATGTAAATTTACTAACTCCCTGATATAGAATTTTGCATAATCCTCAACTGAATATAAAGTATTAACTGGTAAGAAATGGGCTAACTTAGTTATTTATTCTACAACAACCCAAATGAAATCATGCTGATGATGCTATGGGGCAACCCTGGAGCTAGTTGAACAAGTCTTCAATCCTGGGGATGCGATACTTATTATTAATTATGATCTTGTTCAACTAACAATAGTCCATGCTTATTAGGAGAGAACTATCTTTCTTTCACATAAATAGAACTGGAGCACCCCATAGAGAGATGTTCGGTTAGATAAAACCCTTATCTAAGAGATCCTTCAACTTTTCTTTCAATTTCTTAAGCTCCACTGGAGCCATTTAATAAGGTGGAATTAAAATAGGCTGGGTATATAGAAGATCTATTTCAAAATTTATTTCCCGCTCAAGATAAACTCTAAGAAGATCAGTAGGAAATACTTCTGGAAATTCAGACACTACGGGACTGACTCAAAACTTGGGATTTTAGAACTTGAGTCCTTGAATCTAATAAGATGATAGACACACCCCTTGGAAGTTATTTTCCCCTCTTTAAGAAAAGAGACAAATCTACTATAGGTAATGAGGTACTACCCTTCCTTTCTACGACTGGCTTATTTGAAAATTAAAATTGAACTATTCTATTTTTACAGTCAACTTAGGCATAGCAGGAGTGGAGCCAATCCATACAAAGAATAACATTAAAATCTATTATTTATAATTCTACAAAATCAATTAAGGTGACTTTTTGGGATAATATGACTAGGAATATTCTGTATAACCATCTAGATATAGTTGAACTATCGACTGGAGTGGACACTGTAAAAGGTTTTGTGAGAATTTTGGGATTGACACCATAATCCACTTCTATACAAGAAGTCACAAAGAAAAGTGTGGATCTAGGTCTAATAATGTATATATATGAATATGAACAACCTGTAACATACCGGTAACCACAGCAGGTGAACCCTCCTGATCTTGGCGAGTCTGAATAACATAAAGTCAATTCTGGCGCTATCCACTAGTTGCACTAGAAGTGGCACCTTGTTGAGTAGAGAAACTTTTTATAGTTGATGAGGAGTTAGCCTAACCTTACTAATGAAAATCCTTACCCCTCTGCCAAACCACCAAGAAACCCCTCATCTCGTGGCTTGGCTTACAACAATCAAACCAAGTATCACTACCTGCCATACACTCACCCTTATCGTTCTGACCACATCTCTTATAAACTGGGTTGGTGCAACCTCTATTCATACTACCCTAGGACTTAGAGCCTTGTGCACTCTCACAAACATCTTACCTAAATTAGGCAATGAAGCACTAGTATATGATAGGGCTGGGGTTGAAGATCTCTGGTGGAACTAAGAATGATTCCCACTATCTGACCTTTGCTGGGTAAAATTAAAGCTACTGGTCCTATCTTTATTATTTTCTCTTTCTTATTTCTTGAACTTCTCTTCTTTAATCTACTAAACATGAACCATCAATATGGATATGTTCATCTCCTTACTCAATATAGTCATTCTACACTCCTTGACTACATCCTTGGAAAGACCAGATTCAAACTTACTCATTCAGGCCCTAAAATTTTCCACCATATTAGGAGCATACCTCACCAACTGAGTAAAATTGAGTAAATATTCCTTAACACTCATACTACCTTGCTTAAGGTTAATAAACTCCTACACGGTGGCTTCCCTCAACTCAAGTGGGGAGAACCTATCCAGAAAAATAGCAACAACCTCATCCTACTCTATAGGTCCTTCATTAATACCTCTATCCTCCTCCCACTACTTATCCCAAGTGTGAGATACCCCTTACAATTAGTAAGCGACTAAGTCAATAGTTTTACTCAGAGTAACACCCATAATATCAGTCATCTGCTGCACATAATCTACAAACTCTTATAGATCCTCTTCAGACTTAGATCCAGAGAACACCATGGGATTTTTCTGAGTAAGGTCTCAGATCCTGGATGCTAGTGTATTAAATATTGGGTTAGCTAGGAAAAAATCCCACTGATTATTTTAGGGAATCCATGGATTGGGCAAGTATAGTGAAGGAAACCCTTAATTTAGTGTGGGAGACCTTTTCATTTAGAGGGTCTTTTAGGACTAGTGGATAAAATACCCTAGGTTTGGACCCTTAGAAAATTTCCTGGATTTTTGGATTTTAGACATTATATGACTTGTGGGTACTAGTCATATGATGGAGATATGGTTGGTATGCTCTTGGTCATATACTAACTAGTGTTGGTCAGTGGGTTGGATTGGTTTCTTGAATGGGTATGACTTAGTGGGTACGAGTCATATGGTTGGTGACGAGTTATATATTTTAGGTTTTTCCATTACATAATCTGAGAATTAGTAAGTTAACTTGGATCTGAGTATGAGTGGCTCACCATGAGACATACGTTTGGGTATGAGTTGTACCATTGACTCATATTCTAGACAGTGTTCAAATTTACTTTCATTCCATTCTGCCAAGGATACGGTTTAGGGGTACTAATTATATAGTTTGGGTACAACTTATTTTGGGTAAGTCATATAGTGGATAGTGTTGGGTTCAAGGTGGAGGACTAGGGCACGAGTGGTGGGTACTACTCGTATCAAGGATACGACTGGTATAGGGTAGTCATACCATTTGACAAGAATTTTAAGTAGTTTAGGTTGGGGGTAATCTGGACATTTTCCCACTTAACCTCTTAAGGAACCACGACTTATAAATCTTTTGGGACATAATTTACTCTAGTATTCTAATCTTAAACACTTACAAACTCTCTTAAATTCTCTCTAAGGCTCTTGGGTAAAGGAAGGATAGGGTTTCATCTAGAGGAACAATTTAGAGCTTGTATGAGTGATTTTTCTCCATCATCTTCGTAATCTAAGGCATGTACTCCTCCCTTATAGTTAGTTCCAACTAAAGGCATGTTTATACAATGTTTATGTGGAATGATTACTATATGGTTTTGGGGTTTTCAAATAAATGTTGGGGCTTTGGTTATAAATGCTTTGATATGGTTTTCCCATGCTTTAATTATGGATTTACATGCTTTAATGGTGGTTTAAAAAATTAGTTGTATTGGAATGGTTAATTTGTGATTGATTTTGGTTTTGGAAACACTATGTCCCCAACATGTTTGATAAAATGCCTATGAGAATTCTTTTACTTTATTGTTGGACTTTTAATAGAACAATTGCATGGTATGGCTTGTTAATGGAATACTAAATGGCATAAATGGTTTGGAATAGTTAAATGGTAAGGTTTGGCGATCATGGTTATGGTTAATTAAACTTTTTTGAAGGGTACAAGGGAATCCCCCAAGCAAACTTAATAATGGAACACTTGTAGGGTATACGAGATTCCCCCAAGTAAACTTGATAATGTAATCTATGGGTACATGTGAATCCCTCTACATTAAAAGATTGTTTAAGGACATTGATTGTAATATAAAGTTGGTATGATGATACCACTACTTATAGCCTTGGTTAATAATAACAGTATAAATGGTTTGGTTAGATGGTAATGGTTTTAATTGTGCAATAGTAGAGGGGTATGATAGTTAATTGTGAAGGTGCGAGTCTAATGGACGGACATTGGAAACTCATGTTTGCCGACATAAGGATTGGTCATAGAAAACATAAATGATACTATGAGGTACATGGGAATCCTATAAGTACATTGTACATATGTTTCATGGAGCATGAAGGATACTTCGGAATCCCCTACTCTTATAGTATCTCTGGTTCGTGCGGTTACATACATCGGGCCTGTTTAGGAGGTTACACTAGACCCATATAGCCCGTGGGTGGTTCTAGTATGGTTAAGCTATACTTACCCAAGTTAATGTTTTTTATAGAAATACTAAACCTGATTTTCTTTCCCGGCAAGCTTGTATATACATATATATATATATATATATATATATATATGTATGCTTATGTGCTTATGGTTTTTTTACTTGTTTTTATTGGATGGAATTATTTTATGCTTATCCTACGTTCATGCTAGCATTTACCTGTTAACCTATCTTTGGGCAGTTATATCCCCACGTGATGCAAGAACCAACCATTATACTCCTCTGACTAGTGATCAAACTCAGGATCAACTATTAGATTAAAGCAGTGAACTTCCATATTCTAAAATACTATATTTCATATCATGAATGTTTTTACTTACTTTGGTCATTTTATGGATATTGATTTTGTCTATGGTTGGGGGCATTTCTCAACCAAATATTATTTTTCCTTTGTTTAGAGGCTTTGTAGAACTACTATAGGTTGGAATATGTGATGTTGGTATTAGTTTCAGCCTTAGTATTGGTATTGGTATTGGGGAAAATACCGCTTGACTATACTTATGATTATTCCATCCGTTTATGTTATGTTATAGAGAGGAACTTGGTTTTTATATTAGTTTGGTTATGGTTATTCGGTGGTATTAAATGGTTGGACTTGTTTGGGTTAGTCATGGTTATAGACCTATCCAGAGTCTATATTAGTATAATATTCTATCTCATTATATGTTGAAAATTCATCTGACTCAAGGCGTTGGGTAATGGTAGTAGTTCCCGATCTTGGTTAGACTTGGGATGCCTATTACGATAAGGCCCTGGTTCAGATCATGTCAAGTCAGTATCAGAGCCTTAGGCTCATGGTCAATTGGGAGTCCACAAAGTTGTGTTGAGTAGAGTCTCTTTTCAGGGTGTGTAGTGTGCCACACTCATAAGGGAGAGGCTATAAGGCAATTAGGAATGTTTCACTTTCTTGGTATTCTATTTTAAGGAACAGAGTTTACATCCTAGAATCTTCTCTAATCATGGTTTGTATGCTTTTCAGATCATGCCTCGATGATCTGAGACATAAGGCAACTATTCTGTCCTAACTGTAGACAATATTGATAGGACATGTATGACTCAGGGGATCCATACTTGGTCTAAAGGTCACGTCCCTGATATTTTTGGAGTTCTATCGGTTCTTTCTAGTCCTCCCCAATCTAATATAATGAATGCTGAGTTTTATTAGTCCATCCATATGATTGCTCAGTTGGTGGCTTCTTAGGTTGAGCGTGGCGTATCTGGTATTTCTTCGTCTGAGGCCACCAGGGTTGGCCATTCATGAAGATGATTCCTCCAACCTTTACTAATATTAAGGAGAAAGAGGATCCTCAGGGCTTTCTGGATGAGATGGAAAATATTTTCAAGATTATGCATGCCACGAATGTGATAGGGGTGAGTTTGTGTCTTATCAACTCAAAGATTTGGCATACCAATGGTACGGGGAATGGTATAGGGAAACGGGTGACGTGGAGGAATCATCCTTGTAGGAGATTTTCTCTAATGCCTTTTTGGACCGCTTCTTTCCTCAGAAGTTGAGGAAAGTGAAAGTGAGTTTTGTTAAGTTGAAATAGGGGAAGATGTTGGTCAAGGAGTATGCCTTGAAATTCCACTAGTTTTCTAGGTATGCTCCAAAATTAGTATTGGATATGAGGGATAGGATGAGAAAGTTTTCTTCAGGACTGTACTTATATTTGATCATTGAAAGTAAGACTATATTTCTTATCAAGGATATGGATATTTCTAGGTTGGTTATTCATATGCAATAGATGGAGAAAGAGAAGAGGAAGTAGGCAGGGTTTGGGAAAATGTAGGATACAAAGTTTAGGTCATATAAATAGGGTAGTTCTCAAAGCAAGGTGGTCGAGATTATGGTAAGTGGCCAAATAAAAAGTGGGAGAGTTCTGATTCCTTCACTATAGCTAGTGCTTCTTACTCAAAATAGTAGGGTGATAGGCGTTACTATGGTGGCAATAATTTCCAGGCATAGGTTTCCCAATGTCAGGTGAGTGGGGCTCAGTCGACCTCATTATGACCTCTTTGTTGGTTTCTTGGTAGGTTGCATTGGGATTTCTATGATGAGGGGACGGACAGATACTTCAAATCTAGACATCCAGGCCATATGCTTAAAAACTGTCTAGAATTATGTCCCAAAAACTATCATAGGTTATTTGTATGCTTTTTCTACTCAGCAAAAATCAGAGGCATCGCCTGATGTCATGAATGGAATGTTACACTCTTTTCTTATTGATGTATATTGTTTGCTTGATCTGGGGTCCACCCTCTCTTATGTGACCCCCTTTATGGCTGTGTATTTTGCTTTTGATCCTTAAGTTATTTTAGATTCTTTATCTGTTCTACCCTGGTAGGTGACTCTGTGATTACTAAAAGGCTCTATAGGGAGGTGTGGCATCTTTTGGTAGTAGGTAGACTTTGGTGGATTTGTTTGAACTTGATATGGTATATTTTGATGTTATTCTACGGAAGGATTGGTTACACTCTTGTTATGCATCCTTAGATTGTTGGACCCTTAAGGTTGTCTTTGGGTTCCTTAGTAAGCCGGTTATTGAGTAAGAGGGTGGTTCCCTAGCTCTTAGGGAGAGGTTTATTTCTTATCTTAAAGCTTAGAGGTTAATCTCTAAAGGGTGTATCTATCATCTAGTCTGGGTTATAGATTCTAACGTAGAAGGTCCTTCTTTACATTCAGTTTAGGTGGTAAATAAGTTTCTCGAGGCCTTTTTCGGATGATTTTCTTGGTGTTCCTCTAGATAGGGTAATTGAATTTAGGATTGATTTGGTTTTGAACACTCATCTAATATCTATTCCTCCTTATAGAACGGCTCTGGCCGAGTTGAGGGAACTCAAGGAGCAACTTAAGGATCTCTTGGATAAAGGTTTCATTAGTCCTAGTGTGTCCCCTTAGGGTGCATTGGTATTATTCGTGCATAAGAAGGATGATTCCCTTCGAATGTGAATTGACTATCGGTAGCCGAATAAGTTAACGGTTAAGAAAATGAATCCTCTTCCAAGGATAGATAACTTATTTGATCAGTTGCAAGGTGCCAAATTCTTTTCTGAGATAGATTTTCCTTCTGGGTATCATCAGCTTAAGATTAGGGAGGTGGATATCCCTAAGAAAACTTTTTCTACTTGATATGGGCACTTTGAATTCCTAGTGATGTCATTTGGTTTGACTAGTGCCCCGACAATATTTATGGATTTGATGAACATGGTTTTCAAGAAGTTTCTAGATCTTTTTTTATTAAGTTTATTAATGGCATCTTGGTGTATTATAAGAGTGAGGTAGATTATGTTAGTTACTTTCGTGTGGTGTTGGAGAACTTGAAGGAACAATAGTTGTATGCCAAATTCTCTAATGTGAGTTTTGGTTGAATGTTGTAACTATTCTTGGTTATATTATTTCTAGTAAGGGGATCATGGTGGACCCGCAAAAGGTGGTGGTGGTTAAAAGGTGTCCTAGACCCATAACTCTAACCGATATTTAGAGATTCTTAGGTTTGGTTAGGTATTATAGGTGGTTCATATAAAGTTTCTCGATGATAGCTTCCCCATTCACTAAGTTCAATCTGAAAAAGGTAAAGTTTTCTTGGTTGGATGCTTTTGATGGGAGTTTTGAGATGCTAAAGGATGAGCTAACTTTGGCTTCAATTTTGACATTGCCTGAAGGCAATGGGGGTTTGTGGTTTACTATGATACATCCTAGGTGGGGCTTGGTTGCGTTTAGATGCAACATGGGAAGGTGATTACCTATGCTTCCAGGTAGTTGAAGGTGCATGAGAGGAATTATCCTACTCATGATTTGGAGCTTTTAGTGGTGGTTTTTGCTTTGAAAATTTTGCGGCATTATTTGTATGGAGTGCACATGGACATCTTTTCTGATCATAAGATCCTTCAGTATGTGTTTACACAGAAGGAGTTAAATCTTATGTAAAGGAGATAGCTTGAGGTTCTCAAGGACTATGATATGAGTCTTCACTACCACCCGAGTTAAGATAACATAGTTTCTGATGCTCTTAGTAAGTTGTCCAGAGGGAGTTTATCTCATGTGGATAAGGAGAGGCGGGAGTTGGTGAAGGATATTCACTGCTTGGGTAACCTTAGAGTTTCACTTTTGGACTATGAGAATGGTGTTATATTGGTACACAAAGTAGTTTGGTTGTCTCTTGGTATAAAAATCAAGGAGAAGCAAATACTAGATCCTGTATTGATAAAAATCAAGAGTGATGTAGATGGGAAAAAGGTATTGGTATTTGAGTCAGTGGTAATGGTACTTTATTGTACCAAGAAAGGTTATGTGTTCCTGATGTCAATGGTTTGAGACAAAGGATTTTAGCTGAGGTATATGAATCACGTTATGTTGTTCATTCTATTTTGACAAAAATATATCATGATCTCAAGGAGTTTTATTGATGGAATGGTATGAAAAGGGATGTAGATGATTTTGTGGCCAGGTGTATGGTGTGTTAACAAGTTAAAGTTGAGTACATAAGGCCTGGTGGGTTTTATCAAGAAATGGAATTCCCAAATTAGAAATGTAGGTAATCAATATGTATTTCGTTACCGGTCTTTCTCGGTCTCAAAATCAATTTGGTTCAATTTGGGTCATTGAGGATAGGATAACAAAGTCTGCTCACTTTTTTCCAATGAGGACTAACTTTTCAGCTAAGAATTATGCGAGTTGTATCTATAATAGATTGTGAAGCTGCATGGGGTACCGTTTTTATAATCTCTGATCATGGTACACAATTTTCATTTTACTTCTGGCATTTTTTTCAGAAGGGGTTGGGTACTAAGGTTAGTTTAAGTACTGCTTTTAATCTGCAGATGGATGGGAAAGTAGAAAAGACTATTCAAATATTAGAGGACATGCTTTGTACGCGTGTGATTGATTATGGAAGAATTTAGGTTGAGCATCTACCTTTGGTAGAGTTTTCTTACAACAACAGCTATCATTCTAGCATTGGGATGGCCCATTTTAAGGCATTGTACGATAGGAGGTATAGATCTTCTATTGGGTGGTTTGAGCTTCGTGAGACGGTTATGTTTAGTCCAAATTTGGTTTATCAGGCTATAGAGAAGGTGAAGGTGATTCAGGATAGGCTTAAGGATGCTTATAGTCTCTAAAAGTTCTATGAATGTAAAGAGTAGAGACTTGGAGTTTGAGGTTGGGGATAGGCTGTCCCTAAAGTTGTCTCACAAGAAGGGAATGATGCGGTTTGGAAAAAAGGGGAAGCTCAGTCCCCAATATGTTGGTTTTTATGCGGTTTTGCAGAGAGTTGGTAATGTGGCATATGAATTGAAGTTTCCTTCTATTTTAAGCTCTATTCATCTGGCATTTCATGTCTCTATATTGAGAAAGTGTCTTAGTGATCCTTCTTTGGTGATTCCTTTTAAAGGATTGGGTATCTTAGATTCTCTGTCTTTTAAAGTGGTCATGGTTGAGATATTAGATCGACAGGTTCATTGGTTATGCACTAAGGATATGGCTTCGATTTAGGTTATAAAGTGAAATCATAAGGTGGATAAGATAATAGGAAGAAGAAGCGAACATAAAGTCCAAATATCTGGACTTATTTTTTGCTCTGAATATTCATGCAGAAGGTATGTGTTCTTGATCACATCTTTGTTTTCTAACTTGGTTAAAGGTTGAATAGATGTTTGACAATGAAAATGACTCATACTTGTGTTTGACCTACCTTGTTTGTCATTTGGGGATAAATGATCCTAGTTGGGGAGACTTAAACACCCTGGGTTTGGACCCTTAGAAAATTTCCTGAATTTTTTATTCTGGACATCATATGACTTATGGGTACTACTCATATGATGGGGTACAATTGGTATGGTATTAGTTGTATACTGACCAGTCTTGGTTGGTAGGTTAGATTGGTTTCTAGAATAGGTACAACTTAGTGGGTACGAGTCGTATGGTTGGTAATGAGTCGTATGGTTTAGGTTTTTCCTTCACTTGATCTGAGACTTAGTAAGTTAACTAGGATTTGAGTATGAGTAGCTCACCATGAGCCATAAGTTAGGGTATGAGTCCTACCATTGACTTGTATGGTAGAGAGTTTTCAAACTTCCTTTGATTCCGTTCTACTAGGGATACGGTTCATGGGTACTAATCGTATGGTTTGGGTACGACTTAGTATGGGTAAGTTGTATAGTGTACAGTGTTGGGTCCAAGGGGGAGCCTAGGGTACGAGTGGTGGGTACCACTCGTATTGAAAGATATGACTGGTATGAGGTAGTCGTACCATCTGACGAGAATTTTAAGCAGTTTAAGTTGGGGGTAATCTGTATATTTTCCCACTTAACCTCTAAAGGACCCATGACTTATAACTCTATTGGGACATCATTTACCCTAATATTCTAATCATTAACACTTAGAAACTTTCTCAAATTCTCTCTAAGGATCTTAGGTAAAAGAAGACTAGGGTTTCATCTGGAGGATCAATTTAGGGCTTGTACGGGTGATTTCTCTCCATCGTGTTCATAATCTAAGGCATGTACTCCTCCCTCATCGTTAGTTCCAACTAAAGGCATGTTTTCTACAATGTTTTCATGGCATGATTATTGTATGGTTGTTGAGGTTTTCAAATATATGTTGGAGATTTGATTATAAATGCTTGGTTATGGTTTTCCCTTGTTTTAATTATGGATTTACATACTTTAATGGTTGTTTTAGTATCATCTACTCAAATTAGATTCGAATGAGATGAAAGACAAGGCAAGTGTGCATTTGTTTTCTTTCAGATACTCTATACGAGACAGGGTATATAGTAATATCAATTAATTTTCAATCGTGGATACATATGTATCCTTAAGATACTGAAACGGCTACCATTGTTGGTATCAAACCAATAACAATTCATACAAGCTAAATCTTCTAATTGATAATTAGGCCAAAGAAAGAACTTTAATTAATTTATTTTTATCTTTATAAAGAGGTTTCCTTTCATCCAAAAATTTACTCCAGTTTTTTATGTTGGTTTCATTGGAAAATACAAAATTTCTATCGACGCCATTCCAATTCAAGGAATTAAAAAAACTTTGAATTCTCAATTCTCTATGACGTCTAGACCATAAAATATTTTCAAGAACAAGCAAATCAATATGATTTTTGTCTGTATTTATTCTTTGAGTTTAAGGTTGCCGAATGAATTCATCAAAATTATTTTTATGGGCAATTGGTTGAAAGGGAATGGTTAATTGGTAATTGGTTTTGGTTTTGGAAACACTATTTCCCCAACGTGTTTGATAAAATGCCTATGAGAATGCTTTTACTATATTGTTGGACTTTTAATGTAACTATTGCATGGTATGGCTTCGTAATAGAACCCTAAAGGTCATAAATGGTTTAAAAGGTTCGAAATGGTTAAATGTTAAGGTTTAGTGGTAATGGTTATGGTTAATTAAACTTTCTTGTGGGGTACAAGGGAATCCCCCAAGCAAACGTAATAATGGAACACTTGTGGGTACATGAGCTTCCCTCAAGTTAACTTGATTATGTAATATACAGGTACATGGGAATCCCTTTACATTAAAAGGTTGGCTAAGGACATTGCTTTCAAGCTATAGTCAGTATGACGATACCATTACTCATAGCCTTGTTTAATAATAACGGTATAAATGGTTTGGTTGGATGGTAATGGTTTTAATTGGGAAATAATGGCAGGGTGTGATATCTAGCCGTGAAGGTGCAAGTCCAATGGATGGACACTAGAAACTCATGTCTTCCGACATGAGGGTGATGTTGGGTGTACTTATACGTCTAAGCACCATAACTTACCCATGTTTTAGCTAAGTTGTGAGGATAAAATACATACTTCTTGCACTTTTAGTCTATTTTTAGTTAAGTGAACTGACCTATGTGATTAGCATGCTTTTCAGGTACTAATGAGGAAGATTACAGCACTTTGGGGACCGGTGGATAGCAAAGGAAACTTCACATAAAAAGGAAAGCAGCTTTTGGACTGAATGTGATGTATGGGAACTTTTTCTCTGGCAAACTCAATATTTTTAAATAGTAAAGGATGCAGTAGCAATTTATTAGAGAAGGATGTTATTAAAAGCCTTATGGCTGAATTTTTAGAGATCACTGACATTCTGTATTATTTTGAAAACAAGAGAAAGTGGCTTAGCTTGAGGACGGAGAGAGAAACGCTTTTCTCTCTTATTTTCGCTATTCATCTTTACCACCAAGATCGTTCTAAGTTTTGGTATGATGAATATTTCTATTGTGATTTTTGTTTTATTCATGAGTAGCTAAGTTTATTTGTTAGGGTTATGGAAGCCTTGTAGTATACTCTCTATTGCTATGGGTTTTTGAATTTATGATGTGTTAATCCACTTATATCATTACTCTCTTCATTTTGATTGAATTCTCGTGGTTACAAACATAGGGAATGAGCCATTATAGCAATAACTTGTTCGATAGAAAAGTTACTATTTGGAAAAGAGAGTGTGACAAGAAAATAGGATTTCCAATTTCTATTTTACACGTTAATGCCTTAGCAGGATTAACTTCTAGGAGAGTTCGTACGATTGGTTGTACACTTTGGTTTCGAGAGAACTAAGGTGAATAAATCCTTGATGGTTGAGAAACACTTGGATTTAGAATTAGAATACATCTCTTTATAAGTGCATGCATGTATTAAATCCTTATTACTCATAGTTAATAGAGAAGTAGAAGCTACAAGGTGGACATAACCTTAATTTGTCATTCTCTGTGATCAAATATTATTAGACATATCATCTTCGTTACACTGATGATATTATTGTGCACCTAAACTGAAACCCCCTTACCTTGGAACCTTCGATTAACAGTCTAATAATAATCGTAATACTTAGTGATCATAGTATTCCCTATGGGATTTGACACCCAACCCAGTTGGGTTCTATATTTGACAGCGACCGCTTGCACTTTCTAACGAGAGTTGTAATTTGGGCGTATCAAATTTTGGCACCGTTGCCGGGGAATACGGTTGTCAACTAAGTTTGTGATAGTTAATAGACCTTTTGATCAAAGATTCTCAAATTTTACTTTTTGTTTGTTGTTTTTGTCTTGTTTAGGTTTAGAGGATTGCATGCCAAATACACGGAGATCGGGTCAGCCATTATTACCTATAAATCCTGAACCACATCTCATTGGCAGAAAGGATGCGCAACGAGACCTTGAAAGGATAGCTACTCAATAGGAGCAGGCTAGATTAGCTGCATTGGCAGCTGCGTAAGTAAATCAATAGAATGCTGATAACCCAGGTCGGGTACCAAATCTTGATGATGAGGACCTGGGTGATGATGAGTTATTAAATCCAAGGCGTGCAGACGATGTGGCTGCACCAGTGAACAGAAATGTCAATAGAGATTGTCAAGCTAGGATGAGACTCGAACGCCGAGCTGTGCAAGTTGCTTTTGATGATGATGACGACTTGGATGGGGCTGGTGCCATAGGGGCAATTATTCCTCCGCCCTTAGCACTCGAAGCCAAGTTCAATATCACTAGCACCATGATCCAGCTATTGCAACTCAAAGGGTTATTTGGTGGACTTGCAGGCGACGATCTGAATATGCATTTGATTAATTTTATCTCAACATGCAAACCATTTGACAATCCAGGGGTTGGATAGAATATGATCCGGCTGCACTTATTTCCATTGTCTCTATCTGGAGAGGCAACTCTATGGTTAAACGGGCTAACTCCTGACTCTATTACCAATTGGAGGCAACTGAAAGAAGCTTTCCTAGAAAGATTCTTTCCGCCATCCAAGAGAGCACAATTAAGAGATGAGATAAGCAATTTCAGACATCTTCCAACTGAAGCTCTCCACGAGACTTGGGAGAGGTTCAAGAAGAAGCTTATGCGGTGCCCAAATCATCAGATGACCAATGTCCACTTGATGGAAATATTATA